>NW_027210607.1:467500-510000 GCF_029030835.1 Brachyistius frenatus | reverse complement strand
AGATTGTGTGTCCTGAACTCGGTTACACAAGACAGGCCTAAGTCTCAAGGGCATGTCATCACCCAAGCACACACACACACACACACACACACACACACACACACACACACACACACACACACACACACACACACACACACACACACACACACACACACACACACACACACACACACACACACACACACACACACATGCGCACTAATAATCCATGTCTTTCCTGGACATTCTTTTATCCAGCTCAGCCCCCAGGGATTTTCCGTTGTCCCGGCAAGGCCGAGAGGCCTCTTTCTGGGGTCATAGATCAGAGAGAGGCCCTCCATGACCCTGGAGGATACGAGCCTGGTATAGTCCATCCAGCCATAGCCATAGCAGCACTGTGAGGTCAGGGAGGTTAAAACGCAACCAGAGAGAATGATATAATGCAAAACATCCTCTTGTACAGTTAATGAGTGAGATTTTTTTTTTTTCTTTCATCATTCAACCACAGTGTATAAAATCAGGTTATTAAGCTCTGTTTGGTGTTTAATGGTCTCCCTGTTTCATAACAATAAAACCAGACAAAATCACCAACAGATAAAACTGTCCTTGAAGTGGCACTCATAAGATATTATAAGGCATCATAAATGCTTTATAAGCATTGCAGTTGCCTGATAATTGTTATAACTGGAGCAGGAAGTCGTAAACAGATGCAAATGATTCGAGGAGTTCGATCATTAATGGGACAACTGTAATGACATGATGCTTAAATTAATTTCACTGTGGGACATTTGTTTGATATTTTCATTGTAGGATTTCTTTTAAAATCAAGTTTAATCAGGTTTTTAAAATGCTTGTAAAATGTACATAGCACATTAGCTCTGAATATAAATGTTTCTATATTAAAACAGGCTTGACCAGTAAATGCGACGTTTAAAGTGCAAATACAGCATCTAAAGGAGACTGTGAAAGATTCTCATATATTACCAGTCACACAAACACACACATATACAAAGCATGCCTATTTGACACATGTTGCTGTGCTCCCTCCCTCACCCTCCCTCACCCTCCCCCATCCCTGCAGTCATTCATTCTTTCATTCATTCACATCTACTTTGACAATGAATTTGAACTTCAGACTGGAGTGAAAGAAAGAAGGACTGAAAGGAGGAGAAAAGGGAGGCTGGTGCTTTCTTTTCTTCCTAAGCATACTCTTTGACCTTTCAACCCTGCACAGGGCCAGACACCCCCTCCTCCCCCCCGCCCACATTCTCAGATACAAAACCCTCAACATAGGCAAGTTTTTTAAGGTATGTGCACCAAAGTTGGCAGAGGAGACTCAGACAAATGGACACAAATCTCCACACCTGCATGGTCTGCTCTGTTTCATTTGTCTTTTCTACTTCATGCATTCCAGCACTTACGTTCTATCAATAGACTTTGACCTCTTAGGCCTCAGCTTAAGTTTGTGTGTGAGCATGTGAGTGCTTGTGTAGGGTGGGGGTGGGATCACGGCTACTCCTAAGACTGATTCAAATAGCACTTCATAATGGTATAATCAGTAGAGTAGTGATTGAACTGGGAGTGGACAAACATTTCTTCCCAAATCATTTTCAACTTGCCTTAGACACAGTCAAAGTATTGAGGAAAAAGATTTCAAGGCAGGAGATTAAGCAACTTCTCCACACGGATGTGTCTTCCAGTGTGTTCTTTGAATAGTCTGAACAGATCACGTGTCTTCATCATGACATAATATCAGCGAGGTCAGATTAAAAAATAATAGTGCATTAAACTCATAAACCTTGACCTTTTCCCTCCTGGGGTTTTATTCACAACCATGTTTTTGAAAGGATTTAAACATTTTCAACCTTATGAAACACCAAAGTCTTCTTATAAAATCAATACTCACATCTAAACAAAGCATGCAGTAACAGCTTGACTTCAAATCACAGTGTTTTAACGGCAGAGCTTAGCATGCCATTGTTTTGTGACAGAGGAACAATATGTAAGCTTTAGAAGTTCTTCATACCTGCGACCTGGTTTTGTTTGTCAGTTCATTTATGACAAATGGCAAAGGAATCTGGAACTTTTATGTCACATACGTAGGTGCACACTGTATGGTGCCTTCAACCTTTTCATTTCATTTAGTTTTTCAGCCATTCAAACAACTTTTTACCTGTGAAATGAATGTATCTTTTGTATTGCTTTAGACCTGCTCTCCACTACATGTTAGAGGGTTGCTTTGTACTTTTAACTCCACTGCATTCATCTGACAGCTGCAGTTACTTCTTAGCGTACAAATCTAGGTTTTTCTAATACAATACGGATCTGTTGTTGTTATAAATTTAACTGACTATATTAATCTGTTACTTTAGATGTGAGGATGTGCTAACCGGGTGTTACCAGACTGGCTATGCTCCGGGGAATCGTTTCCAGTTGTTGCATCACACTTGGTGTAGACCTTCATTTCTAGACTATTCCAATAGCATTGGTCACGATGTGCACCAATATCATCCGAAACACTAACGTTGCTGCAACTACATTTAGAAAAAAATGGTTGACGTCAATGTCATTGCTAATGGTCGCTGATTGGTGGCTGAGTGCTTGAGGAAACATAATTGTGAACAGGGTTTACAGACTAATTACACTGAAGAAAACTGAAGCTGTGAGCAATATGGCGGAACCAGGTTAAGGATTTGTTTTTCTTTTCTCTTCCAAAGTCAAGGTAACAATGATCCTAGATCTCTCCATACCTAAAAATAATGGTCAAAATGAAAAATGAGACAAGTATCTACAGTCGTCGGCTTGATACTTAATTCTCTGTCTTTTAGACCTTGTGCCTTTTACATATTTCAAACATGTGATATAAACAATCTTACTCAAGTCAATCAAACTAACATGAACTGATAACAGGTCGGTGACAAACTCTAAAATGATTCCATTGAGTTTCATCCTGTGGTTCTTAAGTCAGACTCTTCAACTGGAACTCCCACACACGGCGTTAAGTGCACTGTGGTCGAAGGCGGTCATTATTCTTTTACTGGCTTTGATTGCAGTTTTTTTTTTACATGGTGGACTGGCCTTGTGGTCATTATATGTGCAAAGTAATGTTTAATGATTGTCCATTATAGTAAGAGGCATTTACTTTGCTACCAATTCCTATAGACCGCAGTGGTCAGCGTGTATTAAACCAGTAAATATGTATAGAAGTAGCAACTCCTATTTATGGCAGACAGAGGCTGGCCAAGACAAAATGCTCTTCTGTTGCACAGCACAGAATGTACACAGATACCAAAGTATACTGAATAGGAAGAAAGGCAGACAAAACATACACGCTCGCGCGCGCGCACACACACACACACACACACACACACACACACACACACACACACACACACACACACACACACACACACACACACACACATATACACTCCTTTCCTTTATCTAGATTCCATTGGAACAGTGTTGCAGCAAGGCCATACAGTGACAAAAGCAGTGTGAAAACATGCTTTCTCAAGTCTTTAGAGAATCTCTTATTGTTAAAATCCTGCAGGCCAAAGACAAATCCATAGGAGTTTATGGCAGACTGCAGGTCATGGTCGTATAGATTTTATAACGGTGACAAATGCATTATGCTTTTCACATAAACCAGCACACGAGAGCCCCAGTAAAGCAGAAAAGGCCTGAATGCTTCACGGATTTATAACTCAATGAATTTATCACAGAAAGAGAGAGAGATGGAGAGAGAAAGAGAGAGAGGTAGAGAGAGAGAAAGAGAAATATGGTGCCGATTTGTTTTATTTGTCTGGGCAGCGCTGCTAGTGGCTAGTTGTTTAACAGGGAGTAAAGAAGAAACTGCTGCCACTGGAGGGTCACACCGTCCTCGCTTGTCCAACACACCCGAAACGCAACTGTGAAGGTGAAAAGTAGAGCAGCAGACCAAGTTGTATAAATGGAAAGAATCATTGCTTTTAATTTTAGGTGTGCATGTTTTTTGTTACCTTCGGCTGCCTTTATTGTTGCAGAAAAATGGAAAAAATGTAATACGTGAGAGCTGCCGAATACAACTGACATCAGCAGCAGCTGGGGTCCTCTACCTTGGTCAAAGCCAACCTGAATCGTTGCAGCAGAGGGTCTTCGTCCACATCTTGAAACCTGCTCCAACTCCAATCTCTCCTCTGTGTCACAAAGTAAAAATGCTCTTTGGCGAAAAAGCACGACATATTCCAGAAGAAACTAAAAACTAACCTTTGAATGTGACTTGCAAAAATGTCTGGAAGCATACTGTATGAATAAATGACAGGTCATTTCTAAATGTGGATTGCACTGTTTTCTGTACATTTATGGTCACGTATTGCAATCAAACATAACTCTTGTGGCAGAATGTTAAAACTGTAATATGTCCTACTTCTTGTGGAGTTTGTAATTGCTTTTATTGGCCTAAATCTGCATGGATGGATTATCAAGTGGACCTACTGGGTATAAATCTGGAAGGACTTTAACATCAGAATGTTGAAGAATTCAGTCAAGAGTAAGGATGTCTGAATCATACTAAGCTTCTGATCATAAATATGATATCTATATTGTATTCTCACTTTTTTCCTCCAATAATACACTATAATTGCACTGCATGCTAATGTAAATCACAATGAAAATGTGTATTTATGTAGAAACAGATTTGCTGTTTTTCTTATATATCTCATTTGAAATGCTGGTAAAGAAATAATTTTATTTATTTATTTATTTTTTTTAATTATAAGCTTTTCTCCCGCCTAAACACAATCAGACGATTGATTCTTTTATTTTGGGTCAGGTGTGTTGATGGTCTTCAGTGTGTGAGAGAGAGCTGAACAAAGGGGTGTGGTGTCTGGAGGACACAATGCTGATTGATCCTGACAGCTTTATGAGGCTTTGTGACTACTGAGCAAACAGAGGGACATAATGATATTTACTTAAGTACCTTTTATGAAAGTCTATATGTGTTCATATACTGTATGTATATGTGCGTGCGTGCGTGCGTGTGTGTGTGTGTGTGTGTGTGTGAGACTGAGGGTGAAAGGCACAGATGGGACAGCTATTATCAGCAACAGATACCGTACTGTACTTTGAGGAGTGACATGCAGAGTACACATGTGCTCTGAGATAGTGGTGTGATAAACGTACACACACACACACACATACGCATGTACTAAATGCAGCTGGGCTGTCTTGACCAACAGATAGGATGGCCCCTGCATGCAGACACATTGGTGTCAGGAGTTCTTCCACCCTGACACACACACACACACACACACACACACACACACACACACACACACACACACACACACACACACACACACACACACACACACACACACACACACACACACACACACACACACACACACACACACACACACACACACACACACACGAAGTTATGAAGTACATATAGTTCCAAGGCCAAAGGCTAGCCTACAAGGCTGAGTTCACTGGGTTCAGGCAACAGTTTAAGGCCTCATTAGAATAACATTTTAAGGAAACGCCCTGCACAGGTCACCAGTGGCACCCATCACACTCACACCAACAGACACACATAAACCATATCGGGACAACTTCAAATGGCATGTGTAAACTTTTGAAAACTCTTCCATATAAAGTCATTTATTAGAAATAGATATTTTCATAAGAAATGTGTAGCAAATTAGATAACAATGATTGTAAGACAGTGATGTCTACAGCAGAAGCTGTTGTATACCTTGTAATTACATACACACATACTCATGGATGCACATTTCAGATACGTTGACACACATATTGGAAACAAGCGACAAGTGCCATTATACTTTCATTTTTTTTTTTTATTAATTGTTTTTCGATAAAGGGACAAAATGGGTGTGTGAACAGGATTATGCAGACATCTGCCAGAAAACACAGACAGTGGTTTTCCCAATACAACTGAACAGAGACCCCAAACAAGTACAACAGAAATTAACGAGCTTGGTTTGTCCAATGACCATCGGCCACCATTACAAAAGAAAAACAAAATTAAAATCATATCATAACCAAAAAATATGAAATAAAATAAAAAGAAACCAAAAATAAGAATCCATTCCATGTCTCCGTTTTTAACAGAGCATATAGGTAATAATAAATAGTAACTCCCATAGTAAAAGATAAAGTTCAAGTTCAAGTTACAACAAACAGCTCTCAGAACAGGAATAGAAAAGGCTGATAACAAAATATTCCGCATTGCCATTTACAAAAAAGTCTCAACTCAAGCAGGCTTCTCCACATCCCTCGGGTCATTTTTAAATATGCTTTGCATATGAAAGGATACCCAATCTAAATATAAAGCACCATTTAGTATTTGGCAATGAAAAAAAAACTGCAAAACATTTATTTTCTTTTTTAAATGTATTTATTTTGACGCTTTTTTTCGTAATCCGTGTACTGCATATGAAGGTTTTTTTTTCTTTTGTTTTTTTCCTCTCCTTGATGTTGGAATGTTGTCAGGTGGGAGGGGTGAGAGAGACAGAAGCACACAACAGAACAGGCCGACGTCAGCTTGCATTACTGCATACAAGAATGGCAGCGGGGGAAAGCGGGGTGAGGAGGAGGGGGGCAATGGGAGGGGGGGGAGGTCCGAACCAAAAATCAAAGAAGATATGTACAACCACCTCTGTGGACAGGAAACAGAGCAGCGGCCATCTGATGGCCTGCGACGCCTCCCAATGCCACATACTTTAGCTGCTTTTTTATGGGTTTTTTTTTTCCTTTTATTTCTTTAAACATACAAATAATTCGCACTATATTATCCTGCCAAATTAAAAAAATATACCGTGGCAGCTTGGGATTTTTTTTTCCACTACCAAAAAAAGGTATGGTAAATACCTTTAGAGAGAACAAGCAACAGTTAAAAATACGAGCCTCAATATAAATACTATAGTGCCTACTCTAAGTGAACATTGAATTCAAATACAATTCTAGAAATACAGAAAAAGTAGACCATAAATGTGTTTAAGCATAGGAATCGACATGAGTGTGCATTTTCCTATATTTTAAGTTCTTTATTATATATCCATATATAATCTTAATCCTTTCCCCAATGCAAATTGTATGTCAACCTGAAGAGTTGTGAAGAGCCAAGGCAAAATAAAATACAAAACCATCACAGAGTTTTTTTTTTGTTTGTTTTTCTTCTTTTTTTGTATCATTTCATATATACTGTGATCGGAGTCTTCAACACCACCAAGACGCTGAGGAAAAGAGAAACGACAACAAAACTTAAATTACAGTTTCCCCTAAAAGATAGTGAAGTGTTATTTGCAAAAAACTTTTATTTTCATATCTATAATTAAAGGAAGGTTTTATACAAAAACAGATTCTCGCAGTGTGAGCAACAAGATTTGAGTGTCTGTTGTCTAGCCAGCAAGGTCTATAGATTATTCAGATGTAGATGACAATAAGGATAAAATATAGCTCCTTAAAAATTAAAAAAATTAACAATGTGTCATTGTGAATAGTGGAAATGAGAACTGCATCCCGTTTGCAACCATGTAGGAGCATTGGTTACTTATCACTCACAGCAAATCTTTTAATTTACAGACCTTGCCGACAAGTGTAAATTTTCAGCCCAGGCTAAGTGCTGGGTTTTCTAGGGGTAACAAATTGACAAATGGTCAAAGGTGAAATGGCAAGGGTACAAAGGTCAAGGGTCAAGAGGCTGGAGTTGCTGGCAACAGATTATGTGTCTCATCTTTTACTGCTGACCCTCGTTATCTGACAGCATTTCAATCAGGTTTTCCCCTTCAGCGTAAACTTATAAAATGGGAAAATAGAAACAGTGCACTTCATGTCCGATTTATGACGATTTAGCTTTTAGACTCAAGCCATGTACCAACATTGCATCAGTGTGGGACAATGCAAGAGAGATGTCGGTTGGTACTCTCAGGCAGAGTGATAAGTGCTATACTATGAACAGCTTGAATGAAACTGAAGGAACAGAAATATCCCTTTTGGGTTAAAAAGCAACAGTAAACAAAAAAGGTGCCCTGCCTACGCATACTGATTAAAATGATCACATTTTACTTTTTTCAAGAGCCCTAGATTACAGATATATTTTTTGCAATTCGTTCATTTTTTCTGCAATTCATAGTTAATGACCCTGTTTTGATTCTAGAAATGTAAAGTGAAAGACATTGCCTCTGATCCCCGTATTATGTACGTAGCTTCCAGTTCTGTGTAGCTTTCTGTCTGTCTAGCTTGTAGTTATTTCAATGCTCTCAAATAAAGTTAGCCTCACTTGGAGCTCATATATTACTTTATGCATTGTTCCACACACTGACATTTTGAAGCAGCGTTGTAGGTTTGTGCTAACGCAGATGGTACATGACACTTCTCAGCCATGCGCCGAATCCCTCAAGTTCAGGATTGTACATTACAGATTACCTTTATCTCAAAAGTACCTCCTTACCAGAAACAAAACTACAAATAATTCAGATATACACAATACTGCTTGTACCATGCTTGCCATGAAATCCACATATTAAAGATAGCCTATTGAACATTTAATAGGTAGCTAAAGGATGATTAACGAGAACCTTCTGATCTTTCATCATGAGTTGTCACAGTCCATTTGAGCAGTCAGGTGCTTGATGCAAGGACCTTTCCTGGGTGGCTTGAGCCTAGCTTGATCTAGTGTGACCCCAAACTTATACCAGATAAGATTATGGCCAATGCAGTCTAGAGATATCAAAGGCACTCTTTCTTATTCTACCAAATGATAGTACAAATTGAATCCTTAGCACACCCTTGTCTTTTTGAGGGAAATTTAAAGACTGTTGTCACTTTCAGTTTAGTCATCAAGCCAATGGATTTTGGCCATGGATTTTTTAAACCCTGTGTGAACATGGTATCTTTTAGAAAGATCAGGATAAGTGCATTTGCAGGGTTGTAAGAAGAGGGTCAAGTCAAAGACTGTTCACTTTCCATGTTACAAAACAAAACTGTACATGATATGTGTTACAGAATGTATGCAGCATGGACATATCTTTCTTGTCTTTTCTCTTTTTGAAGAATAAAAAGAAAAAAACTGAACAAGAGAAAAACAGCAACACATTTACTCAACAACTAACCAACCAGGGACAAGTTATTTTCTTTTTTTTTCTTTGATTAGCAAAAACATACTATGCATGCTGACTAATTCTTAAAAATGGAAAAGGAAAACTCAAAAAATAAAATAGTACACAACATGTAAATTATTGCACAAGAGAAAGGCTCGAAGTTTTGCGTCAATGCAAGAGTATTGCCCCGATACAGATCATGCATTCAATGGGTAATGGAAACGGGGTGTGCTGGTGCAGAGCACATGGTCTTGAGCTTCCACCAGACTGGCAAAAGTGGATTGTTGGGATTGGGGCAAATCTACAGGGGGCTGGGACTAAACAGGGGGCTGATGGCGGACATAGTTGCGGGGAAAAGGTCCAATTGTTCGGCCTTCTACTCTGACTTTATTTCGGTACTCAAAGGACGGTCACTGTGCCATTTTTTCATGTGTTTCTCCAAGGTGCTGTAGACACTGAAGGGCATCTTACAAATTTCACACTTGAACACGTCTTTGCCCACCTGACCATGGGTCTTCATGTGGCGTGTAAGTTTGGAGCTCTGGGCACACGCATAATTGCACAGCTCACACTTGTACGGTCTCTCGCCTGTGTGGCTGCGCCGGTGCACTGTCAGGTTACTGCAGTTCTTGAACACTTTGCCACAATACTCACAAGTATCACTCCTGCGGCCGTCCTTGGAACCGGGCCGCCCAGGACCCCCGAGGTGTGGTGTGCTGCCTCCACTGCCTGTACCACTACGGCCCGACATCCCGCCATCCAGTTCCCCCGGAGGAGTCGAGAAACGCAGACTGCCATTCTCTGAAGAATGCTCAGATGAAGATGCAAAGGGCGATTGTCTGGAATCCCCAAAGTTCAGAAAAGGGTCCTTGAGTTGTCGGGAGGCGGCATAGCCAGCCAGCCACTGGGAGTACACGTTTTCCGTGTTAGGGATTGTGGGAGTGGGTAGGTCAAACTCCTTTTCCAGCTTGATACGTTTAGAGAAAGGGCTGAGTGGACTGGGGCTACCCAGAAGCAGTTTCTTGGAAAGGCCAACGGAGGCAGATTCATTGGGGGACGCTCCTCGCCCGTTAACTGTCGAAACAGAGCCCTCCTCTCCACGATCTGTTTCCAGTACAGAGTCTCCATCACACATCTCACGATTGTGGTGATGGTCTCGGTTGAGATGGTGGTGCAGGTGGTTCTCTTGGGCCATGGCATTTCGTTTGTGTGCACTGAGTGCTTCACTGAAGTGTTGCATGCTAGCGGCCAGACCCATCCCCTGCATCACCTCAGGCAGTGAGCGAGGGATGGACCCCTCATCAGCCACTCCTCCCAGTCGACTTCCGATTACACCATTATTTTCATGCTGACGTGCTGCTTCAAGGTTCAAGGCGAAATGATAGCTGTTGGTTCTTCTTGCTACCCTCTCCCCATTCTGCTGCTCTTCCTCCTCTACCTCCTCTTCCTCCTCCTCTTCTTCTTCCTCCTCCTCTTCCTCCTCTTCCTCCTCTTCTTCTTCCTCCTCCTCCTCCTCCCCATTTTCACGTAGCATGCGGTTATTCTCACTTTTCAGCTTGGCCACAACTGACTTAAGGGCATTGCTTGCACTGCCCAGGTGTTCGCTCGTGCCAGGCTCTGGAGATGAGGCTGTTGAGAGCCCATCTTCTGACTTGCCTGTATTTGGCGAGGAGGATTTGTGCATGTGTGTCTTCATGTGGCGTTTCAGTTTGCTAGCCTGCGTACAAGCATGATCACATAAGTGGCATTTGTACGGCTTCTCTCCTGTGTGGCTGCGCCGGTGCACTATTAGATTACTCTGGAACTTGAAGGACTTGCCGCAAAACTCACAACACTTTGATTTCAGCTGGTTGGTGGAGGAGGGGGTTGCCCCTGCTGAGGGGAGAGGTGTAGTAGGAGTGGTCTGAGAGCCCACAGGTGACTGCATGGAGCCTGGAAGAGGCGGTGGAGTAGCAAGATATGGAGGTTTGCTGCCCCCTGCACCTCCCGTACCTCCACTTCCTCCTCCTGTCTGGAATGGCTGGAGTAAGCGTTGCATGGGACTGGGCCGGCTGGGGGATAGTGGGGGAGTGGACCCTGAGGTGTTGCCCGCCAGTTCCCGTAGCCGCCTTGAGAAGTCCATTGTCGGAGGGGGGTCCAGAGGCAGAGGAGGATTGAGGCGCAGCACCCTGTCAAAGGCACTCGGGTGGTGGGCTGCCAGCGCCAGCTCCTCTGGGCTCAGGTGGTGGGGGTCCAGGTGGTTCCTTGGAGGAGGGCTGAAAAGGGGTGGTGTCGGAGGGAATCGTTGATGATGGCCCCCACCAGGAGCGCCACCAATGCCAACACCACCTACTGCTCCAATACTGTCCCTTCCACCTGAGCCAGAGCCAGGGATGCGGAGGAGGTTGAAGGGGCTCGCATCGGGAGGCAGATGGAGACCGTGAAGGGGAGGCTGAGAGGGGCAGTCTGCACCTCCACCAAGGGAGGAAGGCCCACCCATTCGTGGGATGAGAGGACTGCCATGTTCACTTTCCAGGTAGATACGGAAGCCATGGGTGTTCTGAGCATGCTGCAGCAAGAACCAGGCGCTGCCATATGACTGCTTACATGTAGTGCAGGTATAGGTGGTAGGCTCCTCCTTACCTGTTGTGACAGAGAAAAATGAATTGGGTTAGGAGAAATAGTAACTGAAAATCTATTAAATAACTTTAACACCATCCAGACTTTATACTACATACAACTATGTGAACAAAACATTCTGTTGCCATTTCTGTTTTCATTTAAGAAAATGCAAGAAATGTATAAATGCCGCAATGCTGTTCATTTGGTAACATTAACACACTTGTCCATTAACAGCACTGTGTACAGAACGAAATACATGAAGAACAACTCTGTTCAACTCAGCTGAACTGATCTTTTATTTGAACCTTAGGCCTAACTGTTACAGCTTTTAAAAGTGGTCGGCACATGGTGTTGAGAGCTTTGCAAATACAACAGTAGCTCTTATTGAGGTCATGCCCCACATGAGTAGCATGTGAGAAGTAGTGTGTGTGTGTGTGTGTGTGTGTGTGTGTGTGTGTGTGTGTGTGTGTGTGTGTGTGTGTGTGTGTGTGTGTGTGTGTGTGTGAGTATCTCTTTTTCTCCCAGACTGCTCTGGGACATAATTTCTCCCTTTAGACTGACTGTGAGTCCTCCATTGTCAGCAGGAGAACAAAGAAACAGGGCTATCCCAGCGGACTACCACTTCCCACTGATCTACCAAAACAGGCTCACTGACAAATACACATACACACAGACACAAACCCACAGGAGAGAACAGAGAAGAATCCTTTAAACCTTGAAATTATGGTTTCTTCATTTCAGTAGCAACAGCATAAATACATTAAAAACTACAGTATATATCTGATGAGGCAGAAAAAAATAGAAGCTAAGAAAAGACAGATAATATATTGTTTCATTGTCTAGACCAATGGGTATACAACCCGTCAGAAGTAATTTTGTATTTTAGCAACAAAAGCATAAAACTGAAATGTATGCAAGTGTATTTGTGTACACTAGATTCTAGAATCAGATTCTCTCATGTACTGCCCACACTCCTACCGACGCCTTTCACCCCAAAGACAAAACCACATACACGCTTTCATTCACACACACGGAACAGAGCACCTCAGCCGCCTGAGGAAGGTAAAACAGTAGGAGTGTAAAAACATTTAGGCACCAACTGGAGAGGAAAAATAACGCCCTCAGTCTGCCTCAAAGCTTCTTCCCTCAGTGAAGCGTGCAGAGTCACTTTGATATGGCAACGAGAGGAACATTTAAAACAATAATTGCCTTTGAATGGCCTCGGTGACGATGACCTGTGGGGGACCCGCAATGCATATGTAATCTCATTAGGGGCCCGAATGGACGGCCATCAGCTCGTTTACAAGATTAGATGACAAACGAACCCCGTCGCTCCCATTCAGAGCCTTCCACCATTATGTACTGTGCAACGTGGGTGCATCTGACAAAGTGAACAAGCAGAGATGCACATGCAGACCCGAACACACAATTGAAGTCTGAAAAAAGCAATTTAGACATTTACAAAAGTCTGAAACAAGATCTGACTGCAAAATTGTGGTGTGAAGGAAGACCACTCTGGAATCTTAATACACACGTATATACTTACATGCACATTAACACTAGCAAGAACTGTCTGTCTAATTATCTAACTGAATGAAAGAATATTGAAACCACCTTTTATCTGAAAACTGCAACAAAAAGTATCAGAAAGTCATCACATAATAAACTGAAACATATTGCACTATTATTGCAAAAAGAAAATGGGTGTCATTATAGGGGTCATAATATTGATGTTCTGATGATTTTTTTTGGTTAAAAGCTCTTTTGCTGAATGGTGTCATGAACAATGAATTATAAAAGATTCCATTAATATGTAAACAGGTTAGGTGGGTTGTAAAAATACACACAAAATTGGGACGTATCACCTGCTAATTACCAGCAGAACAAATATGACAAATTAACAGTGATACTAAAAGGATGTTGCGGTTTACATGGAAGCTTTTATACATCAGTACACTGCAATTTACCTCTAACAGCCAGAAAGAGAGTGTCAGAGAGGTGGTAGTGGAAAAAAAAAAATCCTGCTTCAACAAATATCTGCAAAGAGAAAATGTGTGTGTGCTTATGAGCTTGTATTTAAAAGATATAATTTCTTTCCTGCTGGTACTTACAAACAGGGATTTGAATTGACAATAAATATATTTATATTTATATTTATAAACTAGACACGAGTGTGTTGAAGTGTGTGTCGATCGGGGTCCTGTCTGTCTGTGCATTAGGGTGTCTTGTGGAAGATTCTCCTCCTTCCTTCATTTCCCAGCCTTTTGTTTTCCTGGCCTCTATTTCTGAACACACAAACACACTTATCCCGTATGACCAAGCGTTTGGAAAGGCAGCTAAATTATGGATCATTAAAATCGGCACAAATTACCTCTAATTGTGGGCACCTGCAGCCGTTCTAACCTGTGAATTTCATTTGCATTATCAGGACCAGGGAGGCTTAATTTATTTATTCATCTTCTTTTTTTTCTTTTTTTTTAATCTCTAGTTAATCTGCTTGAATCCTGGACACTGACAGTATCATCAATAACACTGCACTTTTTTTCCACTTTGGTTGAATCAGAAGTTGCAGAGAACTGAAAAGACAACCTGTTCTTCCAAAATGGAGGTAGCCCTTTTCTTTATTGTCCAGATATGTGGTTTTGGATTTGCCTTTCTTTTGCTTTAAAGTAGGCAGTCACATTTCCAAACTAATTCTGAACATTGCCAGTCTAATATGTGCATACTCCGACACACAAACCAATTTCTGATAAAAGTTGTCGTGTGATAATGTGTAAACATTATCAACAACAAGTTTAACAGTGAGAGCGACCCAGCTTTCCTTTGCAAACTGTCATTCTTGTGTCACACAGGACATCATTTAAACGTTTATTAAACGTCTAAATGAAACAGACGCACTCACTCCAGCATTCAAAATCAAACTTTTCCTGTGAAAGAAGCCCAGAATAAGTATATTAGTATTCTTGTTTGTTAAATAAATAATACTCTATTGGTATGTAAAACAATACTGGAGCCTCTCTGGAGCCCTCGGAGGTGCTTATGATTTAGTGATTCTCAACCTGGGATCGGGATCCGCACAAATACTTGTAAAATTACTTCTGAGCAAATAAATAACATATTCTCCAATGTCAAACTTTCAATAGAGTTTGCTTTATTATCTATAGCAACTGACTGGATAATTTTCGGTCCTTTAAAAATTCTTTCAAACAAGAATCACTTAGTTTGATCTGGTCCCTTGTGGAAGTTATCTTCGATGGGACTCACAAATAGCTTTCATTTCAAAAGATATCAAGCCAAAATGTCTGGGAAGCACTGGTTTAGACAACTTCTGCATTTTCAAGGGAAACATAGTTTGTCTCTAAATGTCTCTGATACTGGATTCCTGGAAAACGTTCTCGGTGCTAAAAACATATAAATACCTGGTAATGGATGCAGGAAAAGGATGCACTGAAGGAGCTCACTGAGATTGCCTGGGCACTGGGTCTAGATTTTTGTGCTGTGTTTTGGATTTGTGTACAGTATCTCGAGACAGTATCTTCCTGGGTGAGGCAAATTTTAAACAATATATTGGGTAAAATAGGAGCGAGTTTGCGTTGCACTATATGATGATGACAGCGCTACAATTATACAGACAGAAATCACCATTTTTGTTTTCAGACAAAAATGTGGGTAAAATATTAAACAGAACAAGTGGAAGGCACAATAGTGTAACTCTTAAGCTAATACGCTCCTTTTTGACTCGTGGCTCAGACTTGTCTGCATGCTGATTGAAACTGTAAGGTTAATGGATTTTAGAGTAGGCGACCGCTCCACTCTGTCTCCCTGTAATATACTCCCATCAGCCACTTCATTAGGCAAACTCTCCACCACTCCAAGGTAGAAAAATGAAGTGAGAAAGCAGAATGGAGACACGGAGATGAAGATAGATCGAGTTGGAGAAAGGGAAAGAAAGAGATGAGACAAAAGTAATCTCTCTAGTTTAAGTTTAGATAGAGGTGACAAATACCTCTTCAAACTTTAAAGTTTGGGCACAGCAGGTGGATGGAGGGAGACGGAGAAAGGAGGGAGGGCAGATGGGGGTAAATAATAGCATCCCGCTCTTTACCTGGGGTAAACGTCAAAGCTGTGCAGCTACTAGTGAGACTCCAGAGAACGTGCACACGCACAGCTTCAGAAATGTCCTAACACTCAATACCAGCCATGCTACAGTGACAAGCACAGGCATTAGGCCCTATTACGCCAAGGGCATAGCCTGGACACTTATGTGGTGCTAGATGAGAGAGAGAGAGAGAGAGAGAGAGGCAGTAAGGGAGCTTGGCTCATGTTTCACGACTCCTTTGTGTGTGAGAGTGAGACAGTGTGTGTGCAGAAAGTTCCCACTGGCTCGATCCATCCCTCTCAAAAGGAAGTGTAGCACTCTGATCCAACGGCTGTCCAAGGAGCTGAAATAAAGCCAGCGCAGCAAACTCGTGAGACACACTGTAACATCCACAGAAGGGATTCATGAAGACCAGAACACACTAGAGGCATCGGATGCATTTATAAATGCATCAAATTATTCGAATGGCTAAATAGAAAAGGTTTTATTTCATTGTTTCTATTATTTACTACTTTTCCTTTTATTTCACAATTTCTCATGTGATGTTTTTTTGCCCCTTTATTTCCAATCATATTGCAATTTCAGTTGAATTCTGGATTCAGTCAACTCACCACTGTTCCATACAAAGAGCAACTACAATAAAGCTTTCAGGGTTCATGCCTTAAATTAAAATGTATGCCTTGATGCATGTAGCCTTGTACTGCAGGTCACAATGGCACAACACTGAGAAAAGATACACCTCAAAAGTCTAAAGATCGACTCTTCCTCATGAGGTCTAAATATTGTTTTTTATGATAAAAGCTGTTAGAAAACCCATATTTTCTGCGTTGAAGTTGCTGCAAGGACACATGACAAACATCCACATGCAGATCTGTGCAGGCTGTACGAGGCATGTATGTGGCACGATATGGAACACTTAAAAAGCGTAACTTTAAGATGGCAGCACATTTTACCCTGTAAAACCATCAGCCTGCGTGAGTGTCTGTTCTTCAGCCAGTCATTCTGTCCTGTAAATTAGCTGGATTGACACCATTAAATCCCTCTCCAACCAGCTGGGGAACAAAATTGGATGCCAGGTCTTGGCTACAGGCTAAGATGGACATACAATTATCTTACTCGCCTAACGTGAATTGTATTTGTCTTTACATTCTCAATTTACTCTCCCTTAAGGTCATTTCTCCTTATATCGTCCTTTCCTGCCTGTGTAACCCTCTATTTATTGTCTCTCCTCCTCTATCTTCCTTCTTCTTTTTTTTTTTACTACAGTGCACTCTCTTCTTTACAGCTGTCCCTCCCCCTCCTCTCCTCTCCTCCATCCACACCCCCCTCTCTTTCCACCCACTGGTAAGTTCTCTGGTGGTGTCCTTGGCTGGGTCCACCTCTGGGTGAGATGATAGTAATTGAGGTAATGGAACAACGCTAAAACAGGATTAGGTACGCATACTGGGAGTGAGGGACAATGTCCCTTAATACAATTTGGGATTTCTATCTGAGCCTCAGGCTTTCAGGATCTGCTGCTTATATTTACATCTGGGCATCACTGCTCACCCCTGCTCACCTCCTGCTTTACCTTAAAGGGATACTTGGACATTTCACAAGAACTCAAGTTGTCTTATTATTCCTCACCAGGCGTGTCTCTATAGACTGTGGAGAGCAAGGTTTGGTTTTTGCCACACTAATTATGATTTGAAAAAACTGCAGGTTACAAGGGAAGAAACAGATTTCTTACAAATGGGTAAAAGACAAGTCAGTCATTATCCAGTGCCACTCATACTATTACTTTAAAATAAATTTACCATTGGCAATTGATGTCGTACACTGTACAAATATAAACATACTTGTGATTATGATGGAGAAATGGTTAAAATATTATGAATAAAATGATTGTATCTGTATGGTCATTAGCTCGCTCTCCTTCAGTCATAATCATTGTGCATTTTCAGTGACACAATTAACTGCTTTCTAATCAGCACTCTAATATTCATAACATGACTCCCACTATACATTTGTTCTGTAACTGATGCACTGCTTAAATAAAAACTCTTTTGTGAATCAGGGAGCGAAACCATACCAGAGAAAATGATTTTTGAATGGCTTCAGCAGGACATTGATTTTATCGACTCCTCTGTCATAACCCAGCCTCCCTCCATCCTACTCCCATCACGCACCACTTAAGTGCAACAGTTGTGGCTTCTTACAGCATGTTATACTTCCCAAAAGCACTTAAGCATATCATTGTTGTCATGTGAAAATATTGTTACCCCAATTATGGCTCCTTTTATGTTTTAATCCCAGAACTGCATGTTCTAGTTGGAGTTGCGGCGCACACCATGTGTGTTGAACTCCAAAATGCAAGGTGGTAAAGATAAAGAAAAAAGAAAAAGAAGACTGTTATGAAATCCAGGATAACAACAAAAATTTGAACATTGGTGTATCCTTGAGTGGCATTCAATTACATTGTCACTAAATTCCCATAATTGCTATTTTGGCATCATAATCTGTCATATCAATGTCCTGAGTTAAATCCTGCAGCAACTTCCTGTGCGGTCCAGAGAGAAGGGATCTGCACAGTCCTCCTCTCCCCCAATTATTTCCCCCTCTATGCTCAAGCTTTCTTACTAACTGGACAGCAAACAATTGGAATGCAAACAGTGGCAGCTGGTGTCCTGTCTGCTCACTGAGAGGAGCGACACAGTCAAATAACAACATGACTGAAATTGCTCAAAAAGGCAGCGCTGTGCCTGGAAGGAAATCAGCCTCTATTACTGGCTATGAGGCGCCGGCTAGATCAAAGCAACTTCCTCAAACACTGCCTGAGTATGTCAATCCTGTTGTAAAGAATAGTTGTGTAATCATAGCAGGGGGGTGGACATACAGCAATAACTACCTTACAATATATGAATAAGGAGCGGGGGTCAGTATTCCTCATCACACCGCATCCCTAACTGTTTGTTCCCCTGAGAAGGACTCAAGGACTCGACTTGGAGGACAAATGAAGTGACTGTATTTCTGCATTCCATGAATGTTTGGTGGTGTTTGCATCTGCTGGCCAAGAAGGCCTTTGACCTCATCTAATTTTTTTTTCTTTGCAAAATCAGAGCAGCTGTACAAACACGCAGGTAACCAGGAGGTTCAGAAAAACACTGCTTTGACCTCATCGAGGTGTTGAGGAAACCGTTTGTCACTCTCCGTGTGTAAAACCAAGGGCAACACCAGAAATACTTTCACTTTCCACAATCGTATGATTAATAGGCTCAAAACTACAGACACTCAAAAGGCCTGGAGAAGAAAAGACGGCAGCAGCAAGGAGAGCTTTCCAACCTGGACATTCAAAACAAGCATGAAACCTTTTCCTTTAGACATTGTTGGTTGATACGTTCCACTTCATTTGAAGCATACTGAACCCTAAACGTGCACCGTGGCCTGCAAGATGCACTCATGATTCTTGGCATTTCTCAGCTATTAACCGATCACTACATCTTCCGGAAGGAGAATAACTGAGAATGCTTAAATGCATGCCAGTATTCCCTTGTCTTGTTTTGCCATCTTAAACATAGTGGTCCGTTCTAGTTTTTAAACTAGAGGCCACTACAGGTCGGCTCCAAAAAGCTGCATAGGCTCCCATTCAACTAGTCTCATAAAATTCTCACTCAAAAACATTTCTCCAGTTTTGTTTTTTTCTGGCGGTCATCTGAAAATAATCCTGTCATTAATTGAAAAATAAGCTTCAAAAAGTGGTGCAGTCAGGTTATGGCTGTCGTGGGCTGTAGTATCGCCGGGTTTACAATCAGATCGAGTGAGATCCACCCGCTCCCCCCAGCTCGCCCCAAATAAGGTCACAACCGGCTCCAAACCGCTCTGAATTAGCAGGATGGCGCCGGCCAAATTCTGAACCCAAGGCTTCATAACAGCCATTCACAAACCAACGGGTGACGTCACTGTTGGTTGCCGCTTGGGCATGACTCAAGTTACCATGTTCTGACAGATTTGTCTTCTTTATCTTATCACTCATTTTGATGCAAGATAAAAGCCAATTTATTATGTGAATTACGACTGTCAGGGTGAGACTTTGACTTTTGCTTGTGGATTTATTACTTTGTAATTGAGACAGTGGTGGTCCTGTCCAAATAATGTGTTTATATAGGATATACAGTATTTATCGCAGTATTCCAGTTTGCATGGTTGGGTTTATGAGAACCAGATCATTTTTGAAAGTTAAATATATAGACAAGATATTAAAAACCATGATTACAACCAAGATACTGGCGTGTATGAAATCCTTCAAGTTGGAAGCTGCAGGACCCTGATGTATCTGAGAATGTATTGATGTAGTCAATACATAACCTGTGGACTATTAGTCTTCTTTGCAACAGAAGGAATGTGTGCAAAGTAAAGAAAGAAACTCTGGAAAATGAAAAAAAAAAAAAAAAAACTTTTCATCTTTAAAGGAAAGCAGTTCAGTCAGCAATAAAGTGTTGAAATTTACAGATATTTAATCAAGGTAAACATTAAAAATACTGTCACTGGTAAAAAAAAAAAAAAAAAAAGAAAAACATCACCTGAACTTCAAATCACTCCAAACAACTTTTGCAAATAAAGGCCTGACAATAATAATCTGATGTTTGTATGGAAGAAAGACCTATGAATGCATTTCAATTCCCAAAAACAACAATGAATTATTGAGCCTGTCTGATTACATGCTGTTAGTGTGTGCAAGGATGTGCAGGGGATGTGTGTGACCGTGTGGTCTTGCTAAACAGCCATACACTCTCGGCTGATGAACAAAAATATCAATACCGTCTGTCCCTGTGTGTGTGTACACGTTTGTATGTGTGTGTGAGTGTGTGTGTGTATGTGTGATATATCAATACCTTCTGTCTCTGTGTTTGGAACCCCTGCTGGGCTGCAGACTGTTATCTGCAACTCTCAACAGTTGACTTGTGTGTGTGTGTGTGTGTGTGTGTGTGTGTGTGTGTGTGTGTGTGTGTGTGTGTGTGTGTGTGTGTGTGTGTGTGTGTGTGTGTGTGTGTGTGTGTGTGTGTGTGTGTGTGTGTGTCCATCCAACCGCCCATTATAGCTGCCATGTGACAAAGTTTCCTTTTCTCTCTCTTTGTGGCACACACAAACACACACCCTCTCTCTCTCTCTCTCTCTCTCTCTTTCACACACACACACACACACACACACACACACACACACACACACACACACACACACACACACACACACACACACACACACACACACACACACACACACACACACACACACACACACAGTAATGCATCTCGTAAACTCTGTTCTAATGACACAGCCTGGGCCCTTAAACTGTGTTTATAAATGTAATTAAATGGACCGGCCTTTTGTAGAAGCATCCAAGCACACTGCAGCAATGATCCGGTGTGTGAGAGAGTGTGTGTCCATTTGGAAGACCAGTACTCATGATGGCAGGGACAGCCTCCACTTAACCCTAAACCACCATGGTGAAATTACAGAGCATCCAAATTACAGCACTTATGTGAGCAGAGAGAGAGAGAGAGAGAGAGAGGCTGGGGTTTGAAAAAGGAAACTTGGTCCTGACACACACACACACACACACACACACACACACACACACACACACACACACACACACACACACACACACACACACACACACACACAATAATACTCAGTGACTCAGC
This sequence comes from Brachyistius frenatus, assembly GCF_029030835.1. Classification (NCBI taxonomy): domain Eukaryota; kingdom Metazoa; phylum Chordata; class Actinopteri; family Embiotocidae; genus Brachyistius; species Brachyistius frenatus. The sequence goes on along the minus strand of NW_027210607.1, from coordinate 488,527 downwards.
GTGTGGACTCCTACTTTAAACCAAGAATGCCGAAACCTTTCTGCTCCTAATCTCTTGCAGGTTGCGAACCTTAATCAGATTCCATGTGGTCATTTAAGGTTCATTTTGAAGTCGCTGTCGCTGCAGGGCTCACGCAGACATTTGATTGATCACATCCTTTATCAAACCAATAGTTTAGATACTGCAAAGCGTCCAGTCTCTTTGGCTTCAGCCGATATCAATTAGTGCTTTATTACTTTTGGACATCAACAGTCTCTGAAGTTGAAGAGTCACTGTGTGATGCAGCAGGATTACCTGCACTATGTACAAGACTACAGCAAAACAAAATCCAGTGTCTTCTCTCCCAAAAAAAGAATAAAACAACAATACTTGAACTATCGCTTCAACTCAATGCAACTCAATGCAAAGCGTTTCTTAATAAATATGGTAGCTTTCTTCTTCTAATCGATTGTTGAATGCCTTTCAAGAGTTCTGGATCCACTGGGCATCTGATAAGCCTTTAAACTGGATTTGTTACACAAGCCTCGCACCAGGGTATTTTACTGATGATCAGTAGCCGAAGTAACACACTTTAGTAACAGCCAGCTGTTTTAGGAGCAGGTCCGATTTGCACAAGAGGTGTGCAACACGTCACTAAACCTTCAAGTGGCAGCGTCGTGTCAGTGTGTACAGCTTGTTGCAGCTTGTTGGAAGTTTCATGACAGAAACAGTCACAGGAACATTCATGATGTGGGCACTTTGCTGCAAACAGGTTACATTCCAGAGTTCAAATGCAGACTCAATTTATGTCAACTTAACATGTTACATAACAGCAAGAGCAAACGGACGTACAGCAAAGGTCCGTCCAGCCAACACTCAAAGACTGGACTCAGCTGTTGGAGGCATTTTAGGCCACACACATGCACTTTCACCACTCAGCCATCAAGTCGCCCCTTAAAATTCAGTCTTGACCAAATTAACCAAATGATTTAAGTTAGTAAAATGATTTGAAAGTACTTACAGCAGTGTAACTAGATATGGTGCCAGTTGGTGGTTTATGTGAAAACTTCAAATTTAACTGATTTCAACGAGACATTTCAGACATTCTGAACTTTCAGAACTGAAGAGTTTTTGTGTCTGAAACTCTTCATGCTGTTATGGAGAATAATTCAGAATGTGAAGTTTTTTTTTTTACACAGAATATTTAATCTAAAGAAAAGTTAATCAGCTGTTGGCAGTCAAAAATATGAGTCCGCTGAGTTAACAAAATTGTGAAATGATAAAAGTTTATTTTAAATATTACTTAAAATACATGACCTTTATTTTTCCTGGAAGCATGCACACACACACACACACACACACACACACACACACACACACACACACACACACACACACACACACACACACACACACACACACACACACACACACACACACACACACACACACACACACACACACACACACACACACACACACACACACACTTGTCTAAAGTCCCTGATGAGAGAAGAACACACGCTGAGAGGAAGCAGATTTTCCTTAGTGCCACAAGCAAAGGTTGGTGGCCACTGAAGATACACACACACACACACACACATATATATATATATATATATATATATATATATATATATATATATACATAAAGCCAGCCTGGTATTGAGTGATCTGCAGGGACCTGCAACAGCTGTCAAGCAGGACAATTCAGTCATCAGTGTGTGTGTGTGTGTGTGTGTGTGTGTGTGTGTGTGTGTGTGTGTGTGCGTGCGTGTGTGTGTGTGTGTGTGTGTGCGCGCGTGCGTGCGTGCGTGCATGCGTGTGCGTGTGAGTCTCGCAGTGACCACAGTGGGAGATCACTCTAAGCCGAGCAAACACCTCAGCTGGTCGGAGACCCACACACACACAAGTACACACACAACACAAACACAGCGCTTTGCTTCCTCTCTTCATCTAATCCCTCCTCCATCCAGTTGGTTTCATCCCTCCATCTGTCCATCAACACTGCATACAGGTGGCTGTCCTCTGTCTGTTTTCTCTCCTCTCTATCACTCCATCTTTTCTTTCTCCCTTCATCTCTTTCACTGCCTGATGACTCGTCAACAAAAACACAAACAAAAGGAGACGGGGAGGAGAGGGGGGAATCATGGAAAACAAAGGGGGGTAGAGGAGGGGTGAGGAACGAAGACGAGCATGATGCGAGCCTGAATCACTAAAACCCAAACATCCCCTAATAAACACTAACCGCCCACACGCACGCACATTTATGGCAACATGTGGACAAGCTGCGACTCGACCGAAGAAGCTGCGCTGCTGCCAAAAAACCTTCCGCTCGCCTATCCTTTCACCGCCTCACTCTTTCCCTCCCTGTTTTCCTCCCTCTATTCTTCCATCCCTCCCCTCTTCTAATCCTTCCATCTTTCCCTTCCCAGGTGGGAAGCACTCAGCGTCGTCTCTTTAATTGTATTCATCCGACAAGGCCAATCGATAGAGGACATATTTAATACAAATTTATGACTATTAGCCATCAGCGATAAAAAGCCTTTTTTTTTTCCTAAATAGCTCTGGCTTGTGGTGAAAGAGAGAAAGGGGGGAGGAGGAGGAGAAGGAAGGAGAGGAAATACAAGCCATCCTGCTTTTAACACAAACAGCCTCCCACAGTCTCACTGTCCGACCTTGGAGAGATACGGTTTAAGCTGCAACAAAAACACAAGAATTCAACAAAAAAAAATGTCTCTCTTTCTTTTTCTCTTCAGACAAAGCTTCAAGTGGGTCCCAGGTGTATTTAGGAGGGTTTGTTTTAAGGCATTTGATTTTTGTGCACAGTTCACAAGAGGATTTGAGGATGGACTCCGGCACAGCAGCAACTTTTGGCAGGCACGATAAATAATGTTATCAACTGGTTATTTTCAAATTTGATGGCGATAGCGCTCCTCGACTAGGGAGAATTACAAAAACAGAGGCTGATTGTGCCGCTACGATAGCAACGTGTTACACTTTGCATTCTCAGGGTTGAATAATTTGCATTTTAAAAAGCAAACTTGGACACTATTCAACGCCCATTTGTAGTTATTTCGACAAGAAATTGTGCTGCCAAAAGGCAAAAAGAGGTGAAATCATAGAATTTTTTCCTATCAAAGTTCCAAGATACGGCCGGCACTCTGTTACTTACAGAGACAAACAGAAAAAGGAGTGCAGCGATGAGATAAAGCACGAAGACAAACTCCCCTTCAGTGCTCCTTCACAACCTTGTCTACTTAACAAACACTGTAGGCTTGATTCATTAGAGCTGCAGTCACTACACCCGGAGAGCCCTATCGATCCCCCCAGATGTTTTCTACAGGCCGAGGAAAAAACTCAAAGCAGAGAGAGGTGGAGGAGGTAGAGAGGGGGGGAAAAAAGACAGAGAGACAGGCTGAATATATGGCTGTGTTAATATGAAGCGAGCAGCAGTTTACCTGCCTCTTTAAATTCATTCTTGTGTGCAAGGCGACTGTGACGGCTCCCGGAGAGAAAAGCCCCTCGCTCGTCGCCAAAGGAAATCTTTCACCCTCCAAGAGAAACAAGGTGTGCATGAGCTGGAACCAAAGTCTGAGGATGGAGAGGTTTTTGGTTTGTGTGAAACCACCAGTCAAATACGCTGGAAAGACTCTGATGGTTAGGATTTTAGGGTGGTTCGACATGTCGTCAGTGTGAGGGAGATTTAGCCTGGTTAACGCAGCAAAGATCATTTCAGTGAGTTTTTTTAGTATTATTTGTACAGCTGTTTTTACCACTGTAACAGATTGATTCAACGTGAGGTTCAATCTAAAAAAAAAGTGTCACAATCATAGAAAGAAAAATAATTTCTGAAGCTGCATTAACCCTTAGCTGCAAGAGTCTTTCGGTGTTAATAATCTGCCCCACCCAGATGCATTTTCATTGATTGAGGGCACAACGTAACATTTGAGTATAAAACCAGCATGAAAAATCGGATTCCTGCATTTAGAGCGTTTACAGTACAGAAATGAATGGTTGATAAATGGCTGATGATCCACTATTCTCCAGTATCTCTAAAATGATACTTTAAAGCTGTCAGGAGTATTATAGTCCTATAATATTATAATATGATACTATTGTAAATGACACAGAAGTGTAAAACAGTTGTAATAATATAAATTATTAGAGAAGTTATGGTTTCTCACAAATGCTGTGCATTGATAAACCCTTTAAATGTTTTATTTGCTTAAAACTATACTACAGTGTATCTGGAAAACAGTTCTGAAATATTTATATAGTGTTTATTAATATTAAATAGACGGGTTAAAAGTAAACTGTTGCTGAATGTACCTTTTTATTATCTCATAATGATATATTTTTAACAAATTTTAACTGTGAGGAAGCTCAGGAAGTCGTTGCATTTAGTCGTAAACAGATGTGGGCATGTTGCCTTTGTTTAAGACTTAAAAAGCATACGATTTTTTCAGCTTCATGGCTGCGTGTTCTTCTCATATATTATTTTTTTCCATGCTATTCTGTTCAGTATGGATTGTTCTTGGTAGTCACTTTCACCGCTTTAGACATTAAAGTTTCCACTGTTGTTATTAATTGAGCCATTTACATTCTAATCATTGAGTATAGTCTAGAAAATGTCTTATATTGATCTATACACTTTACAAAAATAATGTCTTAAAACTGTGAACTATTCATCCATGCACATGCTTGTGGGTTTAGTTATCTTGGTTTAATTGTTACATTTTTACATTTACAGAATCTGACCCTTTCTAAAATCAGGTTGCCACCTCAAAATGTTTCGTTATCTCTCTCTCTCTATATATATATATATATATATATATATAGATAGATAGATAGATAGATAGATAGATAGATAGATAGATAGATAGATAGATAGATAGATAGATAGATAGATAGATAGATAGATAGATTAAAAAAAATTATTATTATTTTTTTTTTTATCAGAAACATGTCAGACATTACAATGTGAATACAGGGTCAACGATATACAGCAGAGGGTTAAAATTCCCCTAAATCTGCTATTTTTATATCACACAAATCCCACAAAGTGCCTCCACACCGCCCCCTCCGAGTGTCACCGCTGTGGCTGTGAAAAATGGTTTCAGCGTGCTTGTGACTGGTCAGCGCCTGCATGAGCATATGGTACGGACAACATTTCTGAATGAAAAAAGACTTGTGTTTGTGTGTGAAGCCGTATTCATTTCTGCATACACAAACACACACACACACACACACACACACACACACACACACACACACACACACACACACACACACACACACACACACACACACACACACACACACACACACACACACACACACACACACACACACACACACACTCACACTGACATATGCCTGGGGCCTGGCCACCAGCAGAGGACAAAAAGGCCAGTAAATAATTGAGAAGTGTGAAAAGCAAAGGGTGCGTATCTGTGTGTGTGTGGGGCCGGGGTAACGGTTACAACAGGTTTTTGTTTTTTTTGTAGAACATTTATGAAGTTATGTATGTGTGTATTTCTGTTGATCTCTTTCAGTATTCACAGAAATAAGTACAGTGTGTGAAGCATTTCTTGTGTCTTCGCATCATACTTGTGCCCAGCTTTGTGTGTGTGTGTGTGTGTTTTTTTAGTTGTGTGTGTGTGTGTGTGTGTGTGTGTGTGTGTGTGTGTGTGTGTGTGTGTGTGTGTGTGTGTGTGTGTGTGTGTGTGTGTGTGTGTGTGTGTGTGTGTGTGTGTGTGTGTGTGTGTGTGAGCCCAGAGATGCTCCATTAGTGATTTGGAAAGTGGTGTTGGGGCCTGGCATTCCCATCAGGGCCAGTAAGACCTAAGTGCTGCACCACACACACTCCCAAACTCTAACCAACCCCACCCTCACGGGCACAGCCATGGATGCAGGACCCCCCTCCCTCCCCCCGCTCTCCACCAACCCTTATCCCACCTAGGACGACCCAGCAGCGCCTCTCAGTCCAAAACGCCACGCACACACTCATGGTCCACTAATGACCAAACCCAAACAGCTCCCAAACAACTCTGAAAAGCTATTAGGAGAGGGCATTTTGATGGGGAAGTGATTTTTTTTTATATGCCATTAAAAGCCATGGATAAAATGGGCATTCGCGTAAATACAGCCACAGGTCGGAAGGGGATAGCCAAACAGGGATAATTGAGAAACCATACTTCCCCCCCTGAGATAAAGGTAGCGGAGTGTCCACACTCCGCTGAAGAGTGTGCCGTTGTTTCTTTAGTGTCCATTAACTTTAAAAGTATTGTCCACAGTTTGTGAAAGCTTAAGTGTTTTGGGAACATTTTTCAAAGTTTTTGTAGACTGTGTAATAACATATGACAAGCGATTCGAACCTTCTACCTAACTTTATCATTTCTTTTTAACCTTTGATCTTTAAGTGTATTTAGAATAATACTTTGCAGCCCAATTCAAAAGGGTCCAGCTGTGTTTCTCTTGAAACAGTTAAAATGAGATATTTCAGATATAGAAATTGTGTTGCGTCACCACTGATAATAGTTAAAACTATACCAAAATTAATTTATGAGATTCTATGATGTGTGGAGTCCGGTAATCTTTCTCGTTGACATAATTTTTTGGAAAAACAAAATCTTCTATTTTCTGAATGCATACAGGAACTCCTTCACAAGAACACCTCAGGAGATTGTTCATCAGTGTTCTCTACTCACCTCTTATCTGCTGCTTGTGAGGGTGATGCCCCCGTAACACAGTTCATATTTTCCACTATGCTTGTAAAGTTTAATATTTGTAACTTGCTGACACTAAAACTGTATCATCACTTATAAGATGACACAGTCACCACTACGCTCCCCTTTAACGCAATAATGTGGTATTTTATATTACAAGGGAGCTATATGACTGTGGTATGCAATATTCTGCAAACAATAAGTCCTTACTTGTCTCTGAACAGAACTCAAACTTAAGATGAAGACACTCAGTGACAGAATAAAGTCTTTTCTGCACTTCAAGATCAATTTAAACTGCCTCAAAGTTGACTTCTGTCCATTCACACCTGCACTGAACATCATGAGTCATTCACAGCATTTGTTTTGGACATACATTGTTGAAACATCTGCCTGTATCACCAGTTATTTGGACTTGCTTAGATAAAACTGAAGCTTTCAACACTGCTGAGTACTTTAAGCTTCATGTCCTGGATTTTAAACCCTGAGATTTGTATCCAGGCACAGAGACGATAGAGGCTCCTGAAAGGGAGAACATAGCTGTGATTCCAGAGTAAACAGGGGCCGTTCCTCACAAGTGGAGACCGTTGGAAATCTGGTCAGTTCAGGTTCAGACACGATTTAGAGATGAATACTTACTGATGCAACTTTTTCCTAGAAGGAGACGGCAGGCTCAGCAGACCTGTTTATTATACCCCTCCTCCTAGCTCCCTGCTTCCTCCCTCTCTTTCTTCTTCTTTTTAAAACATTTTATGTCTCTCTCCAACTCGAGAAAGACAAAACATAAACATCACTCATCATCGAGCGAATACACCTACGCACACACCTACACGCACGCACACACACACACACACACACACACACACACACACACACACACACACACACACACACACACACACACACACACACACACCCCTCACATTAAGCGTAGGATATCTTTCTCCTCCTCATTAGCTTTTAATAACCCACAAGGCCATCATATTCATAACAGCTGTTAGGCAATCTTTAGAAAAATGCTTCCCGATGAGAAGGTCAGTCAGCCTATTAGAAAAACCTGTCACTGTTTGCTGGTCATAAATCCAGCAGAATGGGGGCGTGGCCACACATTCAGAAAAAACTAATCATTTTAGAGCCACCAGTTGCTACATGAGACAGCACAGGTCTCTACAGCGGCAAAATGAGATTAACCTCATTTCCTGCTCTTCAGTTTTCTGTACAGCACACAGATTATTTTGTGCCAAGTGTTTTTTGTTACATAAAAACTTTGAAGAACAGATATGATTTGATGCTTTGTTATACATTTAATTACGTAAGAGTTTATACAAATAGAATTTAATGAATTATTGATGAAAATAACACATCTCATGGTTCCAGTTTATAACTTTAAGGTGATTTTTTTAATCAGGCTGAGGTTTGGGCCGTTGTGAAGGTGTCACTTTGAGCTCTGCTTCAGAGAAAGAGACATTTCTTCCTTATTTTTGAATATTTATAAACCAAACAATCAATGAAGAATAAAAGCAGGAGATTCATTCATAATCAAAATAATCTTTACCTGCAGCCTGAAATAAAGTAGTTGGCAATTGAAGAAGCTGTTTTATATGAATTAATTTGTAATAATCTAATGACATAATATGGAATAGTAAAACAGTCACATTACTCTCTTACATTTAACTCGATGTGCCCTACCCTGATTATATTGACAAGTAACACAAAGAGTGAAGCTGATGAAAGAAATTAAATAGTCGTTCCCGAATCCTCAAATGAGAGCTCAGACAGGCTTGAGATGAGCTCTGAAAACGCCTCGTAGAAAAGACTGATGTGGTTTATTAAAAGGAGTCCTACATGTTTTCAGGTGGTTGTTGTGTTCCTCCAGCAGACATTTGTGTATCCTTAAGGCCAAAAGTAAGAGCATGCCGGTTAGGGTGCTGGATGGGTGTTAGGTGCTTCATGCAAAAGGAAATAATTTGTCTCATTATGTCTAACAGCTAATGTTGTGTTATATTAATTGTAACCACAAACTTTCCCTAACCTTAACCAAACTGTAACTGGCACAGAGAGTTACAGTATAACGTTGACATTGGATGTCATTAAGGGTCATTCTATGAGTCTTGATCTCAATGATAATATCTATCTAAATATATGATGAACTAACTTGTATATTAAAGATATTACAGATGGAGTTTATCAATAAAAAAAAACCATGAAAATCAGTCTGTTATTCCCAAAATAGTGGGAGTTTCATACATGTAGTGATCCACTAAAAATTAACAGTATCGTCTCTTTTTAAAAGCCACATTCCTCCAGACATTGTCTTTTTTCACAGTAATAGTAGACGTGTTCACTCACTGGAACAGTTTTTAATAATGTGATTAATTACGCCTGTGTTTCCTGCTGTGACACTTCAAAATGTCTGCCCTGAAAACTGTTTTACTCTGAATAATCTTTTGAAAAAGAAAAGCTTCTGTAAAAACTCTGCCGAGTGAGTTATTTGACTTATCCTGAATAACAAAGACATCGCTGCAGAAAGCGGTGCTTTGGTGGATTGTGATTTTTTTGGGGGGGGGGGGGGGGATTATTGGTAAAAAACAAAAAGACTCAGTGACAGACACGTGAAATTAAAACTATCCCCATCGTTAAATACCACAAAAATTTGAGTTTTATTATTTGTGTAAATTGAGATTTAATATTTTGCACCTTCTCTCCCATTTTGTATATGGAGGCTATATAGCAGTGTGTCAGGTACACAAATTAATATTTCCTAACCACAATCTTCATTTTCACCAGCGGGTAGCCGCTCCCTGACCTTATAAAATCCTGCACCACTTCTGTTTAAAACACTTATACAATCACTATATTTTTTTCTTTTCCCTGTCCTGCTACCTGTAAGCTATACTCCCCCATGTCTCTTTCTCTCTGTCTGTCTGCCGCCCTCTCTCTTTTTCCCATTCCCTGCAGCTGAGGCCTGTAAATCAAGTTGAAACATAGCACTGCGTGTGTGTGTGTGTGTGTGTGTGTGTGTGTGTGTGTGTGTGTGTGTGTGTGTGTGTGTGTGTGTGTGTGTGTGTGTGTGTGTGTGTGTGTGTGTGTGTGTGTGTGTGTGTGTGTGTGTGTGTGTGTGTACAGTATACTGTATGTTGCCTACTAACTGCTGCCAAAAAACGTGTCCCAACCGCCCCCTTCTCACCTCCCTATACGTCTGCCTATAGGAGGAGGAAGAGCCAGAGGGGACGGAGGCATGCATGTGTGTGTGAGTGTGTGGGATTAAGTTTGGTGCTATCAGCTGGGGTCATACGGGTTGAAGGAACATATCCTGGACGCTTATCTCGAGTGGTGCAGGAAGACAAACTAACCACACTGTCTGCAGGTTTTCTGTAGAAAGACAGAAAGAAAGAGCTGCATGTCGAACACTGAACTACAGAACAACTGTATGCAACTGTTGATCAAAGGAGATAAAGAGATTGTCCTGATGCTTGAAAACAACCTGTCACATTATTTTACCTTACAAACAGGTAAAATGATTATATATGTACTTTCAATCATTTCAGCAAGAAATAAACTGAAAAGAATATATGTATCAGACCAATCCAGCAAATTACATACCTGAAAAATATTTCAGATTAATCAATCAAGTCAAATGTGGAGAGAAAGTAGCTTTCAGCTCTACAAGAGTGAAAAGATTTCTGCTCCACATTATTTAGGGCATGTCATGGCCTATGATTTTTTTTCTGGGAAAATGAAACAACCACAAAAACTGGTAACAGGATAAAAGGCTGTAACAGTGACTAACAAGAAACAAGAGGAGTTAAGTCTTCGGAGAGCGCTGACGGTATAAACCGTATGCCAGACTGTATACAAACAACTCATGACAAGTTTCATATTGCCATATGACCCATGCAGTTCAGACTAGCATGGGACTGTAAGCTTCAGTTTCTTGAAAGTGTCAGAAGTGTGAAGCACCACCAGGATTATTATCTCTAATGGTGCAGCACAATCATTTAGAACACGGCAAACAGAGACGATGGGCGGTTCCTCCGATGTGTCAAATGTAACAGCTTTATTCATTTCCAAGTAGCCTCACTGGAACCCAAAGAGCATTGTATAGCTGGATTGTTTTAGGAAAGAAAATACACCAACATACAGTCAAAAATAGGAACACAAAAGACATCATTACTTGTTTTGATTGATCATTACTTTCTAGTAAGAACGATCTGTTCAGTAATATGTCTTCTGATTTGTTGACAAAAAAAATTATAAGGCAGTAAATATCACAGCTTGATTATGTGTTTATTGAGCTTGTATTGCACAACTGACTAATGTGCCATATAAATATGAATGTTTCAGTACAACTAACTGCAGAGTTGTGTTTTGGTTATTAGTGCAGCATTTATCACCGGCGAGTAATAACACTGTCACTGGTAATTTTTTAAATGTCATACAGTCACGAGTGAAACGAGTCACAGTGTGTGTTTCTGTTACTGTTACAATATAAATGTGCTCTGAGAAAGATTAATGTGAGGTCAGCTCGTGATCACAGCTATTGTGTTAAAATATGTTAAAAAGGCAGAGGCCAGTTTTGAGCCGACACTTGTTTTATGTAGTTGAGTAATTCTTTAAGCATAAATGGTGTGAATGCAGTTGAAGACATGGATATCTTTTAGATTTTGAAGAAACAGTGCGTGAGAGAGGGAGTGGTGTGTGTGTGAGAGGAGAAAGTGTCAAAAGCATGCCGTATTTAGGCCAGACTGGCACCCAGTGAAGACACAGGCTAACTGTTGCTTTTCACACATCACACCAACTCTTTTTACCATCTGCCCTTCCTCTTTGTCTCCGTATGCGTCTTGCGTTGTCGTTCACTTTTTCACCATCGGTCCCTCCTAAACTGCCGCTTTCTGCCCAGCTGATCCGATCGTGGCTATAACCTCCCACCAACTCCTTTATTCCTCTGCTCTCTATTAAAAGTGCGTCAAGGTCTCAACAAGGCAGCAGGAATATCTTAAAAAAAAAAAAAAAAAAGCCCTGACGGCCATCACAGCCCTGTACATGCAGTCCCTGGCCTTAAAATGGCTCCTATTCAAATCTTTTCCCCACAGAAATAGTGTAATATCAGCAGTGAACGGTGACGACAAGGTGGCAATATGTGTTCGAGGGGCTGGTGGCCACAACAAAAGACAGAAACAGGGAGAATCGTTCTCATGGTCTGCTGTATATTTAGACGAGACAACCGGAGCGCACAACACAAACCACAGTGACTCACACACACACAGACAGGATTACAGACAAACACGTATGCACAGACACAAATACACTCATTCATACACAAATCATGCTCAAATCAAACCCGTTACACAGAGACACGTTTCGCCTCAACGGCCATTCACGTTTCTCACTACCTGTTTCTGTCAGGCCTGCAGCCAGATGTGTGTGATGAATGTGAAAGAGGAACTGACCAGAGTGTGTGATGATACTTGGTGTGGCAGGTGGCGGCACTCAGCCCTGTCATTGGTCTTAGTTTCGTTTGAAGTTGAAGATCTAGAGTTGTTGAAGTTTGAGTAATTCAGATTATCCAACAAAGGCAGCTTAATACAATTTCTCAAATTCTGTTTATAGGGTACAACTGTAATCTAAATTAATGTTTTCTCAACAATGCAAATCAGCTGCTCCTTTCTTTTTACATTCAGCCTGTTAAACAGCCAAATTTTGCAAACTTTGCGCCACGTGTACATCTCAGGTTTTCTCTCAAATAATTAAAATCTCAAGCAAAGCTTTAAGATAACCTGAGATCATCAAGATTATTTTCATATCAAGGTATCATCCAGGTGTTTGTACAGGCCGAGCAGTCGTCTCCATGACACATAAAATCATCTTAGAAAATGTAGCCTGACAATAAGAATGAATTTACTATCCTTTTCCAGTGCTATCAACCACATCTCATGGTTTTCATCAGCAGGTGAAAACTAAAGGAAGTCCACCGACTGCTTAAGACCATGAAGTGAATTTGAAAGCAAGCGAGTGGAGCTCCAGTTAAGATCTTTTAACTTCCACGCTCAATAAAACGGGAGGAAAAGCGAGTCGCCCACTGACCCCTCCCCCTGTCCATATGTGCCCTTGAGTGTCTTGCACGGTTGTGCGTGTGTAAGTGTAATGAATGAATGTAAAGTGCTTTGTCTAAATAAGTGCAGTACTTTTACTATTAGGCATTAAAAAACTCAACTCATAAAACTTCAGAGTTTTATAAATGCTCCTTCTGTGTTCAGTTTCTTGCTACTGATCAGTCCACATATGGAATCTGTGTTCAGGTTGGGCTTTAACTAAAACTGTACTTACTGTATGTTGTGCCACACTTATGGAACATGAAGGTATATCCTTAACTCATCAGCACCGGCATACAGCAGTTTAACACCAGTTTGACAGCAGCGGCTAAAAACCTTAGCATTCCTCACACAGACAGATAGCACCCCTGTAACACCGGCCTGAGACCGACAGCCAGGGGTCGAGGGCCGTGTTGAGCTAATAAACCCTGTTAATGTTGATGGGCACTGGGTCAGCATGTGTGTCTGTGTCTGTGTGTGTGTGTGTGTGTGTGTGTGTGTGTGTGTGTGTGTGTGTGTGTGTGCGTGCGTGTGTGTGTGCGTGTGTGTGTGTGCGTGCGTGCGTGTGTGTGTGTGTGTGTGTGTGTGTGTGTGTGTGTGTGTGTGTGTGTGTGTGTGTGTGTGTGTGTGTGTGTGTGTGTGTGTGTGTGGCTTTAGCTGGCTAACCCCAGCAGATGAGCCTTCACCCCAATCACAGCCCCCTTTTTTGCTGGCAGCCTGCCGTCCGACTTGGCAGACAGACACTCGCGAGGGGTCTGGTGTTCACGTGTGTGTCTGTGGCTGTGAGCGCATGTGCGTTTGAGCCTGTGTGTGATTGCACAAGGGAGGGAGGATTATAGATGTTGAACATACACTCGCAAATGAGCACAGGGCCCAACTGGTCTGCATGGTGTGTGTGCGCGCGTGTGTGTGTGTGTGTGCGTGTGTGTGTGTGTGTGTGTGCGTGTGTGCGTGCGTGCGTGCGTGCGTGTGTGCGTGTGTGTGTGTGTTGTAATAAAGCCAGCAATGTTTTACTGGCCCGCTGACACAGTGCATAAAAAGATCAGTGGGCCAAATCCATTAGTGATATAATTGCATTACATGGTAAATATTCCTAAAAGGTCAATTTCCCCATTTGAAACATCACCATCATCACAAAGAGCTGCAATAGAAACAGGAATTCTGGGATTGAACAGAAGCCTGCGGCACAAAATACCACTTCCAGGCGTCTATAATAACAAAGATTTTGGCCAGCAGAACTGATTTTCCAGCTCAGAGTGAGTCAGCGTCAGCCTGTGGCAGTCCAACAGATGATCATATAATGTGTGAGCGTCTGAATTTGATTTTAATGCCCTGAAACACAAAATGTCCTGACCAGTATTGCCGACGGTGTCCATTCCTGTTCTGTATTCAACTCAGTCAAAATACAGCCAGTGTCAAACACCGCGCAAACATTCAGGGGACTCATCAACTTAAATATCTAAGTTTTCATAATTTCAGGTTAATTGAACTGTAACATTTTAAGTATTAATTTCCAGACCATTTATAAGTGATAAATACTTATTCTAATTCAGATCACTCATGAATATGATGGTTGTCTGAAAGCGAGCGAGAGAACGAGGCAGAGCGATGCAGACCGAGACAACAGGAGCTTAGTGTGTGGGCGAGCGCGAGACAGCGAGTGTGTGAGAAGAGCTGAGAGGGAAACTAACTTTATTTGGTACTTATATGAAGTAATTCCATTGTATGGCACTGAAGTCTCTATTTCCAAAGATGACGAGTGGATTAGGAAGCTTGAGGAGGGAGTGAACCTGCATTCAAGTTGACCTGAATCATGAACATGGCTTCTGAGTGAAGACGACACACTCAGGTTTACACAAACACCACAATCTGCCACCACTACAGGAGCAGGTTCGGCACATTAAGTGTTCACTATAATTCTGTGCTGCTTTTGACATGTAGACGGAAAAGTGAATAATAACGGTGCTTAAGTGGTGAGTGTGCAGGTGCTAGAGAACATCATCCTACAAGGCAACGCAAAAAGCAAATGAAGGTGATGCTCACAGTGGTGACAAAATGAATTAAACAAACTGTGTATGATGGTGTGGTCGCTACAGAAGTATGTCTAAAAACGAATAAATAAATCAGCCGTAGCATTCTTGATTGAAGCCCGATTTCCTGTTTGAGGTACAGAGTGCTGATGTCTCGCATAACAACAAAAACAGGATTCTGTGAAGCTTAATGTAAAGATCATACGGTTTAAAATCAGTGCTGTTTATGGGGCATAAAACCTCTTCATCTAATAAAAACATTTTGTACGTGAAAGGGTTTCACAGCTTGCTTAAGCTATATATAATTTCACTTACAGTATGTCTACTGTTATGTATGTAATAGTATCTGTGCAGATATTTTATTTTCATGTATTAAATTTCTGAGCCTTCTGTCTCTGCTACAATACAACGGAAGTAGATAGATTTTATTTTGTGGTATTTACAAGTGATGAAAAAGTACATTTGAAAAAAAAAAACCCTCCTGAAACAATGTCCTGATTATTTTCTGCAACCTGCCGACTTCACTGTGAACACTTTTCTTTGGAACTACTTTCTACAGAAGAAATAGTTATTCTAAACACTGCTGGCGATTTGCTGTGTGGATTTTCAGAGCTACCGGCGACACTGTTTCTAGAAAGACGTTATTTTTTTATGCACTATTTCTACAAGGACAGATAAAACCAGAGCTACAGTATCTGCATGGCTGCATGTCACCAGAGGGAAGTAAGAAAATGTGTTTCTTTTTTTGTAATTTTGATGAAGCGACCCTTTGAGGCAGGTGAGCCAGCTTCCACAGACCGATTTGAACACCGTGGGACCGACAGACGAGCTGAAACATTACGTTATTAAAAGTAAAAGAAAAAGAAAAAAAGCCAATGTTTGATATAGTTGCATCACAGACTTAAGATCGAGACATAAGTGTGGAGGCAGACAGAGAAGAAAGCTGAAAAATGGGAACACACAAACACACTGAGGCACCAAAGAAGACAACACATACAGTACAGTATGTACACACACACACAAACACACACAGCCTCCAGGCTATTGTCCTCCACATTTAGGTCATGCCGAAACTAACAGCTTCACACACACACACACACACACACACACACACACACACACACACACACACACACACACACACACACACACACACACACACACACACACACACACACACACTCCCCAGGAGGCTCTCTTCACCTGCAAAGAGGCCAGTTTGGACACAGTGTCAAAGATTAAACCTGTGTTTTATCTCAGGGAAGGGGGCTGCTTGGGGGAGAGAGTGTGTGTCGGTGTGTGTCTGTGTGTGTGTTCACTCAGTCCCTTTAAACCAGAGGGCAGAGGGTCACTGGAGGATACACTTTTTCCCTCACACACATACAGCTGCCCTTTTCTGTGCGCGCGGTCAAGTAGAAAGGTGGATCTGTGTCAGGTAGCAAGGGTATTTACTGTTACTGAGACAAGCAGGCCGAGAAAACACAAACACAGCACAGAGGGAGAGAGGGGGAGAGAGAGGGGCAAGAGACTGAGAGGAAAAACGCACCGAGACACAAACCGAGAGGGTGGAGGAGGAAAAGGACGAGCAGAGATGCTGTGATGTCCTCAGTGGTCAAAAGAAAGCAGCCGTGTGCGACATCACACAAACACACACACACACACACACACACACACACACTGAGAACTGGACATGTGGTGCAGTCGCAGAAACAGAGCTGACAAGTCATTTCTGCAGAATAAATCAGACCTCAGGCCTCTGGACGCTGCAGATAAAAACACATTTAATACCTACACATGTTTGTGTAAAAACAGGTGAGCAGATGTCTCACGGTGGAGATACAGGCAGGAGCAGGTGCAAAAGAAAAAGAGAAAAGTTCTGGTGTAGTGCAGACATTCAAGGGAGAAAGGTGTGTTGAGGTTGTCGTGTGTGGATGACAAAGCAGACTCCATCAGAAATTAATTGGAGTGTGACCCAAAAACACTGAAGTCCTGATCCAGTCCACACACTCCTGATAATAACGGCCTACATGCACACTCACATTCATCCAAATCTGTTCCATAATATCGAAACCAAGAAACAAAAACACCTTTTCTGACCACCAAGTCTGAAAGCCTTTTCTCTTTTAATGTATGACTTTCCTATTTCCGTCATTCACTTTCACAGCATTCATTCCAGATTTACATGAAACATCAAGGACCATACTTGAAGCACACTTCTAATCTGATCATAATCAAAGGTGAAGTCCCTCATGTTTTTATTCAAATAAACGTGTTTTAGCGACCACACAAGGTGTATGAATTATCGACTCTTTGTTTCTAACAGCGATGACTTTATCTCCGTCTGCGTGTGATAATCTTCATTTACCAGTCAAACAATAACCTGCTGGTCCAGAGAGAAGCTCAAATCTCTTATATCAGTAGCTGAGGAACTTCATAAGCTATTGATAAAGGCAGTGAGGAGATAAACTGATGACTAAGTGTCCGAGAGTGTTCCTCCGCAATAGGCTTGTAGATTATCAGGAGAGAGGATGAGCAAGGTGAGAGATAGAGAGAGAGGGGAAAAAGAAAAGGGAAAGTTGTTTTTGTGCACCATGTGTGCCTTAATAATTACTTCAGAGCTGAAATGTTTAAGTCATTTATCAGTAAAAAAATGTCCCAAACTTTTTGGGTTTTGGCTTCTCAAACATGAGGATTTGTTGCCTTTTTCTGTTTTGTCAGATGAAACAAGCAATTTGAATTAGTGCCATGTGCATTTTTTTTTCCATTTTAAGACCAATACCAAACCATAAAAACAGAAAATGATTGGCAGCATGAATCAGGGATGTAAATCCTTCAGTCCAACTTTAAATTACCCACATTTTCTCTTCAGGATGGAAAAGCCTCTAAAACAGAACCAGACAATAAAAATAGTCACTGAAAGTCGGCATTATCAGTGCATAGTCAAAAATAAAAGACGCCTGAGGTCAGAAGTGGACAAAAACAACTTGCTGATTTCACAAAAAGGAGGCAAAAAAAAGAGTGAGAGAGACAGAACTTCAGTGCTTTTAAAGAAATGTTGCATCCTGAACAACCCCTGGAGACACACCGGGACGTCCACCCCTGAGACGCCTTTTTTTGTTTATCTCTCACTTTGCTTATTTATTTATTATTTCTGCTCTCCTGCCATGCGGCCGGGGGAGCGAGGGACCACAGGTGCTCGGGTGAATCCGATGGACATCCGCAATTTATCATTCATACGCCGGTGACGGCTAGCCAGGCCGAAATATGGCACGGTAAACACAAACCATAGATCATTCACAGACACAGATACACACGGACAGCCGCGGACGCACATAAACACACACACGTGTGCACATACATAAAACAGATATTTGAAGACAGATGCTTTTATGCGTACACGGAGCTGGACACGGGTCACATCACAACATGTTTCTTTCAGTGTGGTGGAGATATCTTTTTCTCTCCATCTCTTTATTCCACTTTATCTTTGTCTCTCTTTTGGGATGTGCCCCCCCCCCCCCCCGCCTTTCAATTCTTCTTGTGGATGTCTGGCAGGCTAAACACTCCTGTCACCCTCCCATTAACGAAAAAAATCACTTTGGCTCTCTGCTTTGTTCTATAACCTTGTGCAGTGCAAGTATTTGTTTCTCCTCAACAATTAGAGCTTCATCTTTCTTGATAAGTCTGTCACATTCATCGAAACTACCTCGATTCCAACCAACTTGTGACCTTGGTTCAATCTTTTATGTGTACTTTTTCAGGTATAAATGCACTGAAAAGATGATGACAGCACACACACACACACACACACACACACACACACACACACACACACACACACACACACACACACACACACACACACACACACACACACACACACACACACACACACATACTTCTACATAAACTCCCCTCCCTTAAATGCCCCCTGCCTCCAAACTTTTAATCCGGGGTTTAGAGGGATATATCACAGTGGGACATCACTGCTGGCCTGCATCTGCCAGAGTGAGCTGGGAGCTGATTTCTGTGTTTACATAAGATTAGAGCGCAGGGAGAAAAGAAGGTAGCCGATATGGTAGCTCCGAGCCAAGCAGCTCTCATTTTTAATGCAGCAAATGCTGCCACAAACAGCCTGCAGGAAGGGGAGCGCGGAGGGGGGGGGGGGGGGCTGTGGAGAGATATAGCCAAAGGTAGGACCAGTAAGTAACATGACTTACAAGCCTCGGGGAGTGCAAGTGTGTGAGTGTTGAAATTATGGGTGCAATGGCCCCCCTATAGGATTTGCCGCAGTGGTCACTGATCTTAGCCACACTGACGGTACCTTCATGCTAATACCGACATGAGAAACCTCTGGAATAAGAGATGTCACATGTTTTGTAAAAAAAAAGCTTTTAGGGCAAAAATATCATGAATGATCAGATCAGGCAGGATTTATGAGTTGTGAGACAGAAACACAACTTCAAATAGCAATAAACTCTAAACTTTACAGTGTGACGTGTCGGTGGGTCCAACGTAGCGCCCCCAAGTGGCCAAAACCTACATTAACAGTGTTTTAAAATACATGCTATACGCATTAACTACAATTTAAAGTGTGTTGGCCGTTTCATACTTTAATAGCAGTTTGGAATATTGCATTGAAGAAGGTGCTGTGGTAAAACTGCCTGTGCTGTGATCCGTACAGCCGGTCATAGTTTCCAGTTCACAGTTCATGTTGCATGTACTGTAAAGGGCCAACAGAGCAAACATAAAGTCTGCATACCACCTTGCCTATCGTATGACACACACACTCGTACATACAGTATACACCCACTGACCCTCGGTGAATGACATAACCATGTGACTTGTAGTGTGAAACAAGCCACTAAAATGACTGAATGTCCGCCCTTGTAGAAGCACAGCTAGGAAAATGCTATAAAGACATGACTCTCGTATATTTCATGGTTATCTCGGGGATCTTTAGTTTTACACTCTTAAGCTGAGATTTGTGTTTTAAACTTCCTGCACGACTCCAGGGGGTCCAGAAGTCCTTTTTCTCACATATACTTTGACTGTATTGGTATCAACCCTGTTTTCATAGCCATGAATGCATCATTCTAAGCAATAGTGAGAGCTTGAATGCTATATGCAGTATTCTGGGATACTGTTATGATATTTCCAAGTATGATTTTTACCATTACAATATAAAATCATTACTTTACCAGCATATTGAGCAGTTTTCTTGGTATTTTAACGACTTTGCCGATAGAAAATCCACTGATTACTGTTTACGGGTGCAAGTAGAACATTTCTGTGTCGAATTTTACGATATGACATAAAGATAAATTCTCAGTTTAATAATGGGTTATCAGCCATTTATTAAAACTAGTGTTGGTCTTCTCATTAAAAACTGCACTGATGCTTCTCTGTCTTCCTGTTGTCGGTGTGACAATACAACTGTCGACTCTTTTGGCTTTTTTCTGTATGTTTTGAGTCATATTTTAGTCACACAACTCTCTCCACGTCACCGTTGATCTTTGTTAGTGAATCAGACAGTGTGTCTTCTACATGGCAGAAATGAAGAGAACATACTTTATTATAATTGATATAAAATACCAAAGAGGAAATCAACTGTTAAATATATAAGAAACCGCCATCAAAGAACTCACCTACAAAACTGAATTCTACAAACAGACCCCTGATCATTAACACCCGTCTTTAAAGTAGTGTGCTTCTAGAAATATAGGCCTCTTTCAGAGCACATCAATCAAAAGTAAAAAAACAAAAACATCATGACATTCTCGCTAAAACTACTCCAACAACTTTCCCTCCATGTTCCAACCAGACAGCCAACTGACATGTAAGCGCCCTTAAGCAAGGCATCAAACCCACTGAACCTGCTGGGCAGCAGAAGCGGCAGCATCTCGGCAGTGTAAATTTACAGAGTGTATAACCCTCCCTCCTTCCTGCTGCACCTCCTGACCCCGGCTGTTGCTGTAAATATAAATGTGCTCCTGCACTGTCAACTCGCGCTCGGTTACACAAGCAACAGTTCCACAAAGGTTAGAAATATGTATATTTTACTTCCTCCTGCTTTCTTTCTGCCTTGCCTGAATCTGTCCCATCTGTCTTCCTCTATGTGCGGTCTTTCTTGTTTCTCTCTCTCTGCCTCTTGAAGTGGAGGGCTCGGCAGGTCAGGGCCCTGAGTGGAAATCTGCT
>NW_027210607.1:460000-462500 GCF_029030835.1 Brachyistius frenatus | reverse complement strand
AGTAGATAAGAAAAACACTGGGAAGATGCACATGTCAATATATTATATCTATCATGAGTAGTATTGATTTCTAGAGTGGTAAGAAAAATTATTATTGTCTGTATTTACATTTTGTGCACCTTCAAATACGCAATAAAGTTATTCAAGAAATAATTCACGAAATAGTCCAGGAGCCCATGCAGGGAGCCATGAATAACCATATCCAGACACCATGTAAGCTGTTCTTCAGGAACTTCCCTATGAAAATATCAACATCCAAAACGTCACATTTCATTAGAAAAGCATAAATATCTTGCTTTGATCTTTGTGACGGTGAATTTTAGAGCTAATCCAATGTTTTACTGTCCTTTCATTACCGATTAATCTGACAATCATTTTTTATTTTATTTTTTTATGAATTGATTAATTGTATTTTTTTCCAATAAATTTCCGAAAAAAAAATAAAGTCCAACCTCACATCATCAAATAGTTTTTGTCTGACAAAATATTTCATTCACTATCACAGAAGAAGAAGAAAGCCAGGAAATATTCACATTTGAAATGCTGGAGATGATAATAAACATGTATCATTAAATGTCTAAAGACATGTTTATTCCTGAAAAGTAACTGAGTATCATTATTCAAGCTTCACAAATAAAAAATAAAAAAAACATGTCCATGACATCACTGCTGTAAACGATGGAGCTTGTTTTTGGCTCCATGTATTTTCTGGTGATCGCAGACTGCAGCAGTCAGACAGTTGTCTGGTCTTGCACTGTTGCAGTGTGACGCACGTGTTAACAAAAATGGAATCACAGAAGTTCCCCTACTCTGAGGATGACTGTATTTGGCTCCAAACAGCCTTTTAATTTGCTGAGAAGAAAGCTGTAAAGTGGAAAAGTTGGTGGGAGTGACAGAAAGAAAACAGACTGATGCTCACAAAGCCAAAGTAAAAGATTCGACCCACTCATACAGTAACGTGTGTGCTCTGCCTATCAACACACACACAGTTATAGGGTGGCAGTGTGTGTGTGTGTGTGTGTGTGTGTGTGTGTGTGTGTGTGTGTGTGTGTGTGTGTGTGTGTGTGTGTGTGTGTGTGTGTGTGTGTGTGTGTGTGTGTGTGTGTGTGTGTGTGTGTGTGTGTGTGTGTGTGCTGTTCCTCTGCAGTTGTAGAAGCAGCTCAGCCAAATGGGGAACATGAAACCAGAGCAAGGAGCCAGGCCCTTGCACACATATGCACAAACATGGGCCACACACACACACACACACACACACACACACACACACACACACACACACACACATTTTGCCAGCTCAGCTCTGGCAGGCTTTACCAGGGGATGTCCTGCATCCACACTCCCTGCTGACACACACACATGCACATGTGCCACACAAACACACACATGCAGGCATGTTGTCAGAAATGACAGGTACATACAGTACAAAGGGAATGAACACTGACCAATGAGATCTGAATATGTGCGCCAGTTTGTGTGTGTGTGTGTGTGTGTGTGTGTGTGTGTGTGTGTGTGTGTGTGTGTGTGTGTGTGTGTGTGTGTGTGTGTGTGTGTGTGTGTGTGTGTGTGGTGTGTGTGTGTGGTGTATAGAGCCAGTCTGTAATCCAGTGGCCTATATAAATAAGCTTTGTAGTGTATAAACAGTTTTATGAACAGGCCTTCAACTGCCTTCAACATAATAAGAGAGCTGAGTTACATGTGCACCCCCTGAGCAGACCAAGCCGTGTGTATGTATGTGTGTGTGTGTGTGTGTGTGTGTGTGTGTGTGTGTGTGTGTGTGTGTGTGTGTGTGTGTGTGTGTGTGTGTGTGTGTGTGTGTGTGTGTGTGTGTGACACACAACACACACACACACACACACACACACACACACACACAGCGAGCAGCGAGTGAGCCAAAAACAGCAGCTTTCCCTCTCACCACGAAGAAGTAAATGTAGCGTGGATGTCGAATCGCTCGCATAAACACAAAGAGCCAGATCAATAAACAATCCTCCATCATGGAGCGCGTACAGTAGTCGGCTTGACGTCACGGACGTCACTGACACACTGTCACCGTTGTAAATACTGCAATCTGGGGAAATAACGCCGCTCGTTTTAACGTGCTCTGCTGCTGTCATTGTTGTTGAGCGGTTCGCCGGCCGCGATAATCTTTTTGTTTTCTGCAGATCCGTCTCCATCTTTTGGCCTTCATTGCTGCGGTGGTGTGTCTGCGCCGCACTTCCCAGGGATCTGCTGTCAATCAAAGTGTGTGGGCAGCTTGACGTCTTTCCCTTGGATTCTTTTTTTTTTTTTTTACTCTTTGATGTTGTTGTTGTCTCTTCATCGCTGGCGGTGGTGGTGATGATGGTGGTGGTGATGATGGTGGTGGTGATAGTGGTGGTGGTGATTGCTGTCCAGGCCCAGTTCTTCTTCTATTTATTCCAAATCCACCACACATGCAGAACGCATCACTTCCTGTGTGTGCGTGGTATTTGTCCAAAGATATCTCTTGTCCATTTTCAAG
>NW_027210607.1:327500-455000 GCF_029030835.1 Brachyistius frenatus | reverse complement strand
AGGGAGAAGAATGAAAGCAATGGAGAGCTGGGCTGCATTTAGGCGGGTAAGATGTGGCAGTGGAAGAGGGGGGAAACCACACGGAGAGCAGGACACATCTGCTAGGGCCACATGAGAGGCAGGCACACACACACACACACACACACACACACACACACACACACACACACACACACACACACACACACACACACACACACACACACACACACACACACACACACACACACACACACAAAATCACACACACATGTTATGCAAGAACGCACATTCTATGCACCCAATCCCAGAAAGGGACTGCAGTTACTCCCCAGACTGAAAGTCACACACACACACACACACACACACACACACACACACACACACACACACACACACACACACACACACACACACACACACACACACACACACACACACACACACACACACACACACACACACACACACACACACATAAAGTTCAGCCAGCGATCCCCCATCTACACACATACACACACACACTAACCCTGACCAGTGGTACCACAAAGTCAAGGTCACCCATGTCTCTTTGCCACTGCCCTGTGGGATTTGGTCACTGTGGATAAACTGGGAAAACTGGGAAAACACACATAGACTCACTGAAACACATTGAATTCAGTGGATCAGTGGAAGGACAACTGGTCAGTCTTGGATTGATTATTAGATCACACACACACACACACACACACACACACACACACACACACACACACACACACACACACACACACACACACACACACACACACACACACACACACACACACACACACACACACCCCTTTACAAAAAGCCACCCTAAATCCAGTCAGTGTGTGTGTCAGAACAGAGGCGTACTCTGGAGGATTTGCTCCCCACCTGTGAAGTCCCTCTGTCCCCTTTGTCTGACAAACCCCACTAACACCCAACAAGTCTCAGCCAACCAGATTTCCTGCCTTAACAAAGACCGTGCATGTCTCCCTCCAAAAAAAATTATAATAAACTTCTTCGGACAACTACAGACCCCCTCAGGGTTTGGAGGTTTGGTGGAGAACTCTTGGCAGCGTGTCGACTGCAGACTGCGCTCGTTTGTGGAAACACAACACAGACACAATGCGTCAGTGATACGAAAACAAGACCTGACATGGCAGAAAACACACACATTCCCATCCAGGGCAATGAGCGCACCCAAAACGATCAGGAGGGGACAATCGAGACAGGGAAAGCTGATTCCAAGCTGTAGGATGCTATTATGCCTCAACAAGTGATGTTTCTGAAAATGTTGAAGAGACAGAGAGAACAACTGAGTGTCTATTTACAATACTCTTTCTGATTTTACTCTAAATTTACCGCCTTATTCACACGCAGGCTGACAGGCATCCTGTAGAAAGAGGATCCAGCCTGTTTGTTTGAGTTCAGAGCAGCTGTGGTTATGTCAAGACAAAGGTGATGTATGTTGGTTGGTGAGAAAGCAGGTCTGGTTACCTGGGAGGGGCTCCTGTTTAGGGCAAATTCCCCGCGGCAATGAGAACCGGTCCTCGTCTTCGTCTGCCAGTGTGGCCTGGACGCCAACTTCCACCGGCCTCCGGCTGCGTAGGGAGCCCAGCGCGGGCGAGGGGGTGAGGGCCAAGCCGGGGGAGGGCGAGGGGGGCTTGTCCAGTCCCCTGCCCACAGCCAGGCAGGGTGGCCCGTGGCATCGCTTCCTCTTGTGCTCGATGAAGAGCAAGATGTCCGCCAGGGGAAAGGTGGCCTGGCACTGGCCGCAGGTCAGCAGGTCCTGCTCCAGAGAAGGGTGAGCGTCATGACCCAGCCGGGCCAGCCGGCCCACGGCCGAGCCCGGGTGGTGCCCGTTGAGGCTGCTGCTCCCCTCCGAGTGCTCCGAACAGCGTTCCGACAGCTCCTCTGATGAGACGACGGCCGTGGAGAGGGGCTCGGCTGCTGGCGAGGCAGAGGGGGGAACAAGCGGAGAGGAAGAGGGGGAAGAAGAGAGGGGTGGGAGGAAAAAGGGAGAGCGAGCGGAAAAAAAAAAAAGTATAAATTAGAAAGTGGTTCTTTTCTGATCAGAAAAAAGCAACAACCACATGTTTATATTTTCCTTCTTCTCTCCTATAATTTGAACATATTGCTACAACTATTTGTGGGAATTGATGACAAGGAGCAGTCCAAAAAAACCTTTCTCCTTCTGTTACAGAGGAGCAGAGTTTGACACACAAAGCTAAATAAAAGCCAGAACTGCAGTACACAGAATAAAAGGGTGAGAAAATATGCCTTGTAATGATAGAAATGCATGTAATCGAGGGGAAATGATTACAATGCATGCTGATGTGGATCACACATCACACGAATAAATAGTGGGAAATAATATCCTGAATAGCTGCAGAACTCCAATCAGATTGCTCAAAGATTACAATTTCATAGCCAATGACAGAGGCAGCTTAGAAAATGATGGTTAAACACAGCATTCACCAAAAAAATAAATATGTGGAAGAGTTTGTCTTGCCTAACCTTGTTTGTACAGGGTTTGATCCTGTAATCAGCAGCATGGAAAACTGTCACAAACATGTCCAACATATGTGCCGGGGCAGGGGAAGGGAAGACAGGCGGCACAAAGAGTGTGTGTGTGTGTGTGTGTGTGTGTGTGTGTGTGTGTGTGTGTGTGTGTGTGTGTGTGTGTGTGTGTGTGTGTGTGTGTGTGTGTGTGTGTGTGTGTGTGTGTGTGTGTGTGTGTGTGTGTGTGTGTGTGTGTGTGTGTGTGTGTGTGTGTGTGTGTGTCTGGGAGAAGGAGAGCTTGATTACATGTGCCTGATTTATAGTTCTTAGATACCAGCCTCTCGTACAGCGGGAAATCGCCCCAAAATGAGCCGTTCAACCCGATTCCTCACCCCTCCAAGGCCGGATTAACTCCTGACTACTTTTTTAAGAAGCCTTTTGTGGAGCCCAGACTCGTCCTGCAGTGGAGGAAGAGCAGTGCGAACAGAGCGGTCGGCTGAATTAGGGGAGCGAAACGGGAGAACATAATTCACTGTCCCTCTTTTTAAGAAAATCTTCCAGTCCAAGGTGAAGAATCTGACTCTGTGCTAGCCGCCTAATGCATGTTGACCTTCTTTACTCAGCCGCCAATTTCACATTTTAATGAACTTAAGACCACTGAGAATCAAAAAATAGATTTTAATTTTCACTGTCTGGGTGATTGGTACAGATTTTGTCTGATAACAGGGGTAGGATAGAGCTCCTGTGCATGCATGTGCAACTGAGTGTGTGTCTGTGTGGGAATGCATGCAAGTGTGTGTGTGTGTGTGTGTGTGTGTGTGTGTGTGTGTGTGTGTGTGTGTGTGTGTGTGTGTGTGTGTGTGTGTGTGTGTGTGTGTGTGTGTGTGTGTGTGTGTGAGGGAGAGGGAGGGAGAAGGAGAGGAGGGGTGGGGGGAATATGGACCACATCCCCTCAAGGAAATATCATTTGAATGCCGCAATCCTGCGCGACATCTGTGCGCAAACTGGGACATGAAGATAACATGATAAATTCCCAGCTCGCACCAACACCGCCGCTACCCCATCAACACCCCGCGAGGACAAGCCTCCCCACCCCCACCCCCCTTCTTACTCTTTGATTTAACTTCAGGTCAACACAACACAACGGAAGTTACACAACAGCTCCCGGGAGGGGTGGGGGGCACACAGAAGGGGGGGGGGCATTAAATTCACCAGATAAAGAAAAAAAAAACAATAAAAAAAAAAAAACCTAATGAAAGCAACATAAGCCCCTCACCTCTCAGGTTGAACTCAGGAGTGGATATCCGGGGTATGAAAAAAACATTTTGATGGGTTTAATGGAGCATGGGGAGGGAGGGTGACAGTCCTGAATAAGATTTGTTTTTAAATACAAAGCAGGTCTCCGTGCACAAAGTTCAATTTCAGTGAAACAGAAACGTGTATAAATTACTCCTTTTTGTCTATTTTTAGAGCAGTGCAGTTAAATAAACAGAGAGGAGCAGAGAAGAGGATTGTGTGTCTCTGCACACTAAATTCACACGTCTAAATATGCAGAATAATATTATTAAATTTTCTAAAGGAGAAAAAGTAACACTAAAAATGATGATAAATGTTCTTTCAATTAGAACTAATTTCAGTGAAGTGTGTCTTTAAATTTCCACCTGTCTGATCAATGTATAAAACTACAAAACTTCACTGCTGCAGGATTGGATCTCTGTCCCCAAAATAAACTATTTAAAAAAATATTTTCTTTGAGGCAAAATATGGAAATCACTGATAATGTAATTTAGTCTGGAGGAGGAAATGTTAAGCTGTAAAAAACACACTGCTGGGTCTTGTTACATTTTACAACTTAATTTCACCCTGATTATTCTTTTTTTTAAAGAACAAACTGGAAACTTAGTGGGCTCAAAATTATCTGCGAGAAATATAGAAGTAATCGGGGATGAATGTTTGCTTTAAAGTGACAGGCCGAAATCTGAGCTCCATTAGTAACAAATGTAAATCTGTATGCAAAATGAAGCGTGTATGTAGTGAGGTGTTTGAGGGGTAAAAGGAGAAGTCTGCAGGCATGTTGGAGCGGAACAGCGCATCCTGATTGCAGCCTCCCGCATGTATGTAAAAATGTGATGCACAAAAAAAAGGAGATACAGGGAGAGAAAGTGGGTTTGAGGTGATGAAGAGGAAATGTAGATGGGGATGGGGAGGGGGGGTCTCCCCCCTCCCCTGCGCCCCCCACATCCCCACCCCACCCTTCCCCATGTCTTGTACGCTCTCGCTTTATTCTAAAGAGATCGCCAAATAGTAGCCCGTGTAGATAGGGGTGGCGGTGAAACTCATCAGGTTCAAGTTCAGAGCTGGATTTTCTGATCACGCTCTGCCTCCTAGCGACGGTACATGGCCATGGTGACTGCCCTGTCACCATACTGGACACACGCTCTCTCACACACCCAAATCAAACACGGGCAACAGCCAAATCAACTTACCGAAACATAATTAAGAACTTGTGTATAATGAAGCCCACATATTTTCTTGTTTTATGTTTGCGGTCACTTGGACAGCTGCTGAAAAGCAGCGAGGAGGTTCACAGTGCGGCACATGGTGCGGTGATAAACGCCACTTTGCCAATTTCCCTGCAGTTTCCAAACACACTCATCTGTTCTCTCGTTACATATCAAATTGGTGTGTGTGAATAAATCCAGTTAACTTGAAATAAATAAAGATTTGGTGATCGATAAACGCCGTGCGTAAAGACCGATTATGTTCACTCAGACAAACATTTAGGGAATTTGGTCGCTTTTCCTCAAACACTGCAGCTGCAACACACCGATTAACTAATATTCATGTCTTACCTTAACTGTACGTGAAGCATTGGAATCTTAAGTTGATTTTTTTTTAGTTGGTCCAAATGTGTCTTTGAGGGGAAAATAACCAAAAGACGGGACTAGATATGCTGCTGTCCTGTTGCTGTTTCTTGTCTCTAACTCTGTGCTGCGGAGCATCTGACTGTTTCACGAAAAAAAAAAAAAGCTTCTCTTCTAAACTAAACATCAATAAACAGCCTTTACATAAGAGGCGCTAGGATTTTAAAAAGTATGTAACAATAAATCGATTTGTGTTGCTGGGCTGCTGATAGAAGGAGGCAGTTGTAAACAGTCGGACACGAGATTTCCCCCCCTATCCAAAAATCCACCTCCAAGTTTTTTTTTCTGAAAATAATCCAAAAATAGAACGAGAGCGAGCAGATGAATAAACTGCCTGCAAAACTATCAGGCAGCGATATTCCGGGGGTGATTTCTCCACGAAGCTCCGCGGAGAGGACGCTGTCTGCTACCGGGAGCCCTGCGCGTTTCCACTGACCGGAGCGACCGGAGGGGCACTGGAGCCACAGCGAGTGCATTTAACAGCCTGTGAATGCACATTCTCTCCGTGTGACAGAGAAGCTGTAACGAGTGTATACCCACACACAAAACTTTTTTCTCTTTTTCGGGCTGTCTCCGAGCGGCTTTTACGCACGGAGGTGTCGCACTTTCTCGCCACGCTGTTAAGTCCAGTTGACCGCGGGTCCGAGCGGTGCGTCCGGTGTCCACAAGCTCCACCTTTGCTGCCCTTTCCACCCTTTACTGAATGAACTGAAAGGGAGCCAGAAATAACATTCTTTCTTTCTTTTTTCATCTTTACTTACGCGAAAAATCCCGTTTGCTTAAGTGCTGGGGTTTGCCTTGCTTGCGGCGAGACATGGTGGCTGGCGGCGGCAGCGTTCAGCGCGGATCACATCGGGGAGAGTCGGGGTTAGAGAGGAGACTCCGGTGGGGCAAAAAATATCTTCATCCAACGCCTTTGACATCCACAAGAAGAAAAAAATACAAATAAATTAGAAATAATATAAAGATGGCGTGGAGGCGAAGATGGATCGCGGGATCGCCGTCATGGCTTTTTTGAGAAAGGAGAGCAGAGAAAAAAGAGAGAGAGAGTGAGAGAGAGGTGGATGGAGAGAGAGAAGGGGAGAGAGATGGAAAAAATGGCAAAAGCCCCCCCTTCCCCCGCCACCCCTCCCCTCCCCTCACCCCCTCCCCCCCCCTCCGAGCTGTGCAAGTTCAAGTGCACGGACGTGACGTTCCCGGCGAACTTGAACGTCAGGCGATGGACGGACACCCGACATACAAAAACATGGGCAGGGCCGAAGCACCCGAGTGGGAGTGGGAGTGGGAGGAGGGACGGACGGGACGCGCAATAACAACACCAATGGACGGTCATTAGAGAGAGGGGGGGGAGGGGGGAGGAGGGAGGGAGAAGGGAGGGGGGCTGGACATGAGAAATAGACCCGGTGGAAGCCAATGGACACAGAGATCAGGGGGGCCGAACAAGAGGCACTTTGGAGGGAGGGAGGAGTGTGTGTGCGTGTGTGTGTGTGTGTGTGTGTGTGTGAGTGAGTGAGAGAGAGAGAGAGAGAGAGAGAGAGAGAGAGAGAGAGAGAGGGGCAGAGATGTCTAATGAAAGCAATATGCAGAGAGAGAGAGAGGTGGACGCAAAACAGGGCAAGGGAAGCCGCGGACAGGAGCGCACTGGAGGGGGGCGGATAGAACACTGCTGCACATATAGCCTACTACAGAGCGGAGGTGTGTGTGTGTGTGTGTGTGTGTGTGTGTGTGTGTGTGTGTGTGTGTGTGTGTGTGTGTGTGTGTGTGTGTGTGTGTGTGTGTGTGTGTGTGTGTGTGTGTGTGTGTGTGTTTCCGTGAACAAAGTCTGTCGCATATGGTGGCCCGACGTCCGTTCCAGTATTGTCCGAGAAAAAGCGCGCAAAGCTCTCTCCGCAAACTCACCTGGACGCGCGCACGCGTGTGCGTGTACTTAAAGCGCGTGCGCGTCAAGCAGCATGGGCTGTGTTAAGGGAGATGGAGTGAGCGGCAGAGAGATTCTCGCGTGTTGAAATGACAAGGAGCAACTATCCGGTTGCAGCGAACAGGACAGACAGGTTGAACAAGCAGCAGAAATATAGACACAGGCTATTACCTGGGTGACTTCACACGCGCGTTACACATGGAGCACAAGGTAGTCTGTTTTACCTCTAGGAATAGAAATAATAAACAAACACTGGTCGCACGAAACAAAGACAGAATGCTACAATTTTACACCTGGAGCAGCCATATTCTAAATGTTTTAAGTTTTCCAGAAATAGTTTCCTTACAAATCATTTAGCCTACACATATTAATTATGGTTTAATGGGTCTGGTCGTGGACTAGACGTATAACACAAGAACATAATTACAGCCTATTAATGATAACTTACATGTATAACAGAAAGGGTTAGATTAAAAAAAAATTTTTTTAAAACTGCACCATACTCCATCGAAGTTTTTACTGGTTTATTACTTTCTTTTAATATTTTCTTTTAAGAAACTGGATCAATTAATTTGTGATCTTGAAGTCTAGGTCACTTGTACTGACATAAGTGCTATCAATTAAAATCCCCGCTCTTCCTTTGTGGATAACTTGTGGCAAATATACCACGGAGGTGTACAGTAGTGTGTGTCGGTGTATTTGTGGGGCACTACGGGGTTTGAAGCCTCCCCCTCTCTCCCTCTCTGTCTCTCTATCTGTCTGCGTGAAACCCAAACTGCAGCCCCGCGCAGACCGTGGGAGTGCGAGCGGGCCCATAAGCGCCCCGTGTAATAACTTTCAGATGTGCCTCAGGTTCGAGCTGCATACGGTACAGGGGAGGGTGTGTTGGTGGCAGCGGTGGGGGGGTGGAGAAGAGGAGAAGGAGGAGGTAGAAGAAGAAGAGGAGGAGGGGGAAGAGATTGTAAATACTCTTGTAATAAAGGGGGTTTGGTAATATAAGACGCGGGGCTTAAAACAGCGAAGATGCAGCGCAGCCCGACGCGGTTTTTAGAACGCAGATATGAAGTGAGGACACGCGGCGCAAATTGGGAAGGAGAGAGCCGCTGGTGCTGTGCGGAGGACTCGGAGGAGAAAATAAGGGATGGTACGGGAAGAGGAGACGGAAAAGATTCTCCCGGAGAGCGGCGCCGGCAGCTCGTGCAGCAGCGGCGGCTCCGGCGGAAGAAACCCGGAGAAGGCGGCGGCGGCGGCGGCGGGAGCAGCAGCGGCGACTCGAGTGGTGCTTCGGAGACCTGGAGCTACGCGCAGTGACCGAAGAGGACGCGCACTTAATACCGAGGGGGTGGGGGTGGTGGAGAGAGGCAAGACAAGAAAGGAGGAGGAGGGGGGTGATGGGAGAGAGACAGAGGAGAGAGAGCGAGGAGCCGGAGGAGTGGAGGAGGAGGAGGTTCAACGTCAAGGGGGAAAAATGCATGACCAGTGAGTGAAATATTTTGCAGGTTGCAACTCGCTGCATGGGTTATTAGTCGGGCCGGTGTGTGGCTCGAGTGTGTGTGTGTGTGTGTGTGTGTGTGTGTGTGTGTGTGTGTGTGTGTGTGTGTGTGTGTGTGTGTGTGTGTGTGTGTGTGTGTGTGTGTGTGTGTGTGTGTGTGTGTGTGTGTGTGTGTGCGCGCACGACGATTATCCCACATAGGGTGATTATCCCGTTTGTGACCGTGTGTCGAAGTTCAGGCAGATTTAAAGGTGGCAGAGCAGATGTATCTGATTTACAGTTTACGATATTAAACAAAGTGTGAGGCGGGTTTGAATTATTAACCAGAGACCAGGATATTTGTATTCTTTAGTCATTTGCTGCAATCACGAAGCCAAAACTTCACATGCAAAAACATTTATGTGCTATTTGTTCTCACCTGTACATTTTCTATCTATGAGTTTTACGATTATTATTTTTAGGATTATTGAGCATATCATTTGTTTTCTTTACAGCAGGCTGTTACAATCAAATTGCCGTTTTTTTCAGGAATCCATTTCAGGCAGGATTTAAGATCATATAGAGATATAAACGTATCAGATCTGAATTATTTTAATATTCCTGAAGACAAGCAGCGCTTCGCACGGGTTTACAGAATTGATTATGAAATATGTTTTATTTCTCACTGTCAGCATCTAATTGGATCAAAAAAGCTCAGATACAGATGCAGAAGTTTAGAGTACATTATCCAGTCTGTTTGCCTTATTTGGGCACTTTTCAGATTGCAGATTCTCAGATTATGTTTACACTGATTTCAGGGATTTACAGTTTTCATCAGGTGGATGTTAACCCTTTAGTCTTAATTTGACAAAGGTGCTTAAAACACAATGCTGCAGCGATGCAGACGCTACGCTCCTTAAAAGTCCATATATTAGGATTAAACACACGTTTCACATCCGTATGAGTTCCTCGATATTCCACTGGAAAATGTCGCATCCGTTTTAAAGACCGTAAATGGGGATAATTTGGTGGATTTGGGCTTTCTTTCCCGGGCATCGGATGTCCTGGGTGGCCTTTCGCTGTCTGGATGGCGACAGGCGGCCACCGCATCCAGTACACCTGATCCAGTAACACAAGTAGCCCGGGTGACAGGGCGGAGTGTTCGGAGGTGCACCCGAGTAAGAAAACATCCAGGAGGAAGCTGGGACTTTATTAGATGATTGCTATTTATGATCTAATTTTATGATTTATCCGCTAGTGGCAGGGTGTAAAATTGGCATCATTTGGCACCAAGACTCCCAAACCTTTACGCCCGTTGAAGCTTTTACGCACAAAGTATAGCAACAACTGCTTAAAGAATGAGTTGAAAAAAGATAGAATATGACTAAAACTTGTCCCTCTGGTGGTACAAGTGCTCACGCCATCCACACTTGGTGCCCACACTTAAACGGGCCTTCACTTTTATGACGTTTACACGTTCATCCGAGAGCATTAACCTTGACCTCTCCCTCCACCCCTCCCCATCTGTCGGCAACAAAGAATTTTCCTCTTTCTCCTTTACCCATCTCCTCCTTCTCTCTCGCTCCCCTCCACCTTCTTTCACATACACATACTCACACACACTCCAAGCCGAGGCGGGACATTGATCAAAGCCCGCAGAGCTGCTCGGACTCGGGGAGCGCGCAGGGGAATCTCTATATGTAAATGGCGGCGCGTCGCCTGGTTCCGTCATAAATCAGTCAGGCTGCATGCTTTGATGCAGTGGAGCTACAACAGCCCTGTGCATGCATGAAATAAGCAGGGCCTGGGTTCATGTTTGTGTGTACATCCATGTATATATTTATGGGGTTTCAAATTTGAACTTTTACATCTTGATCGTGAAAATAAAGAGGGATGAATTAGGAAAGATCGCTAGGAATGCATTTGGGAGCCACGGGCCTCACTCAGGTGTGAGTGTACAGATTTGTTTTTTTGTTTTTTAAAAAAGGTAAAATTGCAGTATATTTTCTGCTCCATATGTAGGCCACACTCTGCCATATTTAACTTTATTTTTCGTATTCAGCACTTTTATTCGCTTGTTAAACTTCCACCGGCTACAACTTCCACCAGCCTATATACTCAGTACATATATACACTGCGTGAATGGACAGCGGAGTAGTTTGATGATGGTTCATAAAACGGTGAGAGGGAATTTTGGCTTCATAAGGAGCGTGAAAAGAGCGGAGAGAGACTACAGGGCATCAGACCGGCGGTGGCCACATGCGCGCCTTCCCCTGCACGCACGACAGCTCCGGGGAAATTGAGTGACTGGGGGCGCATTTCAATATATGGAAATGACCGGGGGGTTCCTGAGATAAATCAGCTCCGCACACCCCCGCCTCAAACATGCCCCCCCCTTTTTTATTTCACGTTCCTCTTCATACCTCTCTCTCTCTCTCTCTCTCTCTCTCTCTCTCTCTCTCTCTCTCTCTCTCTCTCTCTCTCTCTCTCTCAGCCGCTGCTTTTGTTGCTTTTGTCATAATTCCCATAGCCCGTGCGTAAAAACGCGCGGTGTAAACTGACGATACCGGCGCTATACACAAAATCAGAATTACAAGGCTACATCAAATGTGTTCAGCACGCGGTGGATGCGGCCTAACAGTCATGTTTTTGTAAATTAAAGGATCTGTCTGTGATCCACATAAACAAAACATCTTCTGACTAAAATCAAGCAATCGAAAATAATTTATGCTCGGATCGCTAACTTTTGAATTTACATAAGAATGTGTTATATTTAGAGACACAATAAGAAACGTTTTAAATTGTTTTAAGTACCTTTACACTGCTGAACCCGCTTAGTTTTTTACAGTTTAGTAAATAGTCAGTGACATTCAGCATGACCCCTGTTAATTTGGTCATTTATAAACGGATAATTATGATTTTTGTTGTTGTTGTTAAATAACGAAAAGACGCATTATTTAACAAAGAAACTGGACCGAAACATGAAAAACCGCAAAAAGAAAGAGAGTTTTCTCTGTTTTTAGTTTTCATGTGTTTATTTCCGCTGGGAATTAGCCCCAAATCCCTGTTAAATCTGGTCCCTGGCTTTTTTGCGAAGGAATTTCAGGCTCTGGTAGTCCTCAAAACACACACACACACACACACACACACACACACACACACACACACACACACACACACACACACACACACACACACACACACACACACACACACACACACACACACACACACACACACACCACCATTCCATCCAAAAAGCTTTACAATAACGGGAACAGGGTGGATTTTTTTTTTTTTTTTTTTTTTCACTACTCGCCATTATCACATCTGGGGATGTGCGCGCACGCCGTTGCGTCGGACCGGTGGTATTAGATGAAATCAGGCTGGATTACACGGCTATAGACCAAATTATCAGACCCCCATACATCCTCCCAATCCTCCTTTTTCCCTCTGTGTGATGTGGCGGCTGAGTTTCCAGTCAGTCAGAGATCTTTTCAGTCAAATTAAGTAGAAACGGGCATTCAAACTTCGTGCGAAAGACATCATCGTTTTAGCACATGTTACGGCCATTATTAATGCATGGACCGCACTGGAACCAGGGGATCTTTACATTAAGTGCATGACACAACTGTAACATCTCTCATTTTGCTGCACTGGGACCAACTGAGACCACAAACCCCTCATCTGCACATTAACCAGGGTGCAAAGTGACGTACCACAATCCACATCCATTCATCCCTCTGTAATGTACAGGCGTGTTTATGGCCACCGTAGTTAAACCGTTGTTAATTTTATAGTAAACGGGTTGTTATGAAGATGAATGGCGGGAGTGGAATGGTACACATGGGACAGTCGGGCATTTCCCTGTTCTGAGAGGATTACTGTCTCTAAACAGCTATAGGGATGTGTAGAGGCAAGAGATGCCAGGGAACCGTCGTCTGGAGGGGCCTGTTTGCGTTGTAAAGATGTACTTGAACACATCACGGCTATAAGCGGTGCTTTAAGCTTTGACTGCAGAAAGCTGACAAACAGGTGATTCAGGATTACTTCAAGAAAACGTGTGTATTCATCAAGATATACAGAAAAAGTTTGGAATTTAGGCCAGAAAACAAACTAGAACTCCGAGACATGTGTGGATGGTGGTAAGTGAACGGCCCATAAATACACAGGTGTTTCGGACACTCACCTTTCTTTGCTCCAGGGAACATCGGCAGCGCAGAGAATTGAACGGAACCAGGTCTCAGCTGGTGGAATGTTTGATGTTTGAGTGAATCCATCTAAATTAGCCGCATCACTTTTGACATACAACACCCAGACCACCAGTCAAGTCTAAAAACTCCACTGCTTCCAGCCGAGGTGAGTCTCGTGCTTCAACGTCTCCAAACACGGACTCTAGCTCCCCCTTGTGTCCAAACACAGCCAGTGTGAGAGCGCATGTCAACGTGAAATGGGGCCCCCTTTAAAGTCTGCAGCCTGCGCTGAGGGCCCCGGACCTGTCAAACCGAGCATCGGGATCGATATACAAATGATTTGGTTTTCAAAGTAAAGCGCGATTATTATAAAAGATTGGACGTTTCTTATTTTAAACACAATGAAAACAGGAGCTAGTGTTAACGAGAATTTGAGAATAAAAGCAGCAGATTTTTTTTTTTTTAAACAATGGATTTGATGGAGAGATTTGCTAGGATTAGATGGTTCCGGTTATTGTTCAACATACCAATAATTCTCACGTCGTGACTTCATGTTAAGATCACTTTTTGTTGTCGTTGAGTAGGGAACTGTTTCAAAATAAAACCAAAATCCTGATGACGCGGTAATCTTTGAACAACCTCTATTCCCCTTCAGATTTATTTTTGTCTATTTTATGAAATAACGTTTCTTCCAGCGTTTATTTTTCCCATAACTTTATCACAAGTTATAAGGAAAGTTAAGGTCACAAAAAATAATTAAGATAAATAAATAAACGTCTCTTAAGCGACAAGCAGGCTGTTGAAGGTGTAAACGTTTTTTATTTATCAAGTTGTTTTTAGAAAAATCTGTAAAAAATGTTGATAACCTCTTAATTATTACAATACCGTACTTGTAATTATTATTATTATTATTGTTATTAATATTAGTATTGTTATTTATGTTATAGGCCTATATAGTAATGTAGACTATCCCAGATTAGGCTATATTAGAAGTATAATATTAAATATTGTCCGTCTGACTGAGACGAAGGATTATTAATCCATCAGAACATTTCTCCGCAGCGATCCGAGTCTGTAAATGAAGTTGGATCTTGTAAATCTTCGCTCAGCTGCTGTTTCTACCTTCATCTGAGCGGGCCGCTCCTCAGAGAGCTTTGAGATAAATCATGTCTTTTTAATGAATATCAATAGAAAAAACGAGGGGGAAAAGGCACGGGGAGAAGCACGCAGGAGCCCGGCTATCTAATTAGATTAAGCGGCGGTGCGGGCCGGCCGGCCGGGGGAATACTGCGGTAATAACTGCTATCATGGCAGCGACTTTCTAATGGGTTCCGAAGCCCTGCCACACAGTCAAACCGGGTGTGTGAGTGTGCGTGTGCGTGTGTGTGTGTGTGTGTGTGTGTGTTGGGGAGGTGGGGGCTTTCAAACCATTAACACCGAGGGTGGCAGTGTGTGTGTGTGTGTGTGTGTGTGTGTGTGTGTGTGTGTGTGTGTGTGTGTGTGTGTGTGTGTGTGTGTCTGTGGGGGGCGGCGGGGGTAAAATATCTAACATGACACCCTTCTGTTTCAGTCTGCCTGTTAACCAGCACAAAGTGCTCCGTCTCACATCAGCTGACTGCAAAACATGTGTGTTCTCTGACTGCGTCTGCGACCACAAAGTGCGGCGGCTGACAACATGTTATTATCACAAGTGCTCAATTATACATTATATTATTACATTACATGATGAGAAGTCTGGTGCCTTCCACTGCAAGACATTAAAACAACCTCGGATTGCTATTTTCCCATAAATCAGTCATCATATAATATAGAAGGTTACCGCACTCATTTACTGTACGGTGGATCAGCAAATTATTGCAGCAAAATGTAATAATTATGTCGCAACGCAAATACCTACTGCTAATTCTGGCCCGGCACCTTTCAAAATAAAGTTACAACGATGGGAAAAAAAGAAATCAGAAACACGCAAAAAAAATAAAAATAAAAGAGAATACAGGTTTATTAAGATGAGTTATTAAATAAAAAAGTCGCTCTTGTGTAGGGAGGAAGATTTCAGGAGGAAGGCTGATGAGGGGTGAAGATCAGGAGTGTATGTTACCAGACTGTGGTGTTAAAGAGCAATGAGGAAAACATTGAAATCAGTTTCAAAAATATATCAAGATGGCGGTGTGTGATCTTATTTGTTTGCAGCCTGCAGCTTTCTGTAAAAGTTGATATGCCATTCTCTTTGCCACTCAAGTCCAAAACAAGACACACCTTAATGCATATTTTGGGGATAAAAAAACCCACCATGAAGTGCAACAAATTTACTGTTACTATAAAGGACTATAAATATCTATAAGAACACATAAGTGATGTCATAGTATTAATTTTCTCTAGATAAATAAATAATTCCTACAATTGAGTAGACATTAATGAAATGTTATCTGTGCATCTCTAAGGTGTGGTTACACTGCAACGCCTACAGATATTCTACTTATGAGCTTAAACATGTTGAGGCTCTGGGAAATCAAATCTTATCAAATGATGCATTTAGAGTGATTAAGCAGCCTTCTGCAATTTGGAAACATTTTTGGGAATGAATAGAGACTTATAACATTTTTATTTTGAAGGGCAGAGAAAAGGATAAAAACAAAATGTGTCTATTTCCATGCCAAAAAGGTTGATGTGTCCCCCACAAATTTATTTAGCAGGGACAGCCGCCAGTCTTTGGGACAATGAATCTC
Organism: Brachyistius frenatus; assembly: GCF_029030835.1. Classification (NCBI taxonomy): domain Eukaryota; kingdom Metazoa; phylum Chordata; class Actinopteri; family Embiotocidae; genus Brachyistius; species Brachyistius frenatus. The sequence continues at coordinate 439,278 of NW_027210607.1, read as the reverse complement.
CCTGCTAGAGTATTTCAGTTCATTTTCACTTCTCAGCTGCTTGTAGAGGCATTTCGCATTTTCCAAATTTGGTTCTGACGAGTTTGTCACCCAAACAAATTGAGTTGAGTTGACTTGAGCCTAAATAAAACTGGCCGGCAGGTGTGTGAACACCGAATATTAATCCACCCAATGATACGAACCTCAGCCTGATCATATGAGTTCTTTTTTATTGAAATTTTCTTATGATAATAACCTGCAGATTAATTCCCAGATGGGTGTAGATGAGTTCTATGATTTCCAGCTATTTCATAACATCCATTAATATTGCCTTGGTTCAGTGGCAGAAGTGTTATTTTGCTTTTTATTTTTTGCATGTTGAGCCTAACATGGGATAAGAAATCTAATCTAAAAGGTTTCTGAGTGTAGTGCTTCTAAACATGGTTTACTTAAAGAATCATAAAACAATTCTATAAATCTATGAATCGTCGTTTCAGTCGTTACCTGAAAGCAGGCTGATAATTCAACCCTGTTTGCCTTGCTTACATGCAAGCAATAAGGTGATCACTTTTATTTTGAAAGATTAATCGCATTTAAACATCATTTATATAGACTACTTTAAATCACAACCCATACAGTATTCTACATATTTTGTACTCAAGTTTTGAGTTCACAAAACTCAAAACTTGATTATTTAATTTTCAGTTTTGTTATCATTTGTCTTTTTAGAAAAGGAAAAAAAAAATCTAAATAATTTTTCTGTCTTAATCATGTGTCAAAACAACAATTAATTTACTTATTATACTGTAAACTAAAGCTGAGGGAGAATGAATGAGATTCCACTGGTTTTAGAAATGTATTCAGTTCCCTCAACTCGCCACAAGATGGCACTAAATAGCCGGAAATATTTCACCTCAGGCCGGAGATTCAAAGAGCTGCTGTGACTGACGTGTCTGATTTTATGTGAGCGTGTGTTGTGTGGTTGCTTTGCTTTTATATTTGTATTACATGTTTTATGTATTATATGTTTTATGTATATTTTGAAAGAGTCTGTGTGGATATAATAAAGTTGACATTAAAGTTTGACTGTGTATATTTGACCTAACTATTGTAACAGGTTCACATTTTCAAGTCTGTTTTAATAAAATACTCACATGCCCATATGTGCATTGAAAGAGTGACAAGTGACAAGTGACTGTAACTGTTCCACAGTTCGGGCCTTCAGACTTCCAGGTGCCTCCAGGGGCCTCCAGGGGCATCTTGGGGCTTCCAGGGGCCTCTAGGTTCCTCCAGGTGCCTCCAGTGGCCTCCACGGGACTCTCGGGGCCTCTCGGGGCATCCAGTGCCCTCCAGGGGCCTCTAGGGGCCTCTAGGGGCTTCCCAGGGCCTCCAGGTGCCTCCATGGGCCTCCCAGGGCCTCCAGGGGTCTCCGGGGGCCTTCATCCTCCATCATGGCCCTGGTCTTGTGGAGGAATCTGGTGTCAAAATCTAGTTTTAACACCTGAATTGTTCATACAGAGCTCATTGATTCTAAAGTTATTAGATTGCTTAGATTTTTTTGTGTCAAGTAATAAACAGACAGAAAACCTCAGACAAGGTCGGATTAAGAACTGTGAGGTTAGAGGCCACAATCTGCTGACTGTTCAGTAAATAAAATCTACTAAAACTGAGAATCACAAAATATTGTTTTCAAATTGTCTGAACAACAATTAAACACCAAAACATGTTGAATTTCCCATCATAGAAGATTAGGACAGTAGCAAATGTTCCCACTGGGAGATTTTATGGTTTTCATTCTCAGTAGTTCTGATTCCTGACTTTCCGAATGGAGTTCCTGAGTTCTGAGTTGATGATGTAATACAGTGGGTACGGAAAGTATTCAGACCCCTTTAAATTTTTCACTCTTTGTTTCATTGCAGCCATTTGCTAAAATCAAAAAGTTCATTTTATTTCTCATTAATGTACACTCAGCACCCCATCTTGACAGAAAAAAACAGAAATGTAGAAATTTGTGCAAATTTATTAAAAAAGAAAAACTGAAATATCACATGGTCATAAGTATTCAGACCCTTTGCTCAGTATTGAGTAGAAGCACCCTTTTGAGCTCGTACAGCCATGAGTCTTCTTGGGAATGATGCAACAAGCTTTTCACACCTGGATTTGGGGATCCTCTGCCATTCTTCCTTGCAGATCCTCTCCAGTTCCGTCAGGTTGGATGGTGAACGTTGGTGGACAGCCATTTTCAGGTCTCTCCAGAGATGCTCCATTGGGTTTAGGTCAGGGCTCTGGCTGGGCCAGTCAAGGATGGTCACAGAGTTGTTCCGAAGCCACTCCTTTGTTATTTTAGCTGTGTGCTTAGGGTCATTGTCTTGTTGGAAGGTGAACCTTCGGCCCAGTCTGAGGTCCAGAGCACTCTGGAAGAGGTTTTCTTCCAGGATATCTCTGTACTTGGCCGCATTCATCTTTCCTTCAATTGCAACCAGTCGTCCTGTCCCTGCAGCTGAAAAACACCCCCATAGCATGATGCTGCCACCACCATGTTTCACTGTTGGGATTGTATTGGGCAGGTGATGAGCAGTGCCTGGTTTTCTTCACACATACCGCTTAGAATTAACGCCAAAAAGTTCAGTCTTGGTCTCATCAGACCAGAGAATCTTATTTCTCATAGTCTGGGAGTCCTTCATGTGTTTTTTGGCAAACTCTATGCAGGCTTTCATATGTCTTGCACTGAGGAGAGGCTTCCGTCGGGCCACTCTGCCATAAAGCCCCGACTGGTGGAGGGCTGCAGTGATCGTTGACTTTGTGGAACTTTCTCCCATCTCCCTACTGCATCTCTGGAGCTCAGCCACAGTGATCTTTGGGTTCTTCTTTACCTCTCTCACCAAGGCTCTTCTCCCACGATTGCTCAGTTTAGCTGGACGGCCAGGTCTAGGAAGAGTTCTGGTCGTCCCAAACTTCTTCCATTTAAGGATTATGGAGGCCACTGTGCTCTTAGGAACCTTGAGTGCTGCAGAAATTATTTTGTAACCTTGGCCAGATCTGTGCCTTGCCACAATTCTGTCTCTGAGCTCCTTGGACAATTCCTTCGACCTCATGATTCTCATTTGCTCTGACATGCACTGTGAGCTGTAAGGTCTTATATAGACAGGTGTGTGCCTTTCCTAATCAAGTCCAATCAGTTTAATTAAACACAGCTGGACTCCAATGAAGGAGTAGAACCATCTCAAGGAGGATCAGAAGAAATGGACAGCATGTGAGTTAAATATGAGTGTCACAGCAAAGGGTCTGAATACTTATGACCATGTGATATTTCAGTTTTTCTTTTTTAATAAATTTGCACAAATTTCTACATTTCTGTTTTTTTCTGTCAAGATGGGGTGCTGAGTGTACATTAATGAGAAATAAAATGAACTTTTTGATTTTAGCAAATGGCTGCAATGAAACAAAGAGTGAAAAATGTAAAGGGGTCTGAATACTTTCCGTACCCACTGTACCTGATAAGCTGTTAGCATCTGGACATAACTCTGTAGAAGTTGATCTAAAAAAATATTTCTAAGTCCATGTTGATACATTTTTACACCAAACAAAACCAACTCTCCTGAATCAAATATATTTGAATGTTGAATTGGATCCCTGCTTCAGACTCTGTCAACCAACACTTTGATGAGAAATGTGAAGTTTCCAGGTTTCTAATCATTTTACAATTCCTGAGCTTCAGGAGAGATGCTAGTCAGGAGCAATGTGTCTAAATATGTTGCAAATCTCTATTTGTGTGTACCAAGTTAGTGCATGTTCGAGGGATCATTTGACAATAAAATGCATTTGTTATATGACACAATGTAAACCAATAGAATAAGATTTGGAATATTTGTTTTTCTCTGTGTTGACAATACGAGGATAAGGAGGCTGTTTACACGACAGTCTGATGTGAGCTGAACTGAGAAACACACGAGTAAAAATCAGAGGCTGTTTATTGTTCTATTCTTTTGGCAGGAACAGGTTTGTGGCCCTGAGTGATGCTAGTCGTCCCTAGTTACAACACAAGGGGGCAGTATTAGCTCAGTGATGGGAATACAAGGGTAACTCCACATTCAAACTGAAACTAAAAATAACTGAGTACTCATTTAGAACAAATGTAATGACAAATAAAAACTGTTATATATGCTCACTTTCTATCAAGTTGTTAAAACCATCACAAGCGTCATATTTAGACAAATATCAAATCCTTTCATCCTATAACACAAATTGATGATGTCATGTTGAAATTTGTCCAACTAAAAAAGTTAAGATGAAACAGAGAATTCTGCTGTCAGGTTTGAGAGGACGAGACCTCCATCCCTGCAGCTCTGAAGACAGACCTTCAGTCATTGACTCGGTGGCTGCAAGACAAAGCTGAAAAATGACAAGTGCATTTTTCAAATAAAAGCAAAAGAAAGCTTCACTGCATCACAATGTGCACCAATGTAAAATATGTGACATATTTAAACACCTGCTTTGCAATAACTTGAGTCCACTCGGTTCGAAAAAGCCATGACCTTCTTCCACACAGTCTTTTATTTGTAAATAATAAAAATGAACTCTTGAATATAAAACATACACATCAGTAGAGCCACATCTGTTATACAAACAAGAACTGTTGCAGTGAATACTTCGTCTTTCGTCTAGAATCGTGGTTTGGGAGTGGGGAGCCATGGGCTGTAAACAATCAGTATTCCTGGAGTAATACTGACAAAGGAAAGGGCAGTCGGCCATACCGCCAAGGCTTTCAACAAAAACAACTGCAAAATATGTCTGCAAAACCAGATTTCTCATTGGCTTTAGAAGTCCAGTCCAAACCAATAGCAATAAACAGAGGAAGAGGGGGATTGAAGGAGAAGAAAGTAAAGTTTGTTCCAATTGGTTCTGTTTATTTTTCTGCAACTGGGACAAAAATAAAGGCCTATTAGCGACCCCTTGTGGCTCGGTGCCGCTCAGCAGCTCGAGCACCAGACGCGAATTCCCCTCAACAGGGTTAGGAATGTTTGTGTGTCAGCGATGTTTTGTTTGTTCATAACTTAAATTCAAGCCGCTCATCCTGATTTGTATGTACAAGGTGTGCATGTGTGTCTGTGTGTGTGTGTTGGTGACGGGTGTACATCAGATACACTCTTTTTATATTCATATATTCTATATCTTTATAATTTCTGTCAAACTCATAATGATACTTCATATACATTTAGCTGTTATACACACATTCTCTATCTCTGTCTCCAGCCCCGACTGTCGTAAACTACAGTTTCGACACCTACATCCTCAGATACGCCCGGGGCTCGAGTATGTTTCAGTACTACAGAACAGCACTGTTGTTCAAAGGGTCCAAAGAAAAAACTGAAACAAAGACAATTTTTTTTTGGAGACTTCCTAATATGGATATTTAGACCCAGAGTGGTAGGCGTGGCCCGGGAAGGAGTTGTTCCCCCCTATTGGTCCGCTCCTGTTAGGGGGCGGGGATGGCTTGGCTTTTCTCGGTTTGTATTCATATTCAGTACGAGCAAACTGTACAAGAACATGCAACATACAAGCTGGCCTAAAAGTATGTGGAACTAACACACACAGTCTAGTCTTTTTTTCTGTTTTTGTTTTTTTGAGAATTGTTCGTTAATTTGTCTCGTCTTTCGATTTTACAAAAAAGTAGAGAACGGAACGAAAACGAAACAAACGGAACAAAAGAAACGTGCATGCAGCTTGGGGCCGGGGCGGGGCGTCCCCGAGTCATGCTGCTCCCTCCTACAGGGGGAGTTTGAGGGGTGAGGGGAGGGAGGGGGCGGGGTGAGGGGGGCGGGGTGAGGGGGGGTTGGGCGAAGGCTATTCGAGCAATTGTGACCCTGACCTTGATCGTCGGCGCACCACCGCTCAAACACCAAACACACACGTACACAGAGGGAGTCTGCACCTTGTGGTACCATTCTGAACTCTAGGCAAAACAAAGACAGAAAACATGATCCCAAATGGAAAAATAAAAAGCTCATCGTGAATTTGGCCTTTATGTTCTTTCCTCTTTGTTTTGACACAGAGAAATGTCTGAATGAAGGAGTCAAGCTTTTCTTGTGCTTCCTTTCATTACTCACAACAAGGCTGAGAATGTGCACGTGCATGTGCAGGCTCCCTTTCCTTTACAGGTTAGCAAACTGTGCCAAACCGCTGACCCTCGTGCTTATCTGTGACTCCGTTACCATGGTAACACCTGAAGACACAACAGCCAACCTCTTGACAATAGTTGCATGTGGCTGCGACAGTTTGCTGCTTACTAACTCCCACGTGCTGTTTACACCTCTGTTCCCTGTAGCCTAGCGGTGAGCTCTACACTGATTGGCTGGAGCGCTACTAGGCGGAGGACTCCACTTTGATCGGGGGCTGCACAAGAAAGTAAGGAGAAAATAAAGAAACAGCAGAGAGAAATGAATAATGTTGGACGTAAACCTCCACTGCTTCAGCTCAGAGGAGCAAACAAAGAAAGCAAAGCGTTGAAAACAAAAAGGTGTACGGAGGAGGAAGAGGGAAGGTGTGAGACGTGATTGTCAGACTCCAGCTAAGCTTTGATTGGCTAGTTCTGTCTCTCCCTCTCTCTCTTGCTCTCTCTCATTCCCTGTCTCTCCATCTGGCTTTTCATTGGTTGACCGAGGGCGTCTCCTTGTCGTCCTCTGCTCAGTTGTGGTCCAGAAGCTGTGGTCCATTATTTTGTCATTTAAGGGGTCTTGGGGTGGGAGGAGGGGGAGGGGCGGGCGATCGCCATCCGGTCACTAGGACCGAACGCCCGGCGGCGGTCCTGAGCTGTCCAGTGACGTCTGAGACGCCAGCCGCGTGAGCGGAGCTAATGTAGGGTCCACCAATGAGGATGGCGGAAACAGTTTGTACCAGCCAATCACCGTGCTTGAGAGGTCCAGGTCCTCCAATAGGATCTGTGCTACACCCATAAAACATTTGTGGTCCAATCGTCCATAGTCGCCCCATACTATCACCTAGAGGGGAGAAGGGTAGATCAGTTGAATTAGTGAGAGTTGAGCTACAGAAAATATACATTCATACAATCATTTCTCTACACAGAACGTGAAGTTGCCGAAAAGGTCTCAGCAGTGGCACGCGGGGCTAAAAGCAAAAGAAATTCCACAAAAGGAAGATGATGGAGAAGACTTGGAACAACAGAGAACCTTCGAAAATTCCTCCGTTGATGACTTATCATCAGGTGACAAAAAGATCCAAGGAAAACATCCACGGGAATGCAAGTTTAGGGTAAAAATGGCATCCATGATAGAGAAGTGAGGAGAAAACTACTGCTGACCCTGAAGAACATGAAGGCAATCCACCTCGATGACCCTGAGAAACCAGAACGTCCTGTGGACTGATGAGTCCCAAGCTGAGGAGTTTGTAAGACCAGAGTCCCGTTACATCGGATTCAAAAACAAAGACTGAGATCCACAAAGAGAACATTGTAACTACGGTCAAGCACGGAGGAACAGCGTAATGCTGCTCCAGGGCGACCAGCCAGGACTGAGGGAAACATGACTTCTGCTTTCTGACAGAACATCCTGAAAAGGACTTCAAGTCATCAGTCTGTGAGTTCAAGCTGAAACTCAACTGGGTTATGGAGAAAGACAATCCCAATCATAAGAGAGAGTCCACCTCTGAATGGCTTAAAAGGAAATAATTCAAGTTTGGAAGCAGTCTTGTCAAAGCCTGAACCAGAACCAGTCTGAGATGCTGTGGCGGGAACTGTAACGAGGAGTTCACGAACCCTCCGGTGTGGCAGCACTAAAGCGGTTCAACAAAGTTCCAGCACAGACATGTCAGAGTGGGATCTCCAGTTATTAGAAGCATTTGGTTTCAGTTGTTGCTGCCGGAGGAGGCATAGCTACCCAGCTTTTAGGTCCAGAGGTGCGGTTACTTCTTCACATCGGTGACTTTGGTATCAGATAACCTTTTTGATTCAAAAAATACAACAATCATTTCAAACTTGTATTACGTGTTCACACAGGTGGGCTTTGTTTCTTGTTCAATTCTAAATGAGGTTAAATACTTTTTTCTCAGCACTGTACAATAAGACTGCATTTGTCTTTTTGTATAGCTTAGATCAAGTCATTTTAATACACAAGCACAGTCATTCATTGTCACAGACTTTTACCAGGTCAAACTTAAACCTTTTTTGCTTTTTAAGTCTCAGAACCATCAACTGTTGTGACTTAAGTCTGCCTCGAGTCTCAACTCTACAGCCCTGCAATACCTTATATCTTAACGCTTTGATAATAGCCTGTAATGTGGTCATTTTCAGTTCAACTTTGAGCTTACAAACCTTTTTTTATTGCAAGGATGAATATCAATTCTGATCTTATTACTTCATTTAATGGCCATTCCCATGACAAAGTGACTACTGAAAAAGTGGTTGGTCATTACCTGAAGCACCTTGCCCTGCGGACTCTCATCAAAGAGCAGGTGCTGCTGGTAGAGCGGCTCCAAGGTTTTACGTGCAATCTTAGTTTTCTTTTTGGCTTTACATGTTCCATTATCCAGCAGGTACACCTTTACGTAGGGAGCTGGGAGTCGGGTTAAAAGAGAAAACACATAGAAAATGAGGCGGTGCATGGGACTGTCATGACTTTATGTTGCTTCAAGACCTTTGCTTTCAGTGTTTTCAGTGTTGAATAAATGTGTGTTACCTGGGAGGGATTTGGAGCCTGGTTTAGGGGTAAGGCCTCGTGCCCTGATCACCTCCACCTCCAGCTGGCCTTTCTTATCCATCAAACCGATCTGAACATCACCTGTGGAGGTTATGGGTGGCAAAGTTAAGTCGACTATTTCTCCTCTAACTTCACATTTAATGAGCACCATGGAACCGGATTTTTCATTATACATATAGAAATGTTGCATATAGAACATGCTGATGGAGACGTCACTCACCTATGGCAGGTGTTGCCAGAGTTTGCCGGCCCACCAACTGACCGGGGCCTAAACCATCCAGGAAGTCACTGAACTGACTGTCGGCACCCAACCGCATCCCTGAGAAGATCAAACTGACACACAGAAACATGAATTACTCACTGTGTCGTCACACTGAAGCAGTTTATACCACAGCACAGTGTATAACGGAGCTCATGTTAGACCTTTACTATGCAGTATTTAACTTAAAAAAAAACAAATTCACCAATTTTACATGTAAAGGGCCATTTAATCATCAGGAGAACTAGTCAGGCTGTGAAAACAGTGTTCTGTGTTTTTAGAAGAGTTTTTCTTAGTTTTGAGAAAATTACCTAAATTACATATGTCATGAGAGTGTCTTCTCTTAGGCTCTGGTACTAGAAATCTAAAACTGAAAGTCTGTAGTGCACACTGGGGGTGTAGATTGAAGTTCTGAAGCGCCTAAAAATTCTCAGCTCTTATAGAAGTGTCGATTTTAACATTTTCATGTTTTCCATATTTTTGTTCTTTCAAGGTCGCAGAGAGTTTACCAAACAGACAATCTTGGTTGCATTATAAGAAATGGAGGATTTAGTGTTTCTTGCGCCATTCTGGGACTACAAGTTAGAAAAACTTGGTTTTAGCTCTGTATTGTGTAACTTCATGCAGCATCAACGTGACAGTTTCCCTTCAAATATTCAGTAAAATAAACATATTACAGTGGTTTGTTCTACATCATAACTTTTGTAGCCAAACTACTTCCACATATCTAAAGCCACTCCCCTTTTTGGAAGCAACTCCTCCTCCACAGAGCCGTGTTTGATGCTGTATGTTATATAGTTACATATTACACTGCGTAAATGTATGACGCCATTATGTCAACAAGTTGGAATATTGTGATTATCACGACATGATAATCATCATTAATGATATGATATATCCCTCCTCAGGTATTGGACATGTAGTTTATACTCGGGGATTAAAACCCCAGAATGGACTGAGCACACCATGAGACTGAATGTGCACATACACACTGATGAACCCGAACATGAAGACCCTGCTCTACAAGACCTGGTGTCTAGCAACACACACACACACACACACACACACACACACACACACACACACACACACACACACACACACACACACACACACACACACACACACACACACACACACACACACACACACACACACACACACACACACACACCCTGTCCCTCCTCAGACCGACTTAGGTGGAGATCCACCACCACTGACCAGCAGCAGCCCACAAGCCTTTAAGAGATGCTCTGATCCAGTCATGTGTAGTTATTTGAGCCTCATCAAACTAATCCAGGTCTTTAGAACTGCCACATTCAACACGTCGACCACGAGACCTACTTGTTCATCTACCATCAAACACACCCCAGACCTGAACGTAAGATGTTATTGTGAGAATACCAAAGCTATTCACTTCATCTGAGTCTTTTGCTGTGTATTCTCCAGCGTGTACATACTTCCCCTCCGAGCTGTAGCTGTTCATGCTGCCGTCAGTCGACTCTCTGCTGGCCTGCCGGTTCATACCCGATCCTCCTCGCGGATACTCCACCGCCATGCCCGTCTCCACGCTCCTCTGGATGCTGCTGCTGCCGGCCTTACCCACCTTCTTCCCAGTTGGCGCCTCTGTGGAAAACACAGAACAATGGTGTTTAGCCGCTGCACATGCCATTTTTACCGAGGCTCTTATCCGTGATCAGGCATTTCTTGTCTGACCACATCAAAACTCAAATTAAATCTGTATTTGTACACAACAGAAATATAGGTTGCATGTTTTTACGGGATGAATTGAGTGACACTTTTGAATAAATTTCAGGTAGATACTTTGACCATCCTGATAACTATAAACTGAGATTTATCTCTCCACAGGCCATCCCATGCAAAATAATATCCTAAGGTGACTTCACCAGCATCTCAAAAAACACAAAATAAAGAAAGACCACTGCTGCAAGGACAAATATGTGCACATGCTCAGCTGGGAAAAGGCTTTTTTTTTAGATAATCAAAAAGGATTTCTTGAAATTAGAAGAAACATTGCGTGTTATTTTAGGTGATGAGGTCACTGCAGGAGGATCTGGATCAAAATAAAAAACTGTCTCTTCACTCATACCTTGAATGTTTAGAAGGGATGTAAAGGTAAAATTGGAAGGGTAGAAGAAAACATACAGTGAGCATCCACTCAGTGGGAAGGGACAGTTCAGCTCTTTTTAAAAACCTGCTGTTTTTGTCATGAACACAAAGTTTAAGATCAAGTACAACTTTGAATCTGTAGCCGTAATTAAAAGGCAAGTATGATGTACGCGGCGGCACCAATTTTCTTTAGAATTCAGCGTGACTCATGTTTCTTCTAGAACTGAACCAGGCTTTTGACACAGAGGTGGAGGAGGAGGGAGGAGTAAGGAAGTGTGCTCAGAGACAGAGTTCAGGAAGGGCTCACGGAGGGCTGGGAACCTTCTTCATAACTTTTCCTTGTGCTCGTTCTTTCTGTGGCTCCCTGTCTGTCTGAGTTTGGTCTGTTTCTGTGTATGTAAAACTGAACTGTGATGCTTTATTGATCATTTAAAAACCCTTGAGCAGAACAGATGATGAACAGATGTTTTTAACACTAAATGTGCTTCTTAGTGTACAATATGGCATCATGCTGTGTTTATGATAATCATGCACCCACTATGAATGATATTATACTGTGTTTGGAACCTATAAATCCACGAGAGCATCACCTAAATAAAGTCCTACTTGTCACAGTTTAACTGTCTCGCTGTCGTGTCCTGTCGTGTCCTCTGGAGTGTAAGACTACCTGCCTTTTGCTTTACCTTTCTGCCTGTCCGCCGCCTTACCCGCCGCTTCTGAAATAACACACACAACAACAACAAAGCCAATAAACAACAACAACATCAGCATGATGGAAACACTGGTAAACGCTTGTATTTTTTGAATGACCTCCAGGACTTAGTGATTGCTGCTGTCTATCTGCATTAGTATACAGTACTCTGTGTGTGTGTGTGTGTGTGTGTGTGTGTGTGTGTGTGTGTGTGTGTGTGTGTGTGTGTGTGTGTGTGTGTGTATCAATAAAGATGCACCAAACTGAGTAATAAATGCACCACAACTGGAATCCATCCTCCTGTAATATTTTGGCCTCAGTTTCTAACTCTTTTATCATGACGTAAAACCATCTGAAAATCTTGTTATTGCTGACCTCCAGTAGTTGAGTTTCTTACCTATCTGCAGTGATCTAGAAATATACTTTGGGGTGTATCAGTACATCGTGATTGTGTTGTTACATTCACAACAGAGCACACTTCTGATGACTTCCAACCTCAGAGGGCAGTGAAATGCTGAAAATGCTAAAAAAAAAAAATTGCCTTTAAAGCAAAGCTTGTTGTTTCAGCTTGACAAATAAACAGATTCTTTTTACATTCTCCATCATCTGCCTCAGGCAACGACTCAGTGATTTACAATATAAAACAGACTAGATGCCATCAGAGGCTTCTTGGTATTTATTTACTGTAATTACACTCATGATTGTGGTGGTTGTTTGATGAATTGATACACAGCTACTGACATGTAGTGCAGGCTCTGAAAGACAAGTAGGCCTGTTAAGTTTATTCTGTCAGCAATACTACATGTTACAATTACAGGAAATGATGTTGTGCCCCATACGCTGATAAATTAGTTTTATTGGGGTAACTTTGTGATGTAAGAGAGGAAAAGATGTGTCGCAATTAATAGAAAGACAAGGACTCAGCGTAATGTGATGTAATGAATACTGGAGATGACCATTTTTGATAGTTATAAGCAGGAACTAACAACAAAGGATGAGAGAAAGAATTATCAGTCAAAACATTTTCCTTCCCCCCAGAATGTTTCCGTGTTTCTTTCCTCTGAGAGGCTGTGTGATGATTGACTGTCAGTCGTTTTGTTCTCTGACCTGTCTGGCTGATCTGCGATGTACTCCGACTCCGTCTGGATGGCAGGATGGCGACAACACGCTGGCTCAGGCTCGAGCGTCGCTTCTTGATCCCACTCCCCAGGCTCCCGAGGGCCGTGTCTGATTGGCTGCCGTCGGCGTGGTCCATGCCGTAGATCTCCCCGCTCACGCTGGTGCTCTTTATCATGTGGCGGCCCGATGCACGCACGGCTCGGCTGATCATCACATTTTACAATATGAAGCAAGTGATGTCACCCGAAACAAAGTCTATTTCATATTATCTAATAGTTCACCTTCGTGTGCGTGCGTGGGTGCGTGTGTGTGTGTGTGTGTGTGTGTGTGTGTGTGTGTGTGTGTGTGTGTGTGTGTGTGTGTGTGTGTGTGTGTGTGTGTGTGTGTGTGTGTGTGTGTGTGTTATACCTGAAGCGTCCCCGGGGTCTCTCTGACTGGATGGACATGTAGCTGGTGCTACTGATGCGAGAGGCACTGCTGGTTCGAGAGATGGCTGACACGTCGCTGACATCACTGTCTGAGGACTTATGGGAAACATTTTCACTACTCGTCCTCTGGTCCTTATAGAGCTGCAGGAACCACAGATCATACAAGATGTTACAAGTAGACACTAGTATGAAAAACATGTCTCAGCTGCACCGATTAATATTTTTACATTGATAGATGAATTGCAATGTGAAAGGGGCTGTTCCGGTTGACTCGTTTTGGCTTCTCTCAGCTTATTGTTTTGGTTTCACAGCCCAAAACATCATTGCTTTGTACGAACCGCTGTACACCACGAGGTGCAGTTGCACCATTTTAGTTGTATACGTGTATATATTCATTTCCATGCTGTATATATGTCTATTCATGTTTTATATGTCTATTTATGTCTGTCTGTTTTTTGCATGCTGAGAGTGAAGCTACAACCGGAGTCAAATTCCTGGTATGTGTTAACATACCTGGCCAATAAAACTGATTCTGATTCTGTTAAAACTACAGTAGCAGCCAAGGTTTTCCCTACAATTATAAGACAGGGATACTAATGCTGAGAGTTGTCTGCAGCTCTGGAGAGAAAGGATACCCTCTTGGCCTGAATATAAGTGGAAGTCATCTTATATTAAGTAACTACACAATTACATGTTCAGATGTTCTGTCTAAATGGAGAATGTAATTACTGTCTTCCACTGTCCACCACTTCTAAGTGTTTGGTTAACCCAGGCTTTATTTATAGCGATTTCTAAAGGCTCCTGTAATGTGGAAATTAATTCATGACGAGTGAAAAGAAGTTCACCCTATCTCTTTACTGATGAAATAAAGCAGGGAGAAAAAAATATGTAAAAGAAATACAGCTGGCACAGATGATGAGTTAAAGAAGACAGTATGAAAGTTACGTGGCAGAAAACATAATTCTGAGAGGAATGGAGTCCTGCAGTATCTCAGTCAGTTGATTCGTGGCTACATTTATTGATAAAGTGATGTGCTTTCAGATGTTTGACTGAACAATCATTTTATTTATCAACCACTATGCTATTATATTGTCAGATCAGAGAAAATTGTAGTCCAAGCAAGTTGTGTTGTTTTGTTGGGAACAGCTTTGCGTGAAACAAGAAGTGCAACTTCTCTGATGTCAACCAATCACAGGTCAGTACACACTGACACGTTCCTCAGAAAAATGATGCTGAAAAACTGATGACGGAAAAATGTGTGTCTGACAGGGGTGTGTCGGGCTTTCCATTGTTGTCAGCATACTTCATTATGTTAATAAAAAATAGAATAATATATGACATTTGACATATATGACATGATATTTTTGCAATAGACTATAATTGTACTGAGTGAGTACAGTGATTGTACATATAGCATATTATTGGTATTATTAGGTTTCATCACATCGTAATCACAAAGCTGTTTCAGAGACTTTTCCAGACTGAAATAAAATATTTGAACATACTGTGTATAAGTATAAAGTTTAGGCTCTTGTCTGACCCAAAAATATTACCACCTACCTTCCAAAGCTTTTATCTCTATCTGCAGATACATTTTAATTTTATTGTAAATATATTTTGATTATAACTTTTAACTTAATTTATTGTTGACAACCTTCTATTTGATCATTTTTATTGTATATACAGTCCTACTTTACTTCATTGTACTTAATCTTTCTTATCTTACGTTGCCAACCTCTTGGGGTATTATATGTCTGTCTAGTTTATCTTGAATGTAAGCTGCTGGAACACTTATCGTATTGTATCGTATCATATCTTATCTCATCAGACAAACCTTGCCTGTTCTGTAGACATTTACAATTTAAGTTTTGTGATGGAGGGTGAAAGCTAGTGTGAATTTCCAAGTGGTTTTTGGATTTTTTGTTTTGTTTTTTTATTCAAACCCAAATCACCTTCCTCCAGTAACTTTATTTTGTTTTCTCATTTTTATGTTTGTTTCCTGCTTTTACTGAGAACACGTTTTAATCACTATCACAGCATTAGCCAACACTTCTGGACTGTTTTAGTCAGCTTGTGCTGATGATGTATACCCTCAGATATATAATTTCACATTTAGACAAATGGAGGACAGTGTATTGCATCATGCAGCCCAAGTTAAACTACTCGCATGTGTGAAAGTTCTTATATCACCTTTAACTGAGAGCCTTGTGTAAGTTACAGATGTGGATTCAACATTTCTGTATTCAAGGTGTGAGATGAACTCTTGAGTGACTGCCCGGTTGGAACCAATCCATTTTATTGAGTGGTCTTCACCAGTACTGTGACATAATTTATTACGTTCTCAGACAGTCGGTGCTTTTCACTGCGATGCACTTCAGCAGCATTACGACTCGCGCTCTGCAGCTGGAACCTTTAATGTCCCCTTCCACTCTCCTGATGAGTTCATTTAAAAGTGAACTGTGGTGTAGCCAGAAAAAAAGTTGTGGCCCACCTCTCGTTTATTTTTGAGGGCTCGGTCCAGGTCCTGTTGGCTGGAGGTGGTGGTGGTGGATACCCGGTTGGAATGAACCTTAATCTTGAGCTGACGAACACACTGTTCTGCCACCAGGGCTGCACACACACAACAAATACAAGAATACAAGATACACTTAATCTCCATATTAATCACCCACTGCACTGGAAATGAATCATTTATGGAGTAAAAAAAATAATACACTAAACTAAACTAAAACACTGTTTGATATCACTCCTGGGGAAAAAACATGAAGCCACAAAATTCAGAGGAAAACAGAGAGAGTGATGGAAACATTAAACAGCACTAATATATTACTGTGAGTACAGATTTAGTACAAAATTACAGTACTGCAACTTCAAAAACTGAAATATATTCTTGTTCAAAAATGACAAAATCCATTATTCCTCAATCAGCACTATTGGGAGAAGTTCCCAGCGTAGAGTTGCACTAAATTGCACCATGTACCAGAACCAAAGGCAGCCAGGCGTGTGTGAACACAATAGTCACAGTTATTGGGTTACTACATTTTCTACTTCATTTTTTAACCATCTCCTCATCCGACCAGCCTACATGTAAGAATTTAAATGACATCATCATAATTGTATTTATGTCCTCATCCCATTCCCTTCCTGCTCATTTAGCTCCATGTCGAATCCCCCTGGTGTTTTACGGTAGGTTTTTCCAAACATATTAATGTTGTTTGTGGCGGAGCCATTTGCTCTCCCTTTTCCCAACAAAATAACTCAAAAGGTTTTCTTTTCTAAGTGTGTCAATACACTCTGATTAGTTACTGCAAAACAAATGTAGGCTGTAACTGTAACTCATTGTACATAACAGGTATACCCATTTCAGGTTTATAATGATGTGGATATTTCCGTCAGGTATCATGAGCAGGACCAGCAGATAGCGCTTTTAAACATTCGTCAGTTCTAATTTAATGTTATGAGGTCTCTTTTGCTATAAAGTGATGCTGTAGTTCACTTTCTTGTTTACACTGTAACCTCACAAAATTTTAAACAGGATTTTAATCAGCTCGTGCAATCATCCACTTCATAATACATAATGAAGTAAAATAAAAAGTAAAATTCATAAAGTAAAAGTACAACAACTGAAATTTAAAGGGACTCGAGATTTAGATGGTCAAATTGGTTGTCCTCCTGCTTCCCAAATCACAAACATAAATATCAGAGAACAACACACAACAACGGACTTTTTTTCAGCCCAAGAAACAGAATTTATTTTGTCATGATGTCGTTTATATTTTTTTCTTCATATAGCAAAGCATGTGTCATCTAATGGCGTGGGCATTATCAAGATTGAACTGGAAATGGAACCGTCCAGGCCAACTGAAGAGACTTCATGGATGCCAGGTACCTCTGCTTCGGGCCTAGACATTGTGTGTTACTGGCTCGTCATGGTAGATGGATGTTTGATGTATTAATGATCCCTCACGCAGATGTTTTCATGTTAATCATCAACAACAACATATTACCTTGTTCTGCGGTGTTGCTCTTGGGGGGAAGCTGTGGGAGCTGCCTCACTTTGCGGGCTGATGAGGATGTCACTGAGGAGGAAAGAGACGCACCACCTTGGAGGTGGCCCCTAACACAAAACAACACAAGAGTAAAGAAGATAGACGGGGGAGAGGGTGACATGATGGAGAGAAGAAAAGTGAATAAAAGCAAGGAAGAGAAGAGCGGGAATAAAAGAAGAAAAAAATGATATTAAAGTCATCGTGTTTGATCCAGGTCACTGCAGTGCTGTTGGAATTTCAAGATTCTTGAGTTAATCCTATTCACACAGCAGTATTCAGACATTATAAGTGAAGGGGACGTCGTAATTCACCTGAAGGTACAAAAACTGAGCAGAGAAACAGCTACAAACAAATGAACCTGCTGTTATTTCCTATTTCTTGACTTAAGATGAATAAAGAAAAAGCATCAATTTTGGAAATGAGAGCACAGCAACACCAGTGGGAACATCATATCCACAAAGGGAAACTTGCTCAGGGGGTTGATAGTGAGGGATCCTGTAGCCAAAAAAGACCAGCAAATCAAGATTTCGACTGTGAAACAACACGAAGGTGAAGGTGAAAGCCTTCAAGCACAAATCCCACCGTGTCTTCCAACGTTCATTCAGTCCATTCTCACAAAACACCAAGAAACAGTGGTTGCTAATGAAACATTGGTTTTCTATTTCACTGGGATGGAAACTATTTTGTTTTTTTTGTCTTTTTCACATCACTTTAGTCAGTGCATGTTCTCAAAATAATAACAGAAAACGACTGCTAATTTATTTAAAAACTTTGTCTAAATATGGTACAAAATGTGGATATTATTTTTTGTAATCATTTTACATGAACACATCACCTTTTCTATTGTAAAAAAAAAAAAAAAAAAAAAAAGTCTTCCATTTAAAATTAAATTTTTACTGGAAAGCGACTGATGAAGGCAAAAATAATGAATGTATTGCTTAATAAATCTATTAAATTATTATGAATGCATTGTTCCTTTACCTTTGGGCTCTAAACAGACCAAAAGATGGAAAACAGGTTAACACTTACCAAAATCTTACACAGCCTCTCAGAAAAACGATGACCTCTGAGAGTCCAGACATGTCCACACAACACATATACAACACATACACAAATACCAAACAGCAGCATCCCAGCTGTGATGTGACAGACATTTCACAGATACACTGACAACAGTATGTCGGGTCAGAGGGAGGGAGCAGCTCTGTAGAGGCCACAGTCTCCATAGTAAAAGAGAGAGGATTTGGTTCTCTCTCAGTAGGTCAGAGAGGGGCTGATTCAAGAGGAGTCCCCTTACCAAAGGGCCGCAGTGGGGCCCTCTTTCCTTTGGAGCCCCTTAAGATGGAGGTAGGCTTGATTCTGCTGCATATACACACACAAGTGTGCACAATCACACAAGTACCATACAAACCCAGAGCCCGGCAACACAATGTGTAAGCAGCAGCATGCAGGAACAAAATGGGGTCAGAAAAAAAGGGGTCGAGGAAAAAATGGAAGAAAGAAAAAAAAAATCAGAACATAAATAAATAAAATATCCAAATGATGTTAAATGAAATATTAGCAAAACAGTTTTCTTGTAGGTGAAATTAACCTGAATTTGTTCAACAGTTTTAACAAATAGTGAATTACACACTAAACAGTGTACTTCGATATGTACTGCTTTGTGGTGTTAATGATTTAAGCAATATTACACGAGAGGGTGGGCTTTAACGTCATTATTGGCACGACAGTGATGCGGTCAGGACCGAGGCGCTTGCGCTGAGGTCCGTAAGCATCACTGAAGTTTCTGTGGTAATACATTGGGTTTGACTAACAACTGGAAAACAATCAGTCAAGTCAGTAGAAGCGAATGTAATGTATGCAATGTTTACCACGGTGCAATGTTGTAGTAACAGCCTAGCAACAGAGAGGATTTCTAGTCCGTTTTATTGCTTTCTAGAGATGGTTTCTCAAACTGAATAAAAACAGCACGTTTCACAGATATCTTAGTTACAACAAGACTCAGCGAGCTTAGTCTTGTTGTAACTAAGATATCTGCTGAAAAAAAATATTAATGGACTCGTGTTTTTAAGATTTTATAAATCTATATATATATATATTTCAAGGCCATGAGAAAAGTTTATATATAGAGAGACAGAACAGAACAACAGGGTTTCTCCTCTGAGCATAAAGTGCACTGCATCTGCTTCAAGTGTCAGTTGACCAGTCGATACATCCTCAAAGTTAGCATACTGCCTACGATATGATCCATAAACTATTACTATCATCGTTATTGCCTTTTACTAACAATAATCCATTGTATCCCTTCATTATAGCTGTGCTTAGTTTAGAGTTGTTGTTAGCCTACCTATCACAGCCAATCTGACCAATCAAAGACATATTCAGAGTCACCATAAAGGCTGATATTTATATATTTTTTTGTAAACACAATCACACATTACGTCAGATTAAACTCCACAATGCGCAACGTTAACCAGGCATATATATGGTATCATGTTTATTATTCACTAAATACATTGAGCGAGTAACTGGTTGCGATCATCATAGCGTCAGCAGTTTTTGTGCGCAAGAATTTAGTATCTCGTGGCCTCGATTTATTATGTTGTGTGCACGAGTTAGTATCTCGTGGCCTCGATTTATTATCTTGTGGCCTCGAATTAGCATCTCGTGATCTCGATTTAGTGTCTTGTGGTATAATTTAGTATCTTGTGACCTCGATTTATTATCTCGTGCCCATGGTTTAGTATCTCATAGCCTCGATGTTATCTCGTGTGCATGGTTTAGTATCTCATGGCCTCGATTTAGTATCTCATGCGCATAATTTAGTATCTTGTGATGTCAATTTAGTATCTCGTGCACATGATTTAGTATCTCATGACCTCAATTTAGTATCTCATGGTCTCAATTTAGTATCTCTTGATATCGATTTAGTATCTTGTGCCCATGGTTTAGGATGTCGTAGCCTCGATTTAGTACCTCGTGGCCACAATTGTTTTGTTTTTTCTCCCTGACCTCTTCGGGGCTCCGTAGCCAGCAGCTCCAACCCTGAAGTACATGTTGTGTGTAAATTGTTTTTCTTTTTTTCATTAGTATGTTAACACTTTTATTGTGGTAGAATAGTGAAGGAGACTTAGTTGCACACTCATAGGAAGGATAGAAAACTAATATAATTCATTACCCAAGTTTCAGCCTGACCAAAACAAGGAAACATGTAAGCACACATGCGATGCAGGATGTGGAACATGTCTCTATGGTTTATGCACAGCAAAACAAATTAACACTTATACTGCAATCCTGGAAGCAATTATGCCTGTCAGTCCTTTGTTCAGCAGGTAGAATCAGACAATTTAGCCTCCACACAAATCAATGTGTATTTATGGGGTTTCTGTAGCTACAAAGAGGCTGAGATATCCAAGGAAAATGAACTCACCTCCACAAAGGACCACAATTCACTTGAAATTATTTAAGTGACCACTCAAGACCTCAAATAATACATAAACCTAACTTTTACAAACCTAAAAATGTATTCTTCCAATCTGGTAAGTGAAAATGAAAAGCTCCAACGTCTGCCTGTAAATCACCATGTTTGACATGTGCTGAGCCTACAGTACATGCCTTACCTGCCACTGTTAGAGAGTTTCCTGCCAAGAGTCTGACACTCAGGTGTTTCCAGAGTCCGAGGTTGCCTGGAGAACGGTGGATGAGCAAAGGGAACAATACATAACAGAACAAAAAGATGGATGGATGAATGGTTGAATGAGAGGATGGAAGAGAGCATGATGGAGGATAAATCATTCAGATTTAGAAGAGCCCGAGTGTGTCAGGTGCCGTCATTGGCCTTATGAGTTGATGATCAGAAAACAGGAAATAGGAGGCATGCTGTGATGGATGATCTGATGGTGGTAGGAATAAGGGTGTGTCACACACCCATGCTTCATCTGTAGCTCTGCCTTTGTGTGTGTGTGTGTGTGTGTGTGTGTGTGTGTGTGTGTGTGTGTGTGTGTGTGTGTGTGTGTGTGTGTGTGTGTGTGTGTGTGTGTGTGTGTGTGTGTGTGTGTGCAGATAAGTGTGTTTGTACCTGTACTGAGGTGAATTAAAGTCTCTTGAGAAGGAAGTAGCATCCATATTCTCTATTCATGGACATGCAAATGACAAAGATGATACACGCATCGCGAAACACACACATGAAAACACACGCAGTCACACTTGTGATATGAATTATGGATATCAGGAATTCAAAGTCATTGTTCAGCACCAAGCCTTGAAAAAGAGAGACTTCTCAGTGGCTGAGAGGAGAAGGCGAGCACACAGAAGCTGCAGATGCAAGTTCCCGCAACAAAAAGTAGACGAGGAAAGACTGCACGAAGCAAACGCAACAGGGCAGGATTTCACACCCAAACTACTCAAAGTTCGAAAGAGCACAAACCTGGCAGTAAAAATCGTGAAGGAAAGGTAGAAGATCAACAGCACAAAACTATTGCAACAACAATCACAACCAAAGACTGTTGCTACGGCTCCGTTCATCCGACTGCAAACCAGAGACACAACCCACATACTAAAAGCCATTCAAGCAACCCTTTACACAATGTGAGTGACTAATCGTAGAACAAAATAGAACTTGTCTCTGCCTAGAAAACTTTCTGAGTATCAGTATGGCAAGTTCTACATTGTATATAACATTCACTCGCACTGTGTTCAGCTCATCTATCAAACAGTAGGAAGAAAAATTGCAAAAAATAACAAAAATAGTTAATGATTTTATCTTGTATTTGTTAAAATAAACAAACAATGCCATTACAATTATTTTCTAGTATACTAAATAACCTTTTAAGTTTGAAGTAATAGTTTGCCATTTTGGGAAATATACTCATTTACTCTCTCGGTGAGAGTTAGATGAAAAGATTGATGTCACTTGCAAATATGTCCTCTATGTATGTAGCTACAGCTAGAGGATGTTAGCATAGCCTAGCATACAATGTTGCAATATGGGGAAACAGGTTGTTCTTTAATCTGTGCATTTTAACAACGCCCCGCAAGCTGTTTCCCCATATTTTAAATCTTTACGCTCGGCTACATATTCAACTGACAAATCAGTCAAATGTTTAGCTAAAATAGATTGAATTATATGTTGCATATGATACAAGATAAAGTCACTCACTCCATTATACTAGAACAGGGAAAGTTGGAAAAGTTTACATTGCAAGTTGACTACCAGCTATTCATGGAAGTATCAGAAATCGGCAAAGAGATTAGTGCAAATATGAGCAAGAGCTTGACAACTGCCTGAACCCAATAAGACCCAACTGAAGATTCCCATCAGGTTTGTGAGAATGTGTTCCTTACCAAACTTAAAATTGTAAACAAAAGAACAACAAAAATAATTAAAAAAAAAATAAAAAAATACATACTTGGGGAATAGTGACATTCTGAGCGAAGACTTAAAACGTTTTTCTTCTATTGTTATAATTTAATTGAAAACTTCAGGGTTTGGGTCATAATGGTGGGAGATTTGAAGGCATAAGTCAAGCTCCAAGAAGAAGCGGTTGGAGGGTCCACAAAAGGGTACCTGTCATCTTCAGGGGAAGCATGTTGGATAAGAATCCTGGGACTTGCCGGACGTCTTCGGGGCAGGGAATGGGACAAAGGTTTTCTACGTGTACACATACAGAATACATCACCCATATGACCAATTCAGAGAGCCATTACAAAATCAGAAAGCCATGTTACTCCATCAGCTACCAATATATTTTGACCACTTGGGGGAAACAGAACAATCTATGAACACAAACATTGGCTTACTATCACTTCGTAAAGTTCATGTGGCTAACTTGTTAGCATGGAGCAACATCAGCTTCGATTTGGAGTTGTGTCTCTGGCTACCCAACAAGTAGGCTGTGACTTCAATTTTCACCAATCTTTGAGGTCTGTTTTGGTTTCCACTAACTCTCAAGATAAGCAGCCAAAATATCTTCCAAATTTCTATCTTTTTGGTGGTGAATTCCCTTTTTTGTGTTTTCATGGATGGTGTTTCTTGGAAATCAAAATGTCAGTTGCACGTCGATTTGTTGTCCCAACAAAACTCCAACAATACAGGACCCACTGAACAGGTGGGACTCTCGCCGTTTACATTGTGGTCACACTATGAATGTAATCTCTTCACGGCCAGCATGGACAGGATGGATGATACAGTGACCCACAACTCTTTCAATATGCCGTGTGAGGTTTGTATTAAGACAGACTGGAATAAATTCAGAGCTATGATCTCAATGAGGTTGATGATGCTGGGAATGGTTATGCTGGTATTACACAGGAGGGAAGGTGAGAAATGAGCAGTTGAAATGTCGACTGATTGTGCTGAGGACTGGATTGTGCGAGGCTCAGTGGGATAAAGTTGACAGGGTGATGAAGTTGTTCAGCTTTGGCTCGAGTGGTTGGCATGTTTGGTAAAGTGTACAACAAGAGGTGCACCGATTCGGTTGTCAGACGGCCAACTACGCCAGTTGCAAAAACATTGCGCTTCATTGCAGCTGTCTAATTGCGTAGATACTGATTAATGACATAGGAATCAACACATTTTTGTGATGTAACAATTCTCAAATGTAACAAATTAAAATACATTGAATTTCTAATAACATTAAGAAAATCGCTGCACCTTCTTACACAACTTTCAGGAACAGGAGAAGGAGCACAGTGGTGCACAATAGTGGTGTGGGTGGAGGGGGAAGTTTAAGAGGAGGCTAGTGGAGGATCATTCAGAGAGGAAAGAACTACAAAGACCAGGAAAAGCTGAAGACAAGAAACTACAGGAGGACTACAGGAAGGGGGTGGGTACAGAGGCTGGTACCTTTCAGTCTCTGGTGAGGGGGCATGATTGTCTGGAGTCAGACAGTTGGTGCTAGCGCTCCTAACCCTGTCCAGAGAAGGCTGGAGATCACTAGAGGCACCACAGCACAACATGCCATCCAATGGAGGAAGAGGAGGAGGAGAGGGAAAGGAGACAGGAGGAGAGGACAGAAACAAACACAGAGAAAAACAATGGACAAACAGAAAAAGTATTTTAAAAGAAAGTCCGGTTAGATTCCCAAAATCAAAATGCTAGACTAAGAACTAAACCATGACTGACTGACTGGCAGGCGTCAGGACGGGAGTGTCTGTAAGTTGTCATGGTTGTCATGGAGATGGAGTATGAGAAAAAAAAAACTTGTCATTACAAGAATGTAATGATCTTTGCACTTTTCTTCCAACCAGGAAGGTTTAAACTTACAAGTTTATGGATTAATGATTATCTGTATTCTTATGTGTCGTCTGTGTGTTGCCATGACCATACTCATGACACGACAGAGCTTTTCTTTTAACATGCTGGCAGCGTGGAACTAGTTGCAAAATTAGCATTTGAAAAAGCGCATGCATTCAGAAAATGAAGCTGAATAAAGGAAAGAAAACTGAATCTGGACACTAGTCTATGAAGCCCCAGTTGTGGTAGAAAATACTCACACTAAGGGAAGTTCACGGCTTCATGACGACTACAAACTGTGTCTCCTTGTACAATAAGTATGCAGTTTTGTTGATGTCCTTACTCTAATATTGCTGATTAGAATTTTTTAATTCGATCAGTCTTTTAATGGCTGCCACACAGGTTCAGAAAAGTTAATCACAAAATGTCTAAAGGCCTCAGTATGCTTCAAATGAAGTGATAATCTGATCATCTAATAGCATCTCAAAGGACCTTTCTGACATTGAAAACGGGAGCTGAGTCCAACTAAATTTGTTACAGACCATCTGATGTTCACAGCTGCTTCATGCTGCCATTGTGGAGGTACGAATGTAGGCAGCGTTTGAATTCAGGCATTCTTCATGTGACTGCTACCGTACCTTTGTGTGTGTATTTCTTGAGAGCCTTTATTTTTTTCTTTGTGTAAAAACTGTTTCAAAGTGTCCTCGCTTGTTCAATTCATTTTGTTAAAAACTATAAAGACATGTAAAAGACACCGAACTTTCAATGAGGGGGTGTAACATACGCACGAGAAGGAAGGAGACAAATTTAGAGGGGTTTTTTTCTGTCCCTGGTTCTGAAAGTAAAAGTTCTGCCTAATTTACCTCAAAGACAGTTTTAGGGGAATCAGATTTGGTGTATTACCATAGTTTGGATGGACATGAAGCTCTTCCAATTAAAATATCTGTCCAAAAAAAGAAGCCGTGTGGTTCTTTGATAAGACATCAAAGGTGCAAGCATGTGGACCGAAACTCTTCAGGAGAGAAGTCAGTTTAAAACATTATGCTCACCACGAACAGCGGGCAGAAACTAAAGATGACATTGTTGAAGTCTCTGTTTCCGTCTGTCCAGACTAAAATGAGAGTTTTCAAACTCAGACGGTCTCAGCATTTTTTTTTTTTTCATTTTGGGGTTTTGAAAACACAGGAGCAGTGTTTTCTTTGATCCATCCCTCTGACTGGATTCCTCCCCATCACAACGAGAGCTGAGACTCATGGGTATTGTTGTATTTATAGCCATCCATCAGCCCATACTGATGAACAAAACATGATTCTCACAAATACAGTTGAAATAACTAAACCTGGTGGCCATTGGATTGTTACATTATCCAGCAGAGTCCTGACGTTTCTCCTTGCATGGCAGCTACTGTTGGAGGTTTTTCTCCCTTAAAGAGGAGTTTTTTCCCTCCTAGCTTATGTGGGAATTGTTGAATTGTTGGTTTCTCTGTATAATATTGTAAAGTCTTGCTGTAAGGACTTTAATGTGTTAAGTGCCATGAAATAACCTGTGTTGTGATTTGGCGCTATATAAATAAAGTTGAATTGAATTGAATTGTGTCAGTGGGTGAATGGAAGGTAAACTGTAATGTGCTTTGAGATAACTAATGTGATAAAGCGCTGTATAAGAACAGAACATTTACCACTTGCTTGCACGTGGTATGTGCCCCGATCACTTGGCCGTTGGGTATGCTTTTTATTGAGTGACCTGAGGATTTTGTATTAAGTAAAAACTAAAAATAAGAATAGAAAATTTAAAAGTCTTCAAGATTTAAACACTTTGTTCATTTGAAGCATACTAAACCCATAACTGAAGACTTACCTGTTTGTCTGTTTGCCGATAGTGTTGAACAAAAGGGGCATCTTAGGTGGCAGTGTGTTATTGTGCCTAGTAGATCTCCTGAGGTTAGCATGCATGCAGCAGACACAAGTAAGGAAATGGAAGGCATGGGTGGAAGAGGAGAAAAAAAAAACAGTTGTGTGGGAGTGGCTGGACAACAGACAGAGAGATCCTACAGGGAAAAAGAAGTGGCAACTTATCCAGTGATTTTATTCACTATGTACAGCCCATCTGAAGCTACGTCAAGTTGTTCAAAGACAACAGATTAGTTTGGCCCACTGGGGCCTTTAACAGTAAAATGACTGTAAGGTATTTACTCTACCATAAAAGCAAGGTAGGTTTCATGTGTCAGGACTGAGTTATTTCTTCACAAGTCACACTGTCATCTAACATGTTGCATTTCTTGCTAAAATCACTGGCTAAGCTTGTCGGTTTTTTTGCCGTGTAAGCAAATAGAACTACAGCACCGCATGACAAGCGTACAAGCATCAAAAGCCGCCTTTCATCTCTCCAGACACACTTAGAAACACCCTCCTTCCATTAACACATCCGCCTGTATGGACAGTATAAACAAAGTGTTACCAGCTTATTATGGTTCTATCAGAGTTATGATTGCATGAGGAGAACTTTAATGAGACACACAGATGTATTCTCAAGAGTGTAACTTACCTCTTTGTCTGTGTGCTCAAACAACATGTGGATGTGATTCAGTACATGTGATATGTAGCAACTATTTAACAACAGTAAAAGTTGTGATATCTCAAGCTGTATAAATATATGGTGGCAGTTTGCAGAGTTTTGAGTTGTTTCAATCAGAATTATAATTGATTCATAATCAGTGGTTTGATTTCTACAAGTGGGGGGAAACACTGACTAAATATTTCATATTGATTGTAGCCCTAACAAGCCATACTGTTGGTCTGCTTGTAACACAGTCTGAATGCAGTCCTGTAGTGACCTCTTGTGGATCTGAAGCAGTAGTACAACTGAACAACCAGAGGATTCCCTCTGATCAGCTCCTTTGCTTCTGTTCTCTCTGATTATTAATAGGGAAAGATTTCTGTCTTGTATTTGAAGCACACATGAATGCTGACATTCTATATTTCTTTTGATATATATTTTTTTTACTTTTTTCTTACTGTCAACAAATACCATGAATCACAACAATGAAGGGATCCTGCTAACAAGTATTGTGTGTTTATCCAAAGCCTCATTCCACTGTGACATAGAAATGAATGGATTTGGAGCTGAGAGCGACAGAAAGGGTAGGGAAGTCAAAATAGGATTTGTTGACAATAACAAAAATACAGTATATGTATGTATCTTCAACCTTATCTTGAATCTCAAGTGGGTTTTGATTATGTATGCATTATAGATAACATGTATTTTTGCAACACTCATCCTACTTTGACAGCAGAATAAAACTATCTCAATTTCAGTAAGATATTTTATAAAAATCTATATTTACAGTGATGGATTTGTTTTAAATATTTTTTTTTTACTGCAATGAGACAAATCTGACAAAAACACTACACACATAAGACCACACCTCACCCAGAACCCAAATCCAGAACCAAAATGTAAACAACATGTTGTGATTGGCCAGTTTACCTGGTGTGCAGGCACTCAGCACTTTTGCCTCGCATTGATTGGTGGATCATGATGACCTCACTGTGGTTACCATGGGGATGGATGACACATGAGGAAATCAACAACAGTCAAAAAACCAGAAGAGCAGAGGGAGAAGAGGGTGAATAGGAAAGAGAAGCTGTCGCTGATTTCTTGGCGCGCGCGCGCGCACACACACACACACACACACACACACACACACACACACACACACACACACACACACACACACACACACACACACACACACACACACACACACACACACACACACACACACACACACACACACACACACACACACGTCTTCAGAAATGCCACAGATTTTTGCAACCAATGCCTTTTTGTCTAAACATGGCTCTAAGGTCACTGCATTCAATATGACAATCAAAGGATAGCTACAGCAACAAACACTTTTCAAGATACAAAGAAGAACAGCAACAGAAAAAAGAAATATTCTGTAAAATAAAAAGCTGGAATCGAATCTAGAAAAAAAGATAATGGTAAAGAAATGATAAAATGAAGTTTTGGCGATAAGAACACACAGTCACACTTCTCACACCTTTGCAGCAGAAGCAGTTCTGCACAGAAAACTATAACCTCACACCATGAAACATTTAGAGGCTATCTTTTAGACAAACAGTGGAAGCACCTCTCGACATTTAGCCGAATTATATTTCAGACACAGACACGCACCTGTCATCCAGGTACTCATCCCCCTGGTGGCGACCTCTGGCAGCATCGTAGTGACGCGTTGGAGAACGAGAACGACGAGTATGAGAAAACTCGTCATCCAGACTCCTGAGAGGGAGAGCAGAGGAAAGGAAAGGAAAGGAAAGGAAAGGAAAGGAAAGGAAAGGAAAGGAAAGGAAAGGAAAGGAAAGGAAAGGAAAGGAAAGGAAAGGAAAGGAAAGGAAAGGAAAGGAAAGGAAAGGAAAGGAAAGGAAGGAAGGAAAGAAAGCCTGATGTGAGGTTGGTGGTCAGACTGTGTTGCAGTAGACTCTGTGTCGGGCTCATTTGTCTCAGCCAGTAAAAGCAAAGCTGGCAGCACTGTGTGTTCTGCATCCGACATTTCATTAGTAGATGGACTCAGTTTGCCAGCTTCCAGCAAACTATCTCATTTCTTCTCTTTCTCTCTGCTGTATGTTGCTTTTTCCTCTTACAAGAGACCAAAGTTCCCCCAGCAGGCTCATATGGGTCGTTCATCAGTAGTCATTATCAGACATGAAGTCATGCCGCCCACCTTTGAAGACCAACAGTCTTCATACAAAGCAGTGTGTTGAGCAGCATTTGTGGCATGAACACAACCTTTTTTTTTCAATCCTCACCTCTGGGTGGGAACGTTGGGCGGCCGGTACCGGATGCGGCCAAGCTCCTCCCGGTGCGGGGACACCGAGCGGGAACGTATGTGATGGGAGGGTGTCCTCTGCTGGTCGGGAACCTCCAGGGTGGATGTGGGCTCCCTCTGCCTCTCCCTGCCACGCCCATCAGCTGCTGGGTAGAACCAGTAACACGGATGAACACACAGAATCCATATATTAGATCATGGCAAATAGACTTTATCGTTGGGAAAACTCAAGACGGCACCATAAACTAATCTGATTGAATAAATGACCAGTTCAAGTCAATTTTATTTACAGCGCAAAATCCCTTTGGAACATGGTCCCAAAACACTTTACACACAAAAAAAAGCCACAGGCACATTAAAATATTAATATCAAAGAAATATTAAAACAAAAAGTGCACTTTACAATTGCAGTGAATAAAATAATAGACAACCAACTTAAATCAGAAATGTTAAAATATTAACATCAATAATATGTCAGTGTTAAAGGAAAAGTTGAAACAACATGCAGTTGAGGAAAATGCAGAGTAAGGGAAAGTATATTGAGAGGATGGTTCAGGGTCAGTTTAGAAGCCCTGTAAGTTTTATCAAAAAGGGAAAGTTTTAAAATGGATCTTAAAAAAAGAGAGAGTGAATCTACCTCCAACTAAACCCAAACTAGGAGCTGGTTCCACAGGACAGGAGCCTGAAAGCTGAAGGTTCTGCATCTCATTCTACTCCTGGAAACTCTCGGAACCATAAGCAGGACTGCAGTCTGAGAGCGAGGCGTTCTGTTGAGCTGATAGGGTACTAAGATGGAGCTTGATTATTAAGGGCTTTGAGTATCAGGAGCAGACATTTTAATTGTGTTCTAAATTTTATAGGCCAATGATAAGAAGCAAAAATGGGAGAAATTTGCTCTCTTGCCAACCCGCCAGCTCTCTTTCATCAGCATTCTGTATCACCTGGAGGTTTTTCAGAGAGCCACCGGGGCATCCTCACAACAACGAATAACAAGTCTAGCTTGAAAGTAATAATTGCATCGAGTAATTTTTGAATGTGTGACTTGAATGTCATATCCTGCTCAAAAATAACTCGAAGAATCTCAGTGGGGCTGGAGGCCATGGCAATGTAACCCAGAGTAACTATATCGGTGGATAAACAGTTTCCGAGGTTTTTAGAAGTAAAAAAAAAAAAAAAAAACAGGTCATCCAGGACTTTACATCTTTTAGACATGCTTGAAGTTTGACCGATGAATTTGTTTTATCCAGTTTCATAGTTAGATATAACTGGGTATAATTGTCATAACAATGGAAAATGTATCCACTGTTTCCTAATGACACTGCATAAGAGAAGCTTATGAAAAGAATCAGACCGAGCACCG
Source organism: Brachyistius frenatus (assembly GCF_029030835.1). Classification (NCBI taxonomy): domain Eukaryota; kingdom Metazoa; phylum Chordata; class Actinopteri; family Embiotocidae; genus Brachyistius; species Brachyistius frenatus. The sequence goes on along the minus strand of NW_027210607.1, from coordinate 408,466 downwards.
AACCTTGTGGAACCCCATGAATGACTTGTGTAAAAGAGTCATCGTTATCAGCTGATGTTTGAAGGCACAGTGATTAAAGATAGATAGATAGATAGATAGATAGATAGATGGATGGATGGATGGATGGATGGATGGATGGATGGATGGATGGATGGATGGATGGATGGATGGATGGATGGATGGATGGATGGATGGATGGATGGATGGATGGATGGATGGATGGATGGATGGATGGATGGATGGATGGATGGATGGATGGATGGATGGATGGATGGATGGATGGATGGATGGATGGATGGATGGATGGATGGATGGATGGATGGATGGATGGATGGATGGATGGATGGATGGATGGATGGATGGATGGATGGATGGATGGATGGATGGATGGATGGATGGATGGATGGATGGATGGATGGATGGATGGATGGATGGATGGATGGATGGATGGATGGATGGATGGATGGATGGATGGATGGATGGATGGATGGATGGATGGATGGATGGATGGATGGATGGATGGATGGATGGATGGATGGATGGATGGATGGATGGATGGATGGATGGATGGATGGATGGATGGATGGATGGATGGATGGATGGATGGATGGATGGATGGATGGATGGATGGATGGATGGATGGATGGATGGATGGATGGATGGATGGATGGATGGATGGATGGATGGATGGATGGATGGATGGATGGATGGATGGATGGATGGATGGATGGATGGATGGATGGATGGATGGATGGATGGATGGATGGATGGATGGATGGATGGATGGATGGATGGATGGATGGATGGATGGATGGATGGATGGATGGATGGATGGATGGATGGATGGATGGATGGATGGATGGATGGATGGATGGATGGATGGATGGATAGATAGATAGATAGATAGATAGATAGATAGATAGATAGATAGATAGATAGATAGATAGATAGATAGATAGATAGATAGATAGATAGATAGATAGATAGATAGATAGATAGATAGATAGATAGATAGATAGATAGATAGATAGATAGATAGATAGATAGATAGATGGATAGATAGGTGGATAGATAGGTGGATAGATAGGTGGATAGATAGGTGGATAGATAGGTGGATAGATAGGTGGATAGATAGATGGATGGATAGATAGATAGATAGATAGATAGATAGATAGATAGATAGATAGATAGATAGATAGATAGATAGATAGATAGATAGATAGATAGATAGATAGATAGATAGATAGATAGATAGATAGATAGATAGATAGATAGATAGATAGATAGATAGATAGATAGATAGATAGATAGATAGATAGATAGATAGATAGATAGATAGATAGATAGATAGATAGATAGATAGATAGATAGATAGATAGATAGATAGATAGATACTTTATTAATCCCCAAGGGGAAATTCCTTCACTACAGCAGCATTCATAGATTCAGGAAAGTGGTACCATATAAGCAGTATGTAGTACATTTGTCATCTGCATCATAAAGCTCAGACCTCTGGTTTATCAAGGCACATGTTTTAGTTTATATTGAGTTTATAATAATCCATATGATCCCTGCATATTATTGGGTCTGCAGCTTTGTGTTTGAAGCTTCCTGGACTGTTTTGATGATACAGGATAACTACCATTATCCAAACGGGGAAACTTTAAGAAGTAGGCCTTTAAGTATTAAAAAGTTCCTAAAGGCTTTGATAATGTTGCGAGTAGCTTCCTGGAATATAAAAACATGGTTATAACAGCCAAGGCGAGCTGCAATAGTAAATTGTACACGGCGAAAGCATGCTTATGATAATAAACGGCTACCTACAACCATGTACATATACAATCATACTAATAGTCTGTTACCTCAAAACATGTACATTTAAAATACCAATAGCAGCTTAAAGTAATAGTATAGAGCCTACTAATCTTTAAATAGAGCACAGGATAACACAAAATTATGTACGCCAACAGCAAGAAAAAAATCTGAGTAACTATTTAAAGATGACTCTAATAATAGAACTGCAGCTAGCCATTGTTTCATTATTGTGTTCCATCTTTTTTAAACGTAGTAAAAAACATTTATTCTTTGATGGTGTAGCAGAAGTATCTCTGAAGATAAAAATATAAATACTGATCAGCCTTGAAGCGATCTGTGCGACTGTGTAAGTCTTTGTACTGGTCCCAAGGTCGTTGGCTTCGTTTCCAACAGAAAAGCCTCTCAAAGCTTGTTAGTGTTAGGAAGTTAGTGTTACTTCCGAAAGCGCTACCAAGGTTTTCCTTGTATTGCTACCATGCACAGAAACTAAACAAAGAGTTGGTCAAAGTGACGTGTTGTTTTTATCCTCCCCGTCTGTCTCTCCATTTAACTCAGGAGCTCATTAACAGTAAACACAGACACTCAGTGGGGTTCGACTAATATATAAGATAGTCTGTGATAGAAGGTGAGCCTGTGAGCTGAATCCAAAAAAATGCCATTAACTTACATCTGAACGGGAGAAAAGTCTGAGAAACAACCAATTGGAAGGCATCACTAAAATTCCACATTGAAGTTTTTGAACTGATGTGGAATTTGATTAGATTTACAAACCAAAATTTTACTTGTCAGGGTAAAACACATTTAGACCATAAAATACTCTGGGAAAAAGTTTCTGTTGAAACACTGGAAATTAAAATCAATAATTAAACAGAAGTAGGTTTTTTTCTTCCACACTTGGAAGACACAAATTAATTAATTGAGATTCATTTCCGGCCTACGTCTATATGCTAGTCAAACTCTAACATATACAGACAACACCCAGACACAGACATTTAGAGTACACGGTGGTAATACACACACAAAACAAAAAGCTCTGTGTTTCAACATACATGGCAGAACTTAAGTCTCTACTTTGCTAATATTAAACCAAGGTTCCCACTTGAAGTCGAATGTCAAATTGCCTGCCTTTTCTCAAAAGCTGAAATTCCATGACTTATAATAAACTGAAAAACTTGCTGCCATTGTGCTGAGCGGACAAGAAATAGCACCGTTTGTGTTAAAAACGGGCTGCCACATGCCCCTCTGTTTGTGGCGATATTGAAAGGAATTACATCCATGTCTATATACTGGTTTCAGGGGTAAAGACTTTATCTAACATTAACGGTAATCATAGCTCGCAACCTGATAATCTACACTCTTAGTTTCTGTCAGTGATATATACATGGAAAATATTACATTTTGATAAATGGCAACTAAAATTGAAACATGCAAACAAAATTCCCTGATATTCTAGGACTTAGCCCACAAAAATGATCAAATTCCCTGACTTTCCCTGTCTGGAAAAACGTTTTTAAAATTCCCTGATATTCCCTGAAGTTCCCTGACTTCAAAGTGTTGTTTCTAATGAGACTCCCACCATTTTTCCAAAGTAGAACAACGCCTGGCTGATACTTGGGTCCTGGATGGTTTCTGCCCAATGCCAACACATAGTCTACAACATGACAGTGTTTCCCATACACTGATATATTATATATTCTCTTCTACCTATTGTTATCTCTGTTTAGTGTTGATTTGCATTTCAGCTCAGTGTCAAGTATTTTGTTTTTGATTACAGTCAGACAGATTTACACCAATAGATCATTAATATGATTCAGGATTTGATGTCATATAAAGAGCTGTGGATGACTTTATATTTAAAATCATTGCTAAAAACAGTTTCTAGCTACATTTTAATACAATGAAACTAATTTCCACATCCAAATTTGAGCCTTTTTTCAGCTTTCTGTCAGTGATGTATGGACTAAATTTCAGCACAAAATTATTCAATACACTTGAATACACAATACACAGGCAAAAATGAAAAGAGATACCAAACTTCACCGGTTGCCAAGAAACCCCAAAAAACAAACAAATAAAAATACAAGCTGTGAGAAACACTGCATGTAATACTAGGAAACAGTCCCCACCCACCTTTCGATACTACTGCTGTACCCTCATCAAATTCAGCCTCTGTTACACGCTGAGAACCTAAACATTCACACACACACACACACACACACACACACACACACACACACACACACACACACACACACACACACACACACACACACACACACACACACACACACACACACACACCACACACACACACACAAACACACACACACACACACATATACGCGTGCACACATCCAGGCACAAATGCAGCATTAGAGAGGAGCAGTGAAAACAGACGTTTACATTGACATACATGTTAAACTTTGCTCATTGATAGTAAACCATTCACAAACGCTTTCCTCACCTTCACAGTGAAGCATGCACGCTCTCACACAGAGGATATGACAGAGACTGCACATCGATACACACAATCAGAGACGTCCGCAGACTTACGCTGCAGTTTCTTGCCGGGGGCGTCTGTGTGTGCGTGTCGTCGGGGCAGGTAGGGGGAGGGTCGGGGCAGCGGGATGGATGAGACGTCGTGGGTTTGGAGCGGGTACCAGTGAGGCTTGTCGTCCAGTAAGGCCGTCTCCAGCTCGATCAGGATCTGTTCCGGTCAGAAGCCGAGCAGTAAGTAAATGCTGCTGACTGACGTGGAAATACGTGAGGAGAGCGTTTACATGTGCGGCTCAAATATCTGCTCTTTGGCACCCAGCGGTAAAACTTTTTGGCAAAGAAGTATTTCAAGCTTTGTATTGAAGCAATACTCTTTTTTTCTGGGAGGGGTTTAAGTGGAACTATTTGAGTTTTTGAAGACAGTAAAATATTTTCTGTTATGAAGTCAATTTAGCAAAAAACAATTTATTCACCAACCAGGCACGGAGCAAATATTTTGTTGTTGAGTTTGTGTAAGTGAAAAATATAATTTCCTCTGCCTTGGTCTTCAGCTCCTTAAAAAAAATAATCTCTCTCTTTAGCTCCTAAAAACTCCACTTCTGTACGCTCAGCAGTTCTTTGCTGACTCTTTTTCTGACGTTTGGAGCCTGGCAGGAAGCACACAGAGGGTTTAATAGAGTATCTTCGATGATGAAAACTCCCTACAGCTGCTGGGATTAAAGTTGTTCCCTAAACACTGATGATTCAAATAGTTAATTTACTGCCAGATAACAGCATGGCAGGTTACAAACTTTTACAAAATACTTCACCCACAAAATAACTTGTGGAAATAGAGGAGTACAGAGGTTGATGAAACTCAGCGTAGAACATGTTGTTTCTGTTTAAGTTGTACTACTTCAACACCCACAGCTCCAATGCTAAATGCTAGCAAAGTACATTTTTATTTATCAAGATGCTGGTTCAACTTCCTCCTCTGCTGTCCTGTGTTAAAAGCACTTCGGCCTACAGCCCGTGCAGAGCCATTCATGTGTGACGTGTCGGATGTTTTAGGAAACCTACAGTCTGTCTGACTGGGACACAACTGGGTAGAAATTGGGAATTTTCACGTCACACATGATGAAGAGTTTTAAAGGTAAAACGTGAGATGTAGTAACATAATAATAAACCACAAAATGTATCCAAAGGTATTTGCAATAAAAAAACCTAACTTGATATATTAAATGATAATATTTGCAATGTTTTTTAATATTGGTAACATGGTAACTTCCAAATAAAAATAATGAAAGCAAGAATAACAAGCACTTTTGATGACCACCACATGCAGCTGATCATCTGCCACCGAGGCGAACACCAGAATTCAGCTTCACACTCACCACCAGCCTGGTGTAAAGTAAAACAACCTGACTTTGTGTGTGTGTGTGGTACCTCTCCCATAAAGATGCTGTCCTCCTCTGGTGACCTGGGCTGATCCCACACCGTCAGCTCCAGCATGTGGTTGCGGAAATCCCTGCGATGGACGTGAGTGTAGACGAACGTCTGGTTCCACTTGGGCTCGCAGGTCTTCTTCACGGCTTTTGTCCTTCGTTTGCTTTTGTCACTGTGTTAAACAACACAGACAGTCAATTTTCCTTGTCAGTGGTTAAAATTAAAATTATAATCAACCCCAAATCTACGCCAAGTACGATGGAACAACTGATTCTTTATGGAGGGAGGCCAGACCCATATTCACGGCTACAGGAGATATACTGAATTTGTTCCTGATGGCTATTTTGTGGTTTTGATTTATGCGAGCCTGTTTCTGACCACCCAAATTTTATTTTAGTGCAACATAGCTCATTTATTTTACCAGCAGGACTCTCTGTGAGGGGCTGCTTGGCATACCTGCGGTCAGGGAGGAAGTACATCTTGACGTAGGGGCTCCTGGGACGCCCGTCGGGCCGAAGAGGAAGCTCCACCGCCTGCTGCACGTTGACTATTAGCTGGTGACCCACTTTGTCATACCACAGCTTCACCTGGGTGGGAAACACACACAAACAAGTCTGATGCTGCGTCTTCATTTGAGCAAATGAAAAGGCGGCCGGCACAGTCAAAGTGCGCACACTCACTGAGAGTTGTCCTGGCAATAACTGTGGAGCATCTTGGAGCATCCCGGGACTGGAGGGAGATAGGACATTTAAGGATGGTCTCTCCATCTTCTGGGACTCAAAAGAACTGGAACCTGCTATAAAAGACACAAGAAAAGAAACTACTGGAAACACCGGGAAGGAAAGGCCAGCTGTGTTTCAAAGGGACAAAAAAAAGTCCAGTCAAGACGAGAGCGAAAGTGAAAATATATCCTGGTCTGAGTCCAGATCCCAACAAGTGTTCATACGCACGTCATTTCTGATATTAAGTGATCCTTTCCTCTGAAAACCTAAAGAGCACAGAGCAACCCTCAGCTAACCTGTCAGGATGACAAATTACCAAGCTTCTGTCCTACTTTGAGTCTGCAGGCTTTTGTTTAGCTGCACTGGAGCCTCAAACATACATACTGTACGTGTAGCGTATAACCGGCTGTATGACCAAATATCATCTAAAGTAACGGCCTACATGGGAACCAGACATCACTTTCATGAAAAATGAAGTCAAACTCAATGTCTTTCCACACAGGAACAATGTGTGGTTGGTCAAATATGACTTAAACCTTGTGCCTTATTTGAAAGCTGTAACACAGCAGTCCCTGATATGAGGACTTTGTCAATGGCAAAGTTCACTTCAACTTCAATGAGTTTAATTAAAGAAAGCATTCAACATTTTAAATGACATGTTATTTGTCTTTCTTTCCAAGAGTTAGATGAGATTATGGATACCACTAGGAAATCCCCCTTGTTAAACATAAGAGAGGAAGCAGGATAAAACAGCTCCATGGATTTGGTCAGAGCTTCAAACGTTCACTAATAATCACGACAAAATCTCAATTAGTACCAAACAATAGTTCATACATGTTTGGCAGGTGTCTATGAAGACAGTTCCAGCATGTAGCTGCCCTTAAAACCATCAGCAGTGTAAAGTAACTAAGTACCTGAAATCCAGTACTGTACTAAAGTTAAACCTAACAACATTTTTACTTTTTAAATCATCTTCCTCTACTACATTCATCTGACAGCTGGAGTTCAAGTTCAAGATTTTACATACAGTACATGTTGCTTTACATTCAACTACATAACTGCATATACACATAAAACTGTCTCCACCTCAAGCTGTTAAAATTGCAGAGGAACACGACAATGCATTTCAGTGGATAAGTTACAATATTAATAATTTAATTCTAAAACACTGCCATTCTGTTGCCTAAGTTTAAAGTTTAAACTATGCTTAAAGTGGGATACTGCTACTTGGACTGAAGTAAAAGAAGCCAGAACTGAAAAGTTTTTGTGTTTGTGGGTTAAACATCGTGTTTATTGGTCATCTTTAGATTTGTCGGCAGTGAGTTTTTAAACTTTTGAAGGAGTTTGACTCTTCATCTCCAGCTCCGCGCTTAGTTCACAGATCATATCCTTCTTGGAAGGAAACAAACTTCCCAAATGTTGAACTATTCCTTTTTTGTACAATTCATTCATGTTAAGTGCACAGAACACAATCAAACCTTGTTATCTCTATTTTCCACACATTTAACACATATATTATGTTAAGATAAGACCAAATCCTACAAGTACAACTGCTGGTTGGCATCTCAGTGGACTGTTTGAACCTGAACATTCCACACGCAGGAATACAAAGTTAATTTTTCCAATTATATAACAGAAAACAAATCCTAATTGTGAGATAATCAGACAGACAGACATATATACAAATACAGAGATGTGCCAACATCCCAGGGGAAATACCTACTAGATTCTAATGGAGGGTGGGACGTGTCGGGGATTCTGGGGATATCACTGAAAAAGAAACAGCAAGGACACGTTAGTGACTCTCACACTGGCATCGAAGTGTGATGTAACAACGTTAGAAGAAAAACTAACTCTCAGGCACTCATGCATATTCTTACAGTAGTTATTACAATGAGAGAAAGTAGCACTGTCATCAAAAGTCATCTGGATGTTCAGATTAATGTATCGTGTAGGTTGAAAACATGGAGAAGCAAAAAGGGGAGGTGTGTGTAGAGCCGAGCTCTTCTCGTGACTGCAGTGTTTCCCAGACTCATTCAGATGTTTACGTTGGCCCAATCAGGAGTGGAAATATAAAAACCAATAGCTGAATTCTGACCACATTGTCTTTTCTTGTCCACCACCACCCGTGGGAAACACCAGAATGCACTGCACCAGCTCGATGTAATATAAAGTAAGCATGGTAATCTGTGGAACACTTATCAGCGTAATTTGTTGTTTTAAATTCACATTTTAAAAAGGAGAAAACAGAAGCGTGTTAAACTTGAAGTCCCACCACTGATATGTGGAGGTTTCTGTTGTGGCACATAAGGAGGCAGTGTTTAAACTTGTTTAGGAACCCATGGGGCAACACACTGATATTCAATGTTCCTTCAAACGTATTAACTTTCTTTCTGAGAGTTAAATGAGAAGATGGATACAACTCACACGTCCGTGCGTTAAGTACAGAGCTGGAGTCTGGATGCTGAAGCCTGGTTAGCTTAACCGAGCAGAAACATGAGTAGCAGCTAGGCTAATGGCCTCCAGCGCTGTACTGAACATAAAACGATGAGATCATCATCTTATTTCGGTCTTGGAGAGAAAGCAAATAAGCTTTTCAATGTATTTCATGTTTGTAATATTCAAACTTTTGATTTTATAGTCAAACATTAAACTGATAAGTGTTTCATGGACCGTTGGTTGCCTTGGAGCCCATTCCAAAACCAAAAATTGAAAAACATGTAGATGAAATAAATTAAATAAAGCTTGCACTATGAATGCCATTGTTCCAACTTTCAATCTGAGTTAAGGTAACAGGAACACTGTAAGTGCCGTTTTTTTTTTACTTTGGGATTCCTTAGACTTAACCAGATGCTGCATAGACAGCTTAAAAACTTGCAAAAGCATTGCTTCATTGATGGATGTTTCCCATTGGCCATTTTGAATCCCATCAGTGAACTTTTATTTAATTTAGATGGGGAGGACATAATGCCTCTATTTTTACAAAAGCCTACATTTGCATCAATTGGTTTCGCTACTAAAAGGGATTCGGTTCAGTTCATTTAGGGATGCAAAATGGCGCCAGCAAAACCAAAAGAGTTTCCAGAAGCGTGAGAGGATTAAGGGTTCCTAATAAAATGGGCAGATTACTTACTGATATTTTCTATACACCCTTCGCGAGTGTTTTGGAGAGAAATTAATACATTCAGCTTTTTTTTTCCATCAAAGAGCAAATGAGGTTAAAGCTGACAGCTGCAACATGGAGCAGTTTACTAGAACATACTGTATGTCTAAGATAAACGCAGTGGAGTGACCTGATCACTCGCACAACAACATCATTTCTCTGAAACACTGAAGCACAACTTGTACCCTCGTTACTCAGTATTCTATGAGGTCACTTGGACTTGAATATCCTGAGCAGTAAAAATGCATGTGAGAAGATTACTGTGATTCTACACAGCTTTCCAGTCTTCTGTCTTTACTTTCAATGGACAACTGGATAAAACTAAAGACATTTATACAACTTAGTATTAATACTGTATATGAATATGTACAATGGAATTCACATCTAAATTCTTGAACACATGCTGATCATTTTATTTTAAAGGTGCCATATTTTCCTGATCATTTCCTGGGAACTTTCCTTAAAGGCTATGGATTAATTTCAATAAACTCTCTAAAGTCACATCACAGTTCAGCAGATAAGTGTATAAGTGTATGTTTATCCTCCAGATGTGATATTAATCAAATGCATTCTACAGTTGTTTAAACCCTTTCGCATGAACGAAACACATTTCAATTATCAGCATTAATTTGGGATATTGAAAAACTGAGAGCTGTAAATGGATCAATTCAAACAAAATTAAAGAGTGAAGTTATGAGGCTGCTGATCTGCACAGATGTTGCCTGTGTGTATGAAATGATGAAATCCTTGCCGAAGGCCCACTTCACCTCATAGGTGCTTCATATAAATATATCTGCTTTATTCAAATGAATGCAATTAACACAAGAGTGAAGACTACACACCATTACTTAAAGGCTCCAATCAATAACACCTGAATTAGTTTTCTTTATAGACTAGCATCATTATAGAGAACATATAACTACTGGCTGACATAAACACATTGATGACTCAAAAGTGTACAATAATAATTAAAAATCAAACAGCAGGTCATCTATACTACCCTCCAAAATCTTCACAAGGCATCAACCAAACAGAACTGATACAGCTGCTTCTTTCCTTTTATGGACCCAATTTTATTTGGTCGATAATAATTAACTTTATGCCATCCTACAAATAAATAGAAGTGCTTTTTTAAAGGGGACATATGAGACAAAGTGGAAATCTCCTGTTCCAAAACTTGGCAAACCCCAGCAGCAGGTAATGGCTGGCTCTTATTCATGTTTTGAATGTAGCTGCACGGTCGTAATATAAATGTGTCCCAGTCTCCTGTCTGATCTGAGGTCAGCCAACTCTGAGTCAGAGCATCATTCAACACTGCCGACTTAAACAAGGGTCCAGTTCAACACAAAACATAGACTAGTGACCGACTGGTAAGACTGAAGGGTCGCACATGTGGCGCTGACAAAGTGACGGATGTGTTTCAGTCCAGACTTACCCAATAGGCCTGGATACCACCAGCTCCACCTGAGGCTCGGCTTGAGACTCCAGGATGATGTTGTAAACTTCCTTCATGGTCGCCCCCGGTAACAGCTTCCCGTTCCACTGCAAAACTTCATCTCCTGAAATCAGACATCCACGTACAATACATGTGAAAATATTTGCTTGAATTTCTGTTAAAAGCAAAACAACCAAATCTGACTTTAACCTAATTGGGCTTGAGGCCTAAGTTTTTTTCATTGTCAATTAATTCCCCCAAAAATACTTTCGTACAAAGTCCAAATCCACTTTGTTTCAGTTGAATGCAGCATAGTTTTGAAAACAGGTCAAAAATATATATATATATATTTTTTAAGTAAGTAATTTTCTAAAATAGCTTGTTACTGTAGTTTTTAACAAACAGACCGAAATAGTGTATTTTTAGGGGACTATTTCCAGCGGCAGCTTAATGCTGATTTGGAGTTGAAGAGAGTATTTGAGGCAGCGCAATTGTTTTTTATGCGACTTCGTCAAAATAAACTACAGCGTGGGTTCATAGCAATGAGGAAACATGTGTCTGTGCTGCAGTGTGGCTTTTAACAGTTCTGTTGAATATTAAAAACATACAGAATATTGCCAGCCTTGTACTTTTCATAGTATCATCATAGAGACAAAGAGCTAATTACAAATATGAAACTATGAAACTATAAAAGTGAATTATTTTCAGATTTAACATACAACATAGCTATAATAGTATGATATGAAATAAGAGCTTTTAAGAGAAGGAAACAGGAGTTTTTAAGACGTGCTTTTAAAGGTTTTATATTTGAATAATCATGGCCCTTGCAGAGGAGTTGCAACGTCCGGACTGCTGTGACAGTTTAGTCTGTACCTGCTCTGAGATGTCCCACAACGTCAGCCAGGCTTCCCTTCTTGACTTTGGTGATGAAGGCACCTAATCTCCCTGACTCAGTTATTCTGCCTCCCACCACCTGAAGAGAAACAGACAGAGGAAGGTGAGTTGTTCAGAAACTCCCGTCGCAACAGATGGAAACGACACCAAAAAAATAGTCAAAACCCCAACAACACACGGGTAACTCGTTGTCTGTCTGTGTGATGTCTGACCTTTAACCCCAGCAAAGCTCCTGCTTCTTTAGGCATGGCAGCGCTCCTCTTGCTGAGGGTGATTCGTCCGATCAGATGGTCTCCCTCTTTGGACGGCTGCCAGGTATCAGGATGCTGCAGTAGGAGACAGGATGCAAAGATGGACATAGGGACAAAGACATATATGCAAATGTACACACAATTCAACATATATGTAAGCATGAACACAAAGGAAGGTTACTAATTTAAAAAAATCTTTAAAGCCTCATTTTTCCAATTTTTTTAAAAGACGTTTCCCTCAAATTCTGTGCCATTAATAAATAAATGTATTTCTGATTACTTCAGCAACAGTTGTGGTGTAACACTTGTATAGTCACACAAACTAACATCCATTAGTCAAAACGGAAGTAGAAGATTTGGAATTATCCAAAGATTAGAAATTAAATACATTACATCACTGCACGTAACCATGTGTACAAGTGAATTTACAGAGACGGCAGAGGTCACTGTGGTCACGTAAGAACCAGTAGGTCACTTCTGGATCATCTCATATTGGGCGAATCAAAGTATTCCTGAAGAGCAGAGTTCACATGTTTTTGTGATATGGGATGAAATTCATGTGTGCATTGAGAATAGAACATAAACAATCTGCTGTCAGAAGGTAACAGTTGATATTATTTCAATAATTTATAAGGTAGGTACTCTGAGATTAATTGAATGATTGAATTGAATGATGCAACTTCTCTCCCTCAGATTACACTGGATTGAAGGTTGCAGTATTTTTATGAGAAACAAAAAGGCAAGAAAATAGATTAAAATAATTGACGCATTATATTAATATAATATTACAATAAAAAACATAATATAATGAAATATCTAATATTGCTTTGTTTGCTACCCATGAACACCAATGGTTATAACACATTAGTACATTAACAGTGAATTCCTAAAAGCCTTTATGTTTGCTGATGCCGTAAACACCAAAGGTCTGGCGGCTCATTTCTGGGAATGTGCTGCAAAAGAAGTCATGTGTTTTACATCCCTGGATTCTTTGGAACAAATTGCATTACAAAAATGGATAGTGAGCACGTGCATCAGAACTTTCGAACAAGAGAGCAGAAAGACAACAAAGGATGCAAGAAAAGTAGAGAAGGCAACGACTGGAAAGTGATCACACAGAGCTGAGAACCTGACAGCACCCACACATATTATAGATGCACATAAATGTCGACACGCCTATTACCTATAAAAATCAGTGACTTACAGGCCACACGGTGGGGTCATGTGGGTAGCACTCCCAGTCGCCTGCAAGACAAAAGAGACCAGCTCAGATACTGTGTGTAGCAGCAGGGATGATGAGCTCTTTCATACATGCACACGCACACGCACACACACACACACACACACACACACACACACACACACACACACACACACACACACACACAGATACAGCAGACACTGTATACACAACACATACCAGGCTGAGTCCTCTCATACACAGCGCAGCCAAATTTGGGAGCTCTTCAGAGAGTGTTTGTTTACAGTCGAGAGGGTTAAGTTTATTGAATATTCAAGCCCGGGCTCGAATTAGAAATGTATTACCGCAGCAGCAGGACTCAGCCTAAAAAGTAGTCCACGGAGGCAGCCATGATACCAGAGGACGGCTAAGCCTTTCAAAATGCTTTAAATCCCTGCCAGATACTTTACAGATTAGATGTTGTGGATTTACTCCAGGGGTAATGCAGCGATGTAAAGCTAAAGAAAAAAAGCTGGTAAATTATGACCTCGTGATGATGGTCATTTTCAAGCAATACAATCGAGTTAGATAAAATACATATTTTATTAAACTACTGATGGGTATAGAGCAATAAGTGAGCCAAGGGAACAAGTATAGACTTATATTGTGTTTAGGGACAGTTAATGAGCTAATCAATTTTAAAACTGCTATATATCATAATCTAAAAGTTGAAATGCAAATTGGTCATTATAAAACAATTTGATCTTTTGAATATATAATGTCATCACTTTATCTATTTGTCCTATTAGACATTTGTGCAAGATGCTGTCACAATTAGTCCACAAATGTGTTTTGTGAGGGTCACCGTGACCTTTGACCCACAAAATCGATTCAGTTGTTCTGGAGTCTAAGTGAAGTCCTTAAAGGCATTCTTGAGATATCCCGTTCAAAAGAATGAAACAGATGTGATGTCACAGTGGTCTTGACCTTTGAACCCCAATGTAGAATCAATGAATCCGAGTCCACTTGAACATTTCAGTTAAGTTTGAAGAAATTCCCTCAAGAAGTTATTGAGAAATTGCATTTACAACAGTGAGTCGATGTAAAGTCAGTCTAAAAAAAGAGTAAATAAAATAAGTAATTCATAATGCAGCTTCCTTTCTTTGTCTTTAAATTCTGAATCAATGACAATTATTTAAACATTAAATGGAAAATGTTAGTTTTACAAATTTTTATAACTCTAATAAGACATTTTCTCCTTTTTCCATTTATGAACATGTCTGTCTCATATTTGTTCTCGCAATTTATTTATTCCCCGCTTCAATATTTACAATGATTATTTTGTGATTGTTTTAATTTAAACATGTGTAATCAGTGTGCCTATTAAAAATGAGATAAAACCTGACCCCGGATCAGTGATGGGACTTGTAATTAGCCAGACGCTTACCAGCCGGCCAATATCATATATAAATATAATGTAACTCAATCCCTACATTCCAAAAATTGACCTTAAAGACTCAATAAGTCTGGTAAACTATTTCTACAGTTGGCATGAGATTTGATTGTGAGCCTTGGAAACAGCAGTCCTAACTCAAGGTCCACTCACGAGCCTTTGCTGAAGCTTTCAACAGTGTCACATGGTCTTCATAAACAGCAGAAGCTTGCTGAGAGCCCTAATAGTGCTGCGAGTGACAGCCTCCGAGCTTCCACGATTACTTAGCGACCTCCATCTGCAGAGGGAAACCATGTAATACACTGCTGAAAGCTCCAGAAAAAGCAAAAATGGGCTTGGAGTAAGGATCATTTTAAACACATTCTTTTCTATGTTTTTCTAATTTGGTATTGTAATGGTAGTGTAACAGTTTCACTTCAAATAATAAAGCTATGATATACTGGACATGAATGTGTACAAACACATCCCATTTTTCTTTATTTCTCTCAGATTATTTTTAATGCTTCTCCCCCTTTAGTCCAAAACCCACAGCCTCCTCTGTACACATGGGCCGGGGGGCGGTTCTGCAATGTGTGCAGGACCTCAACGACACTGTTATGACACAGAGTAAAACAGAGCCAAGCGTTCCTAGGAGCCAGGAGGCTATGAGGTTAATGAGTTGTGACAACTTATAGTGACATTATGTAATCTTAAAGCAAACGCTCTGACGATAGACAAACCCACTTCTCAGTTTCATAACTCGGGCGTGAACGTGACTTTGTGCGTTGGGTGGGCCACATGGGTGCATGTGTGTTCTGGTGTTTCTACATTTACAAGCACCTGAGAGAAAAAGATAAAGCGATCAAAGTCACTGTGGGGTCAGGACACTATGAGGGGCCACTGGCTTTTTTAAAAACGATTGTATATAATACGTTTAATGCATATTATATTAACACAAAGAAGGTGTGAAATAAGTCCTCCTGTAATACATTTTTGAGCTGTCTTTATGTTCTTGACAATATATAAAAGTATCACATGACCCATATTGAACCAGTTAAACAGTATAAAAAGGAATGTAAACTAACCATCGACTACATCCCTAACCACAACTGAATTATCTATCCTACCTTTGCAGGAGTGTTGGTTCTTTTTTCTCTGTAACCTTTTCAAAATCCAAAACAGGATGGTTGAGACTGTGCTGACTGAAGCTCCAAACGTAGCCTTGCATTATGTCACGTTCATGATGTATCCAAGTTAGTGTAATTGCCATTTTAACACTTGTAAACAATGAGTAATGACTGAGAATTTGTTTTGAACACAATAGGATATCCAGCTTGATGTTACGTAACACCGAAATACAGGCAAAATCCAGTAAACGTGGATGTGACACTTTAGCCAAAGTCTATTAAAGGTCATTTAATACTTAACATTTAATAGATACATGTATGGTATTTCTAACGCTAACGTATTTCTGAGGTTAGGAATTAAAATCTTGTAAAAAGCCTCATTCATAATTCCACATCCCCGTGTAGCATTTGCTCACGACTTCATTGCACTTGTGTAACCTCAGCCAACACCAACTACACGGTCAGACTTTCCTCTCGTAACATCAAAAGTGAAAATATTCTGTTATAAAATACAAACAAGTATCTCTGCCAAGCGACCAGACACAGTTATGCTACAACAAAATCAGATTGTACATGTTTACTGAGGCATGTAAATTACTTGTAACAATGGGACTAACTAGTTCTCCACCACAGTACACGGCCGCCGTTTTTTATTGTTTTTCTATGTCTACGACTGTTGAAGGACTTTTTGCCTGCAACCTTCAGTTTTGATCTCGGTCTGTGGAGCCCGCTAGCACATTACCAGAGGGGGGAGGTGTGGGGTCACAGAGGGGATCCTTATTGGCTTTTAACATAAAATATGACATATAATCAGAAGAGGATTATCAATGAAAAATAGACAATCTATAGAAGATGATAAATTAAACATGTCTTGTAATTGCTGAAGAATTTGGGTGCTAAAAGGTTAACATGCCAGAAAAGGTTTGGATAAGGAGTGAAATAGTGGAAGTTGTTCACCAGGGTTCACATGCATTTTCCTCTGTCCCTTCTTTCTTTCTTTCTTTCTTTCTTTCTTTCTTTCTTTCTTTCTTTCTTTCTTTCTTTCTTTCTTTCTTTCTTTCTTTCTTTCTTTCTTTCCTTCCTTCCTTCCTTCCTTCCTTCCTTCCTGTCAAAGGATGAGTTGATGAGTGTCTGTTTGTATGTAGGAGGATACTTACACAGATTATAATAGGATCTACTGTACTGTGACTGACTGCATATTTGTGTGTGTGTGTGTGTGTGTGTGTGTGTGTGTGTGTGTGTGTGTGTGTGTGTGTGTGTGTGTGTGTGTGTGTGTGTGTGTGTGTGTGTGTGCGTGTGCGTGTGCGTTTTCCAGCCCCGATCTAACAATGATTTACATGCCTGCACACATCTCAGCTGCCAGGAATACCATCTCAGAGCTGCACCGGTCTCAGTCTCAAGCTAAAAAAGGAAGCAGTGTGTCGCTGCTACAAAGTTGTGTTTAAAACCTGGTCAGACAGAACGCTCTCATCCTAAACCTCCACTTGAGGGATGTCACAGTGCCCGGTCCGGATGTAGGCTGGTGCTGCAGGCACCCTCTCATCCAAAGAAAGCACCAAAGAACTTAACAAAGAACGCATCACACTTTATCGGTGTTGTGAAGGTGACGCTCAGATCCAATGTGCTTGTTTTCTACGATCAGGGTGATTCTGCAGTGATTATGTTAAAGAACATGAACTGTCATGTTGTGGAAAATAACAAGAGGAGCGAACAACGACTTTGAATCAGCAATCATTAAAAAGTAAAATAAAAACCTTTTGGAGAAGTCATTTAAACTGTTTTCATACATATATAACAGTATCATTATTGAGTGTACAAAAAGTTAAATAGTCATCCATTTGTCATAAAAGTAAAATGAATATAATCTGTAACCCTCAACAAACGTTCTTGGGAAGTAAAATTCAACAAGACTAAACGTCTGCAGGCCTCGTGGCTCCTCTGCATGCTAACAAAGGCACAATAACAATTTTAACATGCTTTTGTTTTTGCAGGTTTACTATGTGTACCATATGTTATGTTATCATGCTTTCATAAAAAGGTATGTGACTGTAGCCTAAAATCTGCAGCAATCCGTCCCGCTGGCCTATTCAATGACAAAATCTGGGGTCGAGTAGATTTGACATTTCAACAACCTGGGTGCTAGATGGGAAAATGACCACTGTGTCAGTCTGAAACTAGCAAAGACAAGTTGACACCAACAAACCGACAATCCCTCATCAGATCCACTGTGGTCAGGGGAGCACTTCACACAGTTTCTCAAGATTCAAGAACAACTCATTTCAGTTCCATATTAAGTCTGAATGTGTCACATTTGCAATGAACTTTCACGAAAACATTATGATTCTTTCAGACCTCTTCTGACTGGGACAAAGAACAAAATACAAGCAGTCACACAAAAGTTACTAAACTACTAATTTACTTGTACTTTGTAAAACTTTACAGAGCATTCCCTCTTTCTAAGGTTTTACAGACTCAACTAATGCAACACAATATATTTGTTTTTCATTATCATCCTGCAGGAAAACATTGTGTTTACTACAATCTTAATATTACGATGACCAAAGACACCAAATCTTGTTTCAATAATACTGTCACCTACAGCCACAAGGCTTATTCAATGTAAACGTTTTTTTTTTTTGTGTGCAGCGTTATTATTAGTTGCAAGAAGATCGGACCGGTGGTTACGAGCTGCTGCCTCCTTTAGAATTAAAGAAGAGTGAAAGCTCACATCTCCTCGAGCTGCGCCCATTTATTTATACCACATTTGGATACATAGCAGTAACCCTGAGAGCCTTGGAATGGTTGGTAGTAAAGTGACATAACCCAGCTTGGACATGACAAGGTTAGAGTGCAAACAGTTGTCTGTCCTCAGGCTCAGGGACATAGTCGGATGTGTGAAGCCACATGAGGTCAACCCTGAGAGCAACCGGGGTCAAGCTGTCCCATCGCACACACACCAACATGCAATACACATGTACGTTCAGTGTGGGACCCCCCCCCCCACACACACACACACACACACACACACACACACACACACACACACACACACACACACACACACACACACACACACACACACACACACACACACACACACACACACACACACACACACACACACCCCTGGGCTCCAGCTGAAAAAAAAAATACAATATGACATGCAGGAAAACACTCAGATACACACACGGGCACACAGTTGTTAATATGCGAGGCGGTTTACTGCATATAGCTGCTCACTTTGACATTCAGACTGCTGGCTACAGAGAGCGTGGCAGGACGTGCAGCATCTCTGCTAACACAACCAGAAAGACGCATATCAAATGCTCCACTTAGAGCGCTGATAAGATCCTGGTGCTCTCAAGTAAGTTTGGTGTGTAACACGCTCAACGCAGCTGTATAGAAACACGGCGTATTTCCTCAAAGTGCTCAGAGAAGTCTTACCTGTTGTGATGAGTGAACACACGGAGTTAAAGCAGGGAGACGTCTCCAGATTCACAGTGTGAATGAAGACGACGCACTGAGACGGAACAGCTCTCCCCACTTCTTACATTCACATCCCATAGTGTAGTGTTGGAGTGGGAGTGTTCAAAATCACACACACACACACACAACAAAGCACACACACACAGTGGAAATGTCCCATGCCTTACAGGTGACATTAATTAAACATGCATATGGTGTTAAATGTGGAATAAATTACTGTAAATTCTTTGATAGTGATGAGTGTGGAATTTTTTTTATATACTTAATGCTAATGGGCTAATCAGACTCATTTACATGGTGCACTGTCCACTGTGCTCCTGGAGAACTGTAACGAAATAAAACTTAATCAGCATTAACACGATGTCCTCCAGGGTTCACTATCTGGGCAACAGGCACTTTAAATGTTTGGGTGCCTTATCTTTGTAACTTGGAAGCATTACCACAGATATAAAGTAACACAGACATGCCAGAAGCACCCTGCCTGCATATTTCATAATCATTGTATCTTGTGCCAATTCTTCTACAGTGACATCTCGGTGTTTCCACTACCATGTCATGGGGGGGCAGGCCAACGCCCAACGGGACCTCCTACCCCCGATGAAAGAAACAAAATACGCTCATACTCATTGAACTAGTTACGTCCAGAAACAGCTATGTATTTACTTGGTTCCTGTGCACCCATTTCATTTCACATTTCGTTGTCCATCATGACGAAATGCGTGGTACCTGAATGCTTCCACCTGAAGGAAATCTCCCGACAGTTTATTATTTTCTTTCTTGTGTGATGTGTCGCCAATGAACGTCCATTCAAAGCCATTTCCCAAATACGACCAATGTAGCCTACTAATTCTCGGCAGGTTCTCAGTGTGGTGAGTATTCACACTGAAAAAGACTGCTTCATATTGGAGTTGGTGAAACCTGTTTTCCCACAATGCATTTCACAAAGGAAATGGAAGAGCTCCCCAAAGCTGAAAAAAAAAAACCTGTAGTTGATGATGAGATATATATAAATACACATTTTGGAAAGTTTTTCTTTGAGAAGCCGGATTTTAATATAAATTTATGTTAATAATGTTACATTTTTTGTCAGTTTAGTTATTGTTTTTTGTTCATTTGTAAATTTGTATTTAACAAAAAAAAGAGGCTGAATAGTGTGTTATGTCTACTTCCTGACTGCTTTAAGTGCTGGGTGCTGACAATGTGAAGGGCTGGTGATACGTGGCTGTTTGCTTGTTCAGTATGGAGATGAAACTTGAAACATTTTTAGACTCCTCAAAAAATGTGGGTGGAAATGATCATACTATAGCAGGTTTTTAGAGCACTCATTTGAACATGTGACTTGAAAGATATAAGTAGGCATTAATATTTTCAGTGGCCTGTGAGCAGTGTAATAAAGTGCCATACAGACGAGGCTTAAAAATTGGTCAAATAAAAACTACCTCGGATATCTCGTGAAGAATGGATAAACAAAAGAATGAACAGACAGGTGTCAATACTTTCTATATTCTCTCTTTCATGAGCAGAAGGTGAGGATTGATATTTTCTCACCTCTCTCGCTGACACTTTCGATCTCAGCATCCTCACAGCTGCTGTACTCAGGTGTGGTCCCTCCCTCCTCCTCCGAACTGCTGACGCTGGTTTGCCTCTTCCCTCCGGCCCCCAATCCACGTTTCGATTTGTAGGGCCGCGGCGGGGGCGGACGCAGAGATTCCGATTGGTCGGAGCTGAGAGAATCATTGCGCAGCATGCTCTCAGCCTTCTCCCGTTTGGTCCTTCTCACTACGGGTGACTGGCCGGGTGCTGAGCCGGGCCCCAAACTGGAAGGCTCTCTGAGTTCAGGGGGAGGAACTTGCTGCGACAGAGTGTGTTCGTGTGGCCCGCCTACCCCGCCCGCCGTCCTCTGTCCCGGCCGAGTGCCGTCCCCGACCTCTCCTCCCTGCACAAGGTGGCCCCTACCTCCAGGAGGGACCAGCCCTGCTTGTCGAGGGGGGGCACCGCTATGGTCCATGTGGTGGTAACCACCCTCCTCTGTCCGTCTTACTCCGCCACTTCCCACGGGATCATGTTCCAGAGAGCGTCCCTTTGACAGCCGCCGGCTTTCCCTTCGCTCCCTGGACTCCCCCCGGAGGTCGCGGTCCATGGAGACCTGAGTCTGCAGTCTGGGCTGGCCTTGCCGCCGACCTGCTCCACCTCCCCGTCCATTTCTCCTGGGGAGAAATCGATCAGGGGACAGCGGAGGAAAGAACATAATACAGGTGAGTGTTGTTGACAGATTAGGTATTTATAAACCTGGAGAATTGTTCAGTAAGAAGTTCACAAAGTCAGTCTGGCTTATTCTCATGTTATACAGGTTACTGTAATGTGAATCATATCCATTTAGCTTCCACCAGCCATAAAATTATATTTTAATGGTCTAAGCACATGGGCTAAAGTTTAATAGTGGATAAAGGCACAGGGGTTTGAAGGGGTTGCACTTAGTGCCCAAACTAATCATAACAGTGTTTTGGTCATAAATAAAACAGTCAGAATATCATCTCCTATTCCCTTTGGGAGCCAGGTTAGTTTTCACCTTGACAGAATGTGATTTTAACATCCAATTTTCTAAGTAGTAGCCAAGGAAAAAACACTTCTCTGCAGAGGAAACAGACCTGCTCGTGCAGATTGTTCAGATTTAGTTTCAGGAGTGTTGAGCTCTTCTAAGACGTGCACCTCACAGTCTAAATGTTGGTCTCTACAGAACACTCCATAACTGCATGCTGTCAGATGACCATAGAGGCTACAGGGTGAAACTCTACAGACGAAGAATAAATGCATATCATGTTACCAAGTAATATCACTTCATTATCATTGCTTAAAAAAAAAGAATAGAAAAAAAAAGGCGTGCCAGATCAGAGAAAGATTATTTTTTTAGGGGCAAAATAATCAACTAAAGTTTGCTGTCTCATAAATAATGAACCTCATGAGTCAAATGTTTGGATGATTCACTGAGATGAGGAAGTAAATATCTCTTTCACTAATTCATGGTCATTAATTAAGGCGTCTTTAATAAATTTGGTTTCAAAAGCCATCACAGAAAATATTCTTCTTCCTTTTAATATTTAAGATTCAACTCTCCGAGCTTTGCCTCACACATTTCATGTCTAAATAAAACCATAATAAATGCCGGAATGAAAAGAGCACATCCACATCTGCAGACGACGCTCTCTAGCAGCATCACGAAGAGACGAAATGAGGGAATACTCTTTGGAAGAACTGTGTTGTCACGCCAGCAAAGTTTCAGAGACGTTTTCATTTTCATTCATCACTCAGTCTCTATGTCTCATCTGGATCCCCAAACTCATGAGGGGACTCCTGAACTCTGTTCCAGCCGTAGACGGAGGCAGTCTTGTGTTCCAAAGTTAACCAAGTTTCAGGGACGAGGCGCCTCTCCTTACCTGGAAACATTCTAAGGTACAGTATTAATTGGACCTGGGAAGATAGGAACTCAGAGATGGATTGACTAGACACCTTTACACTTTTCACCTCTGTCTCTCTTCAATTGATGAATAAATAAATATTGCTGTGAATCATCAAGTCCGGTCTGCTGAGCTTTGATTTCTTGATGCCCATCACTAATTGGTGTTTTATCACAACACAGCAAAGACCTGTAAGTGCAAAGAATCTTGACATGTCTTCAGAAGTTCAGAAAGGTTTTCATCAAACTGTTGAACTGGTACAACAAGGTTTAAAACATGTCTCTTATTGGCCTTCATCTACATCTGTGGAAGCTCTACAACGTGTCTTCATCTTACGTGTCTCGTGGTGGTTCACTGAGCGACCGTGCATCTGTGCCAGGTGTGGTCCCCGGTGCGCCCGGTCTGCTGGGGTCTTGGATTGAAGTGGTGGAGCCCGGAGGTGCTTGGGAGCGAGATCGCAGCTTCTTATCCCCGAGCGTTTGGCACACAGACGGCTCGCTGACGGCTGAACCGAGGCCGGCGGGCTTCCCGAACCAGTCTCCTGGCTTGGTCAGGATATCCTGCTGCTTCCGGCAGTTATTACACACCCAGATCACCTGGGAAAGAAGGAGCACGGGGAGGGATTACAACCACAGCCATATAGCATGTCTGGACTCTAAATGTTACAGCTGCTATTATGAAGGTTCTCTACAAACAGATCAGATAACATATGTCATAGATTTACATAATCTCTCAATGAAGAGGAGAATTGAATGCTCCTGACATCACTATCACGATAATATGTCAAACAGGAAGTTACTGTCCTTCACTGTAACCAGTGAAAACCCTCTCAGCCAACCACTTTTTCCAGCCACCAATCCGAGGACCGGCTTTAATCGCTGTGACTGTCAAACAGGAAGTAGAACAATGCACTTCCTAAAGAGCTGCACTGCTGCCAATGAGTCGTCGAGAAAAAGGATTTTACGGAAGCTTTTTAAGATCAGCATCACAGCAGTTCTACCAGGGAGCAGCTTGGCTTCCACTGTGGGCTGCTTTTGGCCTCCGAATGAGGAACACAAAGCCAACTGGATAACGAAAGGATCCTCCGCTCGCTGCCAAAATCCTATCTCCCATCTTCTTTCTTTCTATTTGTCCCATCACACATATGCACGCCGACTATACGTTGGCTGTGTTCACACACTACAGCCGACAGTCCAAACTCACATTTTCTTCTCTCCATACATGACACACGTCAGACACAGTGGAGTGGATTACATAACCGTTTCAGGATGTAAGGTGGATGTGAACACATTTTGACAGATTTCTGACAGGTGAATGTGGCTCCTTGAAAGTCACAATCAAATAACGAAGAGTGCATTCAACTCAGCATTTGAAGCTGTCATTTTTCACACTCAGCTCTATGAGCATATCACAAACATAAACTTATGGCAGGAAGTGTAATTTAAAGCGCACATCGACAGTAAACCTCACCGCTGCCCTCACGCTGTGCAGCTCAACTCTGATCAAACCCAATAAATACATTTTAGATTTGAACACTGAGGAACAGAAAACACATTTAAAAGTGAAATAACTCATTATTTTTGCTACAAGAGAACCGCTAAAAAAAAGTCATGAACACATCCCTGCATGTCCGATGTTCACTCTTTTAGCACGGCCTGTACCGACTCCAGAGAGGACGACCATATGCGGCTCTTTGTTTGCTGAAAGCTGCTCTTTGTTCACCAGCTAATTGCTCTCTGAGTCTGTTTGCTGGTGAGACAGTTATGTCCAGTGTTGCTTTTAAAGCTTTTTCACAGAAAATAGCCAAAAAACAAACACTAATGAGAGCAGTGAGCGTGAAGCAAAGCATCAAAGTTGTGGGTCCAACTTTTTCTTTGAGTAAACTTGATTAGAATCAGTCATTATGTGATGGTCAGTGTCTTGTTCTGTTGGCATTTTTCTTCCTGTTAAAGGGGAGTTTTTCCCCCCAGCTGCTCACATGGGAATTGTTGAATTGCTGTTGAAGACAGACTGGACTAAAAACATTCAGTCTTTGTACAAGAAAGGTCAGAATGTGTTTAGTAGACTCATCTTTTAACGTCTGCAGAATCGTGCTGCAGATATTTTATCACCCAGCAGGTGGCCGGTGTCATCTTCCAGACTGTAGTGTGCTGGGGCAGCAGGGTGAAGGCAGCCGCTGCTAATGGACTTAATAAACTGAATCAGGGAAGCGGGTTCTGTCCTCGGAGTCGTACTGGAGTCGATGGTGGAGGTGACAGAGAGGAGGATGCTGAGGAAACTACTCAGTATTATGAACAATGCCTCTCATCCCCTGCACCCCACACTGGAGTCCTGTCAGAGAGCCTTGAGCTGTGGACTGAAACCACCGAGAATCCCCACTGAACTCCACAGGATGCCTTTTCTACCAATGAAACTTTATAACTCCTCCCATTTCTTTAAGAAGTACAGCTGAAACAATTCCAGTGTCAATAATACTTTTCAAAATCATGAAAAATGAAACATAACATTTATATGTTCATTTCAGTTTACATTTTTGTTGTTCTTCTACTAGGCACTATTTTATTCCTTTAACACTTTACATTCATAGTTGCGGTAACTTTGGAGTAATCTGTGGCACGATAACTTCCTTTGGGATGAATAAAGTTCTATCTTTTTATATCATCTTGGCAGATTGAACTGTACAGTGTGAGCAGAGAAGTCGTACCTACTTAATGGAGAAAGGCTGATTAAAACATGTAGTGTAGGTCAAAATAATCCCAAGACTAACCCTGCTAGAGTGTTACACCTTTAAGACAGGCCACTTTATGGGTGGAACTAGAATTTCCATTTGGAGAATGCAATAAATACACTATTGTTTGGATCACAGGGAGTACCAAACAAATATGTCTCCTACTGAATCAAACCATAGACTGCAAATAAAAGTGTTCGTAGCTTCTGGGTCTGAAAAATTAGGCCCATGCAGGAAGTGCCTTAAACTGTAATACCACCGAGTGCCACTAGAGGTTGGGTCCAAAAAGCCCCCAGCTCCATAGACTACCATTCAAGTTCTCTCATAAAATGCTCAGCCAATAAGATTTATCCACAAGTTTTCTGTACGTCATTTGTTAAATTTAGTCTTCCAGATTAGTGTTCTGATGGTCTGTCTGAAAATAATCCCGTCATTAATTTGGAAATAAGCCTCAAAAAGCTGGGTTTTGGGGGGACGTGTCTGCTTGATTGACAGGCCTGTGGCGCTGTCAGGTTATGGATATCGGTGGGCAGGGCGTAGTATCGCCAGGTTTCCAATAAGATCAGTCAGCTCTCTTCCTCGACCAAATATGGTCACTACCAACCCCCAACCGCTCAGTTCTAGCAAGATGGCACCGGCCAAATTAGGAACTCCAGGCTTCATAAGGCTGTTCACAAACCAACGGGTTACGTCACTGTCAGTCGAATCAAACATTGCGTTGTACCAAACGGTCAGATTCTGACAGCTTTCAAACATAGTGTCTGAAAAGTGTTAAAAACAAAAGGAAAGTGTTCGATCACGTGAGTCGTCGACATCATGGATAAGGCCACATCCTGGAATGAAAAGATCGACTGAGGCGTGAAGGCCTGCAGTATTAACGCAGCCGCAACCAGTCCTGTGCTGACATCAGAGCCACAATGAGGAAGAGGAGGCTGACGGAGGAAGTGAGGTTGGGCGGGAAATAAAAAGACAGTGAGAGGATGCCGGGGGAGGGGGGGGTGATAGAGTTGGTCCCACTCCTCCAGCCACCAGGGTTCTCATTACTCCTGAATACTCCCCAATGACTCTTTAAAGAGAGCTAAAATAAAAACATTCTGGCATCACTCCCCCCCTCCATCTCTTCCTCTTACCATGTCTCTCACCCCCACTTTCCCTTCCATTTCTCCCTCCTCCAGATTGCTTTTGATTAAAGCTACAAAAGCTGAGGAGAAAACAGCTTTACACCAACGCAGCTATATTTATCCTGCCAAACACCCCAGCACCAACAGGGAGGGAGGGAGGGAGGGAGGGAGGGAGAAAAAAAAAAAACGTGTGCACACACAAACACGTCCACAGCAAAGAAAGCAAAAACACCGCCTCATGTGTGGGACATTATAGCTTTGATGAAAAACATCCACCGATCTGTGATTTTCTGCAGCCAGACCGACAGCGCACTGTTCATCTGCGTGTACGTACATTTACAGGCAGGCGGACGGGTCGTGAAGATATTCAAATGTTTCCTTTAGGGAATTATTGGAGCTTCTTAATTTAATTATTTCATTTTCATACAGCTTCTTCTGACAAAGCACAGCAAGAGTTCAACTGTAATGAAGTCTGATGTTCTCCTCCTGTGAGCACAGAAACACCTGTTTAAGTTTTGAACACAACTTTTTTAAATTCATACATTTCCCAGGTTTGTTCCAAAAACCAGGAGTATTTCTGCACAATGAAGCTGGAACACAATGAGAACACAACTCGGGCTGCAACCAGCAGTTCTTTTTTTTCCATTGATCAATCACTGATAAATGGACCATATCAATTACACAACTCAATATCAATCAGTTTCTTTTCTGTCAATCAACCAATCAATTCATTGCTTCAGCTGTAAATGTAAATAGTTACATTTTCAGCGGCACTGGTGGAGCGAGGAAGAAAGAAGAGTGCACGAGCATAAATTTTGACATGCGTTACTCTGGGTAATAATTCAATTACATGTATTCTTTTAATATTAAATCGAACATATGAGGTCAACTCTGCTTTCCTCCATGTTGCTGGACTGAGATGTCCTGCTGTGTTCCAAATGGCATGATTTTTTTTGAGTGCAGAAGTGCGTTCACAAGTATGGCAACATGCAGTATAACTATAAGAACCTTGATGGTGCTGCATGAATGCAGAATGGGCAATTTGATTCATTGAAATTTAACTGCAACACAAGTTTAACATGTAAGTATAACAAGGGAAAGTACGTCCTTTGGAACATTTGCCCATTCAGCCAAATCCAGTCTGTACTTCCTGTTTTGTTTTTTTAGGACCACCTCCAAAGGAGTCGGGGTCACGCCTCTGTGATAGCAGCGGCCTGGGGAGCAGGCTGGTCGCGACCAGTGTCGAGGCCGCTGGGGATTGGGAAAGTTCCCTTTTGGGAACGTCCCACTTCCTCAACTAAGAGTGTTCACAAACAGACAACATGTCAGCCCACAGAAAATCTGCTCAATTTCTGCTGTCAGAACACAAGACGGCCACAAATAACCTCCTCATCATCCAAACAACGTAGAGACCAAATGGAGATGTCGGTTACGTTCACCAAGCCCGGCTCCTTGTTTTCACAGCAAATATTTCTCCTTTTCACCACAAACACTGCCATGTCACGTGACATCAAACCTACTTCTCGGAGCTCTCAAAGACACAAAGAGCTCTGGTGGAAAACTCTCAGTTCAGCAGCCGTTCAGGTATATTTTCTCAGTTGGGGGATTTGTCCCACTTCCCAGTTGCTCATGAACGCACCATCGGAAGAAACGGATTTCTGAGCACTCTGGTTGTTGTCGGACTTTCACCTTTTGAACGGGCACTAACCCAGCCTCTTTCTGTTTTCAAGTCAGGTTGAGATTAAACTGTGATTTATCTGATACATTAAACAAAACGTGAAATTAAGATTGAAAAAAGCTTGAAAAAAAGAAAAGGAAAAAGAGAGTTTCATGCAAGTTGAATCAAAAAGCACGTGATCTGTTGAGGACGTCACCGTGCCAGAAGTAACACCTGTGCTTCTCCTACTACAAGTCAAAAGGAGTTTCAACGTGCTAAATTCAGATGTAACTAAATATCGCTCAAAGGTTAATGCCTCAATGTTTCATGTTCCCGTGAATAAAATAAGTATTTTGTATATTTTGTTAATGATACCAGGAAAATGATAGTTAGATTTTACAGTGTTAAATGTAACTTCTAATTATCTGAATACTTCCAGGTGTATGTCAAAACCCAAAGCTGTATTTCAGTTGGAAAGCTGCACTGATGTTGATATGCATGAAATGCTTAAGACTGGAAATAACCTCAACTTCACAATAAAAACCTGAGAAACACATCTGGAACTCTTCAGTGATGCATTTTTTAAATCATTTCTAGTGACAAACACCAGCCGACCTGTTGTCGTTCTGCTGGTGTTTTTTCATTAACTGGACTTCTGCTGCTGAAGAAATGTAGCTCCAGAGATTTTACCACATTGTCAGACATCAACTCCATTACTTTAACAACTTTTCTGTTTATTTTTTTGTTAGCATCATGTTGTCATTTTGTTTTTACAGGGGAAATAGTGGAAACTACACCAAACTGTTGTTCAGTCAAAATGAAACTGCCACATCAAACAATGAATCTGAATATTTACAGAAACAGCAAAAGTAATCAGAGATGGTAAAAGATATGCTCACAACAGTTACACACTCCATATGGTTGCAAACTGCAAATTCAAAAATCAATACCTTCACCTTTTCTCTGTGGCAACTTTTAAAGATAATTTTTCTCGGAGGAACAACCGAAAACAAGTCGCAGCTGGTGTACTCTATAAATGAATATCTGGAATCTGGAAGCAGAATAAAAAGGTAGAAAGAATGGTGCAGTCGACCCAGAATCAATTGAACTGTCAAACTTGAGCCCTCCGAGCGCAACACCTCTGCTCGTGCCACCTGCCGTAGCAGTTTCTGTACGGAGCCAGACACAGCGGCACCCCGCAGCTCTGGCACAGCCACGATGTCATCTGGTGCCAGCCGTGGGCTCGGCAGAGGCTGCGAGGCAAACTCCCGACAACCTGGTACCACATGGCGGGCGGGATGACCACAGGGACGTGCGCTGATGATGTTGCTCCGGGTCTGTATGGTCTTGACCTGAATCTCCTCGTCTGACATCCTCTTGAAAAGTACCTCCGTTGTCTGTATCCCCGGGACATGCTTCGTCTGGGTGCGTATGGTCTCTGGCTACAGCAGCAGCAGCCACACCCGTGTCTCATGGAAAAAGCTGCTCCAGATCTATTATATCCTCCGGCTGTATAAGGGTACGATGTAGCAGCTCTCCTGGCTCGTCCGTGAATTGGAGGGGGGTACTCGGTCCACAGAGCTCCGTCGCTTTGTGACGAAGTTGCGACATTGGATGGTGGAAGCAGAGCCAAAGGGGGGGACGCAGAACAAAGACACTATTTTTCATCTTCTGGATGTTCAGGATCGTTCTCATCTGGAATGACTCTATGAACACATATAGGCAGGGCTTTAATGAGTGCTGCTGAAGCCAAACAATAACCGGCTGTGCATGTGCTGGTTCCACATCTGCAGCCGTTGTTCTGTGGTTCAAACAGAGAAGCATAAAAAATAAATAGTGTCGGTCCTGGAGTGGGTCAGATTTTAAGGTTGTTGGTGTTTTCCAATCAACATTGTTTTAATCATTAACTAAGAGAAAACAACATGCATGCCCGTTATCTGACAGCCTAACTCTTTCACAGTTATCGGTGTCACTATTTGTCCAGTTTGCTTTATGGCACCACCTTTTAAAAAATGTTTATTTTTTTTGTGATCTATTGATTGAATAATCAGGACCTCCAGTATGAATTCTACTTGTATACATATTTACTCATATTAGATCGTTACATAGCATATGTTCATGGGGAGGGCCCTCAAACCTCAAAAACTTTAAGGTAGCTGTGTGTTCAGTTGGCAAGTGTTATCTGACTGAGGGTAGTAACACAAACTACTCACAGCATGTTCCAGCAACATAAGAACAGATATCAGCAGGAAATGCACCTTAGTGAGTGAGTCCAGGGTCCTGGTAATGTCCACATTGATTCCCTCTGACTGTTCACCGACATACTTGGTGAAACTGGAACATCAACTCAACTCGTTTCACCTGCGACTCAAGTCTGCCGTAATTGTGACGCAGGAACGACTGCAGTGTTTGACACACTGTGAACAAGATGTGTTTCACGTTTATGTAAAAGGTACACTTATATTATATCATTATATCCACAGCAAGGACAACTCACGTTATTGTAATAAAGCATGCTTTTTAGTAGTTTCAAAGACAGCCTCCATGGCTACGTGTCAAGAGTGAATGAAGAATATGTATGGAAACAGCTGGTTAAAGATACCGCTGGTTAAATGTGACGCGCTAAAAAATAATGACTTATCAGACGAGCAGTAAAAAAAATTAAAAAATTAAAATTAAAAAAAAAAAGAATTGAATGACTTCGCGGTCCACTAACGGTGAAACCTAACATGAGAAAGAAGTGTGGCCGCACTCACTCGTCCTACTCGGACTCCGCCGCTGCAGCAGACGCGTCGGGCTCCTCTGGAAACAGACCCGCGCTCCCGACGGCGTAACATTCAGCCCAGGTGGCCTCTTCCTCCTCCGTGTCCTCCTCTTCCTCCGTGTCCTCCTCCGTGTCCTCCACTTCCACAACCATCCTCACGCGTCTGCTCGACATGTTTCGTTGGCGCAAGACTCGGTTTAATAATCGGAGTTTCTGTGGATCACGTGACTTCCCTGCCGCTTGTACACACTGAGCTTCACCTTTGACGCGATGACGACGACCATCAGTCCGCTGCAACCTTTACGCTCATGTTGTTTGGAGAGCTAATAAATGTCCAGTTCATTCTTTTTTTTCTCTTTATGTTTATTATGTTGCCCTCATATGTCTGTTTCACGTATTTATTGTATTCGCCGCAGTTGTTATTCATTCATGTTTCTTGTATTCATGATTTTATCATTTAAAAAAAAGTCCATAAAAGTGTCCATACCTGGAGAAAATGTAAGTGTTGGCTTTTTTTTTTAAATTTTAATATTATGTTTCCACACAACGTTTTCCAATAATTTTGGAAAATATTTGTTTTCTTCAAGCTCATTATTATTATTATTATTATTATAGTAATAATAATGATAATAGTAACAATAAATGTGGTACTAACTGAATTAAATTATGTTGGTGTGTATATCGGCCGATGTCAGCAAATCATGAAATGTTACATACTGGATCTGTACAGTAAATAAAAGATACTAGAAGATACTGCAAGATGTTCACAACCTACATTTGTTCAACCAAAGAGATACCA
The DNA here is from genome assembly GCF_029030835.1 of Brachyistius frenatus. NCBI lineage: Eukaryota > Metazoa > Chordata > Actinopteri > Embiotocidae > Brachyistius > Brachyistius frenatus. Next base: position 376,516 of record NW_027210607.1, on the reverse strand, counting down.
TTTCATTTTTTTTTTTTAATAACAATACTATAGGTCAAAAAACATAAGCCTGGACCATGTATGAAACGGCAGAGCGCTTTGAATTTCAAACGGATATGGGAAGCGGCTGACATTTTCTCATATGAACCTCAGGAGTGGAACTCAGGAGTGGAACTCAGGACTCAGGAGTGCATAAGAAACAAACAATAAGGTTATATTATCGGACTGAATATTCGCTGGTTGCATAAATTCAGCGAGCACTAAACATTTTTGGGAGGACAATACTGATATTGGTAACAAATAAGACGTTCGCATACTTCCAGTATGTTATTGGGTTAAAGTGAATTGTAGCGTCAGATGTTTTTGCTCCTGCTAACATTACATCAACAGTTCCCTTCACTGTCACTAGGGGGCGCTAAGGTTATCTAGCTGCTCCCCAGCATGTTTTTAGCACCAGTTGGGAAAGATTTGACTTTAGAAGCTCTGCAGTGTCGTTGTCTGACTCCGTTTCGGTTCTCTCTGGGTCCTTTTGGACATTACTGAAAGGTTAATGTAAGTTAGCCACAGACAGGTGACAAAAGGATGTGAGCATCACGCAAGGCACCCTGGGTAATGCAGTTTATTGAGAGCAATTTTGAATCACCCAGAGAGCCTGATGTGGAGAGGACAAAGGGGGTACCGACAGCTCCTCAGAAGTGTAGCTGAGCAAGAAAAAAGTCACGATGCATCAGACTAAAATGTAGAAGTCATGTTATTGAATTCCTACAGTGTGGGACCTTTAAATGATCTTTTTAGTCACCAGAGGGCAGCAGAAACAACACAACATCAACATGTTCATGTACATTGAAGTTCAGCATACATTTCCCTGTTTACAGATACGGAGCAACATGGATGTCACTACAAATCCTGATGAATTTAAGAATGATATCACCTCTTTTTTTAGTTCTAGTTTGGTCTCCATAAACAACAGAGGGAAATGTCTCCTTCTTTATATTCTAAATCCTCCACTTTGTTCACCAACACACCTCCTACTTTGTCTGTTTTCTTTTTGTAGCTGGGTAGACAGTGTGCAGATTTATTTGAGCTGTATTTGAAGAAAAAAAAAAGCTTTGTGTGGCAGCTGAAACATGATGAGAGTGGATCAAAACATTAAAGAGGTGGGCTCTAAAAAGAAAACTATGACCTCAGTACAGGTGAGGCAGACTGGAGCTGTCCATTCAGCACTAGAAGCAACACCTTGCATATCACAGGCATTTTTATCATTATTTTATCAAATCAAGTGGAAACCGCGGTTACCTGTCAACACCACTGTTAATGACCTGACCTAAACAGAACCTGATGTACAAAAATGGTCACATTTTTTAATCGTTCGGTTTTCCTTTTGTAAGCTTGGTTGAAACTGCAGATCTACAGCATACTGTATCTGTACTGCAGAATCAAGAGATTAAACTGGCAAGTATAATGTGCTGATTGACGTCAAGAAACACACCATGGCTTAGGTTAAATCAACTCACTGGTCAATTTTTATGGTGTAAACACATTTTATTCTTTTTTTCTGGACCAGTTATTGTGTTCCACCCTTGTGCGAGCGCGTTGATACTGCAGAACAAATGGCCAGTGTTGTGGAGATATGGAGCGGTGAGCTGTTATTTTAGAAGAGACTCACTTAATCCCATAGTAATCCCTGTATTAGATCACACTCTGATGGTGAAACAAGCGCTGGAGAGGAGGAACCGTAGGCAGGCAAAGAGCAGCCTGACAGCTCACTCGCACAAACACACACACACAGACAGACACACACACACACACACACACACACACACACACACACACACACACACACACACACACACACACACACACACACACACACACACACACACACACACACACACACACACACACACACACACACACACACACACACACACACAAAGCACACACACATACTGTACATACAGACAGCTTTTGCATACTGACACAAAAGTGTGCGCGCAGTCAAATGTGTGCACATGAGCAGCGATGCACACATGCAGATACAAATGCCTGCCCTCCCCCCCACACACACACACAAACTGCAACAGCAGCCGCACTGTGTCACATGACCACAGTGAGACCACCACCAACCCCGCCGCCCCCTCCCCCACCTCCTACCTCCCCTCCCCTCCCCTCCTCCCGAGATGAGTTTGTGAGTGAAGGAGTGAGCAAGAGAGAATAGCTTCTCCACAGATGGAAACTAGGACACCAAACCCCTGTGTGTTTGTTTTGCGTCCTGCTGCATCTGCGTGTTTGTGCGTGTCCATCTGCATGCGTGTGTCTGTTCGTGTCTGTCGAGGATCAGGGCCGTGCGTCCACGTGTGTTCATCATCGCTCATGTGCCCATACAGTGTGTTTGGATGTTTGTGCCTGCGTGCTGCAGTGTAGCGGTGAATAATCTGATGAAGAAATCTGGAAGTTTGTAGTTTGTTTCCTGGACAGAGAAGATCACTTGTGTGTGTGTGTGTGTGTGTGTGTGTGTGTGTGTGTGTGTGTGTGTGTGTGTGTGTGTGTGTGTGTGTGTGTGTGTGTGTGTGTGTGTGTGTGTGTGTGTGTGTGTGTGTGTGTGTGTGTGTGTGTGTGTGTGTGTGTGTGTGTGTGTGTGTGTGTGTACACAGTGTTTGCAATGGGTGAGACAAGGAGAGGTTGAATTCCCAGTGTGCGCTCTTCACTGGTCGCCTGGTGTTTCTGGACCCGTATATTCAGGCAGTCTGGTGACACCAAGCTCACCTCACACATAAAGAACCATCTCCAGCAGAGTGTAGACCTCAGGTTGATTTGGAAAGTATTTGAGCAGCTTTAACCAATCAGCATTGACCAACATATGTGCCGAAAACTCCACCACAGCGACATCGTTGCACTTAGCCACCAACACTGGTGACCGATTGGTCCAGAGTATAATCACAGCAAAGAAAACTGATTACTGTTTCTCAGACAATGGACCGTAATTTTTCCACTTTTCTGGTTGGGGGCATTGTTATTATTTACTCGCGTGATCAGCTGATCGCGCTGAGTAGGCCTCTACTGCTGCTGCCCGGAGCGAGGCCTGAAATCCCGGACGAACTTTGGAGAAGACGGCGGGGTTGCAGAGCTGGAGCTAAGCTGAAGGCGAAGAGGAGGAAATATAAACCAGCGGTACCGGAGATCTTAATGGGGAACGTGAGGTCGTTGGCCAACAAGACGGACGAGCTCGGCGCGCTGGTAAAGACCCAGAGGGAGTACCGGGAGTGCAGCATCATGTGTTTCACCGAGACATGGCTGCACTCACATTTCCCAGACCACAGCGCGGCCGTACCCGGCTTCAGGACTGTTCGGGCGGACAGAGACGTTGTTCGGAGCGGCAAGAAGAAAGGTGGAGGGATTGCAGTCTATGTGAACGAGAGGTGGTGCAATCCCGACCACGTGTGTGTGAAGGAACGTTTCTGTAGCCCGGACATTGAACTGCTAGCCGTGGGGATGCGCCCTTATTATTTGCCGAGGGAGTTCACGTCCTCCATTGTTATCGTTGTTTACATTCCTCCATCAGCTGACGTAGAGGCAGCAGTGGACACCATCTACTCCACTGTGTCTAAACTGCAGACTAAGCATCCCGGTGCATTTTTGTTAGTTACTGGAGACTTTAACCAGTCTGGATAAAGTACTGCCAACTGTTCACCAGTATGTGAACTGCCCCACAAGGAACAATAAAACCCTGGACTTACTGTATGCTAATGCCATGGATGCATACAGTGCTACTGCCCTTCCCCCCCTTGGTAGATCAGACCACAACCTGGTCCTGCTGACCAGGTATGTCCCCCTGGTGCAGAGGCAGCCTGTAACCACCAGGACTGTGAGGAGGTGGACACAGGAGGCTAAAGACGCCCTGCAGGACTGCTTTGAGTCCACGGACTGGGATGTGCTGTGTGGACCACATGGGGAGGACATCAACAGCATGATGGACTGTATCACAGAATACATTAAATTCTGTAAACACACCACCGTACCATCCCGGACTGTAAAATGCTTCCCCAACAATAAGCCGTGGATCACCAGTGACCTGAAAGTTCTTCTTAATAAGAAGAAAGCAGCCTTCAGGTCTGGGGACAGGGAGGAGCTCAGGAGAGTGCAGCGCCACCTGAAGGAGAAGATGAGGGAGTGCAAGGACTCCGACAGGAGGAAGCTGGAGGCCAAACTCCAGCAGAACAACGTGAGGGAGGTGTGGACCGGTATGAAGGAGATTACTGGGTTCAAGGGGAGAGAGAGACAACCAGGGGGAACCTGGAGAGGTCAAATGAACTAAACTGTTTCTTCAACAGGTTTAGTTCACCACCCTCATCTGTCTCCTCCACACCTTACACCTCTCAAACACCTCTGCTACCTCCCCTCCTCCCCCCTCTGCCCCCCCTGGTGAGCAAATAAAAAAAAAAAAAACCCGAACGGGAACATAGTACGATTTCATTCTGCGACTTTTTAACTTTGTCTTTACAATAAATCAAACAGAGCGACGGATTAAGGCAAACAGACTGAAGCTCCACCATCAACTGGAATGACAAAAACAAAAAACAAAAAAAAACATCTGATCGGAGAGAAAAGAAGAGCCCTCAATCTCAAAGGGCTTTTCCTCCATCGACACTTTGACCTCCCCCCACCCCCTCTCTGTGACGACTGGCCAGGTTAGGAGACAGCTGGAGAGACTCCACCAGCGCAAGGCTGCAGGACCTGACGGCATCAGCCCCGGGGTCCTGAAGACCTGCGCCGTCCAGCTGGCTGAGGTCCTACAACACCTCTTCAACCTGAGCCTGAAGCAGGAGGAAGTCCCGGTGCTGTGGAAGACGTCCTGCCTGGTTCCAGTCCCTCAGAAGACGACTCCATCCGGCCTAATGGTTGAGGAGTACAAGTACCTGGGTGTGTCCATCGACAACAGACTGAACTGGAAGACCAACATCAATGCTGTCTACAAGAAGGTGATGAGTCGACTATTTTTCTTGAGGAAACTTCGATCCTTCAATGTGTGCAGCCAGATGTTGGAGATGTTCTAGCAGTCTGTTGTAGCCAGTGCATTGTACTTCGCTGTGGTCTGCTGGGGGAGCAGCATTGGAGCCGGAGACACCAACAGACTTAACAAACTGGTTAAGAAGGCCGGCAACATTCACATTTTCAAATCTACAAATCTAAACATAAAATATCTGGTCTTAATCTGTATGTATCAGCCATATGTATTTAGAGTGTATGTAAAAGTGTTCATAGCTTCTAGCTCTAAAAAATGAGGCCAATGCAGAAGTGCCTTAAACTACAATACCACCAAGTGCCACTAGAGGTCGGCTCCAAAAAGCCTCCGGCTCCATAGACTCCAATTAAACTTTTCTGATCAAATACAGTGTCAAATAACGTCTCCACTAGTTATCGCGGTGTTGTTAGCTAAAGTCACTCCTTCTTTCTGGAGGTCCATCTGAAAATAATCCCTCATTAATAAGAAAATTAGCCTCAAAAAGTTGTGTTTTGTAGGCGTGCCTGTTTGATTGACAGGCCTGTGGTGCAGTCAGGTTACGGCTATCGGTGGACGGGACGTAGTATCGCCGGGTTTCCAATCAGATCAGTCGGATCAACCACAAGCTCCTCCCTCAGCTCGTCCAAATATGGTCACTGCTTGTTCCAAAGCGTTAGCAAGATGGCGCCGGCCAAGTTCTCGAGGTTTCATTACAAACCGATCGGTGACGTCACTGCTGGATGCCGCTTGATTTACAACCATTTGTCTATGGCTTGTCACTTACGACATTTTTAAATTGATTTATTCAGGAGGCCTTGATTTATTTAATGCTGACAACGGCAGAAAATAACTTTTTAGTAGCTCAACACATGTTTTATCCCACAGAACAGTTACATTATTCTTCTTCAAAGTGCAAGGAGGCAGCAACTAGTAAATTCCATGTCCTTTCCTTATTACCGTCATCTGTTGCATTATGTTCTCACTACTGACTTTAAAGGTTAGAGAGTTAATGGCAACGCTTTTCTGTGAGCGAAAGGCCACTAATGGCACAACTGAAAAACAGGCAGGCACATCTTAATAATTCATAAAACATGAACGGTATCAAAAATAAAAGTAACATAAGACAAAGAAAATAACATTAAAATTGAAAGAAGAGAAAAATAAAACAAAATATATACATAAGAAAAAGTTATGGTGTTGTGTAAGAAATTATTATCTGAACAGTAAAGCCTTCAGCCTTGATTTAAAAGAGCTGAGAGTTGCAGCAGACCTGCAGTTAAAGGAGAGTTTCCTTTTTAGTTCAACCTGTCGTAGGCCATTCACGGGACTGTTGTGGCTACAAAACAGTGAGTATTCATTACCACTGGATACTGAATCATCATTTTGCCACGGGATTCCAGTCTATCTTGTTTCTTCTGTGTGCAGACCCAAAGTCCTGATGAGGTTAACCTTTTGTCACCAGCTTCTGTGACTTTCATCAAGTAAATCCTGACAACAATTATAAGCTCATAACATCATTTCGCACCTCCATTTAACTCCCTCCTCCGACTACTGTTGTTTGAGTTAAACAACCAGTTTCACACAAATATCACATAAAGTTGTGTTTCTCACCTCGACTCACTTTCTTTCTTTTCTTTTTGGTGGTGGTTACACAAATAACCCAGGCTCCGAGCTCTTTAGCTTAGGCTGACGATTGCTGTCTTCACCATGTTGCTGTTAATTTGAAACCGCAAACAAAAATAAAAGTGCAACCAATCAGAAACCAGCATTTTCCATATCATCATGAAATTATGTCACACTGGTTGAACAGTTGAACCTCTTAAACAGAAGCCCAAAATAATCTATTCCCTGAAACCCCAGCGAAAGGAAATGTTCTTGTTATATCTCATACAACGAGCCCCATTGAGTTGGATTGATTTAGTTTAGCACGGTAGCATTGCTAGCATGAGAACACTTTACAGTATTTCCATATGGGTCAAACTCACTTCAATTCAATTTCAATTCAATTATATTTATATAGTGCCAAATCAAAACACAGGTTATTGCATGGCACTTAATACATTAAAGTCCTGACAGCAGAACTTTACAGCATTATACAGAGAAACCCAACAATTCAACAATTCCCACAAAGCTAAGAGGCAAAAACTCCTTTTTAAGGGAGAAAAACCTCCAACAGAGGGAAGAAAAAACTTCCTCTTAACAGGAAGAAACCTCCAACAGAAGCAGGCTCATCTGCCTGCACCGGTTGGGCTGACGGGAGAGCAAAGAGAAAAAGAGAGCATTCACTTTAACTTTGAGAAAAACTACTATTAAAAAAAATGGAGCCACCAAGATCTCCAGAAAACATTCATCACTGTGTCACGGCTTTAAAAAGACATCAAAGTATGACTTCTTTTAGTTGTAACCTGACAGCAGCGTCTGTCACCGTCTCTTTCTGTCTCCGCAGCCGGCAGTCAGCCTCACAGTTTACAGGGAACATGACATGTTGTCAGGTTCCTCCGCCAGCCGCACGGCTTCCTGACCGGCTTCACCGAACGCCTGCTGCCTAACAGGTGAGACAAATACTGCATTTACCCCCAGGGAGTGGGGAAGAGGAAGGAGGGGCGGGACCAGGAAGTAGCATCAACCAATGACAGCTTGACGTATGGCACCGGCAGCGTGCGAGCCGGGTGCCGTAACCGAGGGCGTCTATAAATCCTGTGCTAAGGATGAAAGACTGCCACAAAGGAGATTAGTGTCCACAGCAGCTAATGAGGTACTATATCAGCACAGCCCGGCACTAGCAGCAAAACACACACACACACACACACACACACACACACACACACACACACACACACACACACACACACACACACACACACACACACACACACACATATAGTACACACGTGCACACACACACACAAAGCTCATACACAAATACATGCATTTACAGGCAAGTGCATTGTATTTGTACAGTAACACACAAAACACGAGTCTTACAAGCAAGTGCGAGGCAAGATGGGCTACACACACTTTATCCTGCGTGTGCACACACACACACACACACTTTATCCTGCACACACACACACACACACACACACACACACACACACACACACACACACACACACACACACACACACACACACACACACGTGTCATTGTGAGGGGAAAAGGGTACGTTTTATATCGAATTTTGTAGAAAAGGGTCACTATGTGTTCACCCACGTGTTCGCACTAGTAAAGTGAACTTCTCCAACCATGTCGCACCAACCAGTTCATCCATCATTACAAATACATGTTGAAAAGATTGTTCGGAGTAACAGAACTTTATTTTACAGGAACATTCCATCTATTTTAAACATGAAGTAAAGAGTTGTAAAGTGGGAGGAGCTATTGCAGGTGTCCTTTGTTCTAGAAGAAAAAAAAGGTAAGGTTACGTGACGAACTGCTGAAGCTCCTTCCACTGATTCTCCTCGTTCAATCATAAAGTCCTGATGATCATCAAATCTGGTTCTCATGATAGAAATCAAACGTACGAGATTGTATATATACTGGAAAACTGGAAACACAACGTGCAGCTCCCTTTCGAAACTCCGTGTCAGTTTTGTTTGAATTCTGCAGCTGTGACGTCACATTTTGTCAACAGTTGCCACAGTGAAGCATTATGAGTTTTCTATTTACACCTCTGACTGGCGTCGTCTCCATAGCGACGGCGCCCAAAGCTCATGATCAAAATATTGGACAAAATTAAATTTCTCATAAATGTGATTGAAGTAATGAAACAATGGGTGGCTCCAACATGTACCCTATAGGGTCGCTACATTATCCAGCAGAGTCACGTGTTTCTGTGTTCAGTGACATTTACAGAATGTGACTAGAGTGGATAAAACAGATCTGTTAGCTGCAGTCCGTCCGCAGGGTTAACTGTGGTTTATGTTTACAAACTGGAGGAGTGGAGTTTGAATAAATAGGAATCACGGTGAGTCCATCGCAAACGCTATAGAGTTGCATCACGTGAACTATGAGCTTCAGTGTTGAACCCACCAACATGATGTCTACGCAGCACAGCTGTGAAAGCGGCATAGCATAAGAAAGGAAGGACAATAGACTTTCTTACATATAAAATAAGGAACTAGTCAACTAGTCTCATAAAATTCATTCAATACTTTTTAGAGTTATTTCCATTTTGCCAACTAAAGTCGCTCCTTCTTATTAGTTTTCTGGAGGTTCATCTGAAAATAATCTGTCATTAATGAGAAAATAAGCTTCAAAGATATGTGGGTTTTTTTTTGTTTGTTTTTTTTGTGGGGGGAGGGGGTTGTTTGATTGACAGGTGCAACCAGGTTACAGCTATCAGTGGGCAGGACGTGGTATCGCCGGGTTTGCAAACGAGTCAGATCCACCGCTGGCTCCTCCCCCAGAAAATCCAAATATGGTCACTTCCAGCTCACATCGCTGTCGGTTTGCTGCTTGGTAACAACAAACGCCTTCAACTTTTTTTTTTGCCTTATTTTGAACCCGAGAAACTACATCTTCATCTTCCACCGCCGAGACATTAAAAAAAGAGCTTTTTCTTTGTACAATGTCTACTTCGACATAAGAATGTGACTATGTCGTCCATGTGTGCGCTACGGTCTGTGCTTGTATGTGCAGACAAACACCATACCGTGAATATAACAGTGTGTGTGTGTGTGTGTGTGTGTGTGTGTGTAAGCCTGCTTTCATAGGGGTGTGTACAGCAACAACGAGGAGAGAGATGGCCCCCTTAAGACCAGTCAATGAGAGACGGACGTGGAGACGGACGCAGCTAGCGAGACTGCCGATCAATAGTAATCATGAGGCGCTGTGGCGTTAACAGCAGATGACACATCGCTCGGGCTGTTCTACTGCGCTGCACCCCGACACAAAGCAGCACAAAGCCATAACTCCTCGTAGGCTTAGATCAATAGATATACATTTACACAAGTCTCAGCCACATAGTAAGATTTTTTTAGGGGGATATTCATTTGATAGCTCACGATTTGATAGCCTCACGTTGTAACTAACTTTCTGTCCCAGTGGAAGTTGCGTCAGCTCAACAGGCCGGACTTTCCTCCACCCGACAACCCTGCGCACAAATCTACGCAAGCATGACAGCGACTTGTCCCTCAGGTCATAAACGCCACCACTCCCCCACTGCCCCAGGGCAAAGGCTGCCACATACAACTATTACATGAACATGATGGCAAGATAAATGGACACCCATGTGATTAATGAACATGCTGAGTGTCCTATTATAAATCCCTAAAGGTAACGTAGTGGAGGAGGCTGAGTGGCAGCAGCGCTGTAAGGAAACAGGCCCGGAGCCGACGTGATGGGTTGTGGTTCTACGTGGCTTAAAAGCAACAGTTCAACATTTTGGGAAGCATGTCGATTCACTTCCTTTCCGAGAGTGAGACGAGAAGATAGATTCCTCTCTGATGACTGTGCGTTATAGCACCTTCTGTCTGAAGGAGGGTAACGATGGGGAAGATTCTCATGTTTATGACTTTGTGAGTTCTCTCGTCATCGGACGACTCGAGATGGCAGCTGCCGGGTTTTTTTGTTCCACTTCTTCTCGCTCGTTACTACCGATCCCTGCTGTTTAAATTCATAAACATGAACCGCATTTTTTTGATGATGTCGTACCGCCGAGCGAGCAAACTGTTTGACAAAAACACTATAAATGGCTGCAGGAGAACAATTTGGACGCAATACTGTTGAGTGACTGTTCTCTTTTAAAAATGGACTTTGGTTGACGACTTTGACCTTGGCTTTCACAAAAAATGTTCATATATCTGAGCTTTCAGAAAAATTAAACTTACTCACTCCTCATTGGGACTCAGAGGGTGACGTGAAGCGTACAGTAGAAAACTGGCAATAACATAAGTGACATGACGCGAACAGTTTTAAGCTGGAAGTCAGGATGTGTTTCGCCAAGCTTAGTGTAAAAACTGAAGGAGGCAGGAAACAGCTAGCCTGAAGTAAAAAGAAATCTACCACTTGCAATAAAACGACATACTGTCATGTTAACATTTCAGTTTGAGTATTGTTTAGATAGTATAGATACGCATTTAGAATTATTTTTTTTAATGAGGCAAGTCGAGTAGATCCATTTTCACTGCATTTGATCTATATATTTGTTTTTTTGTTTTGTTTTTTCTTTCTTATCAAAAACTTGTCCATCAGTAGGCTTATGTGCCATTTTGCTTTTTGAAAGACAAAAAAGTAGGTCAACCCGAACCATGAGAGTCTAGCTAGCGTAAGCACACTCGTCGTATCATTCAGCACTTTTCATAGAAGATATTTTGACCTGACTTAGCAGAAAAGCACAGGTGGAGCTACTAAAATTGCAAACTGTCTTTTTCGAGTGATGTTGCAGTTCAATGCAGAGATTAATAAGGTATTCATTCACGCCTGTGTTTGACAAGTATTTGATTTTAATTTCACTCCACATTTCTCCCCTCCATCATCTTGCATATTATTGTAAACAGAAGATTTTAGAATATTTTCGAGACAGAATCGATTATTTAACCTTTTAAAAACACATCTATTTTTTAGGCCTCTGCTCTAAAATTGCATATCCATAATAAAAAGAGGAAACCTCTGCAACCACAAGGTCTATTTAAATAATGTTGGTGTAATAATAAAGGGAACACTTGTGAGATTTGTTCAAATGTGTAAATATCGGTATATATGTCCATATTTTAATAATAGTTTTGCCAAGTCTTCTCCCTGGCTCCCAATTGGGGGCCTTTAGGGCTTGAAAGGTTAAACAAATAATACAAAAATAAAAATAAATTGAAAATCAAAAATAATTATTAAAGCACTATATGTATCATTAAGTACCACAAAGATATACAAAACATCCACATTGTCAACTTTTCAACATTTCAATCAGACAGTGGCCGGTATCTCCTCCGCCTCCACCTGAACAGGAAACAGTGTATTTATAAAAGCAACATTACGCCGCTGGTTAACGACATCAGTGGTCTGAAAACAGTAGATGGAGCAGCCCTGCCAGTAATTCTGAATCAGAATCGGTCTAAAAACAGCAATCTACTAGAGCAGAGTAGTCTGAGTTATAGGCACATAAAAGCCATAGAAATACAAGCGTGGACATTATAATTAGAGCAGAGGTAGGTGTGTGTGTGTGTGTGTGTGTGTGCGTGCGTGTGTGTGTGTGTGTGTGTGTGTGTGTGCGTGTGTGCGTGAGACACCAAAAGAGAAAGTAACACACAACACTCTTCTCGAGTGTCTCATGAGAGGAGGAATCAAGACTTCAAAAATGGCCCTTTCTGTGAGAAACACTTGGCTTTAGTACAACAACACACACTCATCTCTCCACTAGAGCTCAGCCATCACTACAGATAATGAGCCCTGAATACCATTAGCACAACACGCTCCCCACACTGCATATCCCCGTCCCTATTAAAACTCTATTCATCTATCCTTAGCCTATCTTCATCTACTGTTTAAAATCTCCTTTGAAAAGACAGCTCACTCATCGCGGTTCAGTAAACAACGAATACACGAGACAGACAAGATGACGTGAGTGTAAATAATATAGTCACGGTTACGCTTCAGTTTTTAAGGGTTATTTGTATGTAGAGAGCTGAAGTGACTCAACTTTTACTGTAAAAGTTGTTGAAACACCAGCTTGAACTGATGTGTATTTTTAGCTGCCCTTAATTAACACCCATAGCGTTGTGGGTTAAATGTCGCTGGCTTAACCACTGCTAATTCAAACATGGCTGTAGCCACAGTAGGATGAGAGGTGTTGTGACTGACGTTCACGTTTCCAACATGACCAAGGCAGAAAAAAAGGTGCATCAGGTCAAGAAGATCTCTGAAGGAAAACATTCAGTGCATACGACCTGACATGTGGGGCGTGACGGCCCGTTGGTTCTCCAACGCGACCATGTGTCCGCTCAGGTGCAAGTTTCTCACCTGCAACAACACACCTACACCCCTACTCACTGGATTGTTGGTCTCTGCCACTTCTTTCGTATCCTCCAAAATTTGACACAAACTTCAATGTTTATTTTCTGCGCAAGTTTCAGGCGGCTGGAGAACGCACAGATGCACCAGGCCAGTGTTCGCAAAAAAAACAACCTGCAACTCGGGGTAAAAAACGTAGAATAGTGACTCACAAAAGGTGATAGCTTCTCCGTGCTCCGTGCATGTTACTGTGCTGCACGCCAAAGAGCAGTCTCAGAACTTTTTGATCCACCCTCGTAATGGTGGCGGTCACATTTCACAGTCTATAAAAGTGAAAAACTAGATAGTTAGCAGGCTAACTGGTAGCCGCTTGCTGGCCTTTTTGAAAAAAAACTGGAAATCACTAACTAAAAAGTAAAAAGTTTGTGCAAGGAGCTAGCAGGAAGTCAGCCAGTTTAGCTAAAGTGGAACTGCAGCAAATTTTTATAGGCTAAAAAAACGGGAAAGTCTGAGGAAAGGGTGCCATCCGGGAACATGGTATGAAGAACGGTATCCAGTCCGTCAATCTGCTGAAAAGACAAAGAAACACCTGCTACAACTCAAGCTCCATCCACACAGTCGAGGTTTTCATGATGGGCTGCCTTCATTTTATTGGATACCCACCATTGTTATAATTCTGACAAAACCACAAAGGCTTGTTTTGGTTTTTTCACGCAAAAACGATCGCAGCCTTTATCAGTTTCTGCTCAAAGCAGCGCCCCCGATCAAAGTCCTGTCGTCAGGTTCTCGCACCGAACCAAACGCGTGCCAATTCGATTGTCGCATTTTTTCAAAGCATGCGATAAAAATGAACCCGGAGCGCCCTCTCATGGACAAAATCAATTTCTCTTAAATTACAACACATCACCTGCATTTAAGTCATAAACTTTAAATGATACTCTCTAAAAAGCCTTAAATTCACTTTAATCAATTTCAAACACGGATTTAATGAATATATCTACATGAACCATTAAGGTAAGTAAGCTGTTTGTCGTGAAGGTGTTCTTTAGTAACAGACATAAGACAGAGGAGGAACGAGAGAGCTGACAGACTATAATATCTTATTTAAACATCATTTAGACCCGTAACTGTAACTCAGCATGGGGAAGTTGAATACACTCTCCATGTCCCTGTATGACATTTAAATGTCCTATGGACACTTCTATCTGTCAATTTTAACCGTCTGATTCTTTCACTCAAGCACACGAAACTGTAATAACGCAAACACTGTAAAAATCACTTTATGAAAAAGCAGTTATACTGATCTGGACGATACACCATAGTGTTAAAGCACATATCATCCTGGGCCAGAATTACCCCTGCCAACACTTTCACTTTAACTTTGAGTGTTTAGTTTGAGTGGAGTGGAAAAAGCGGGCAGAGTAACTTTGCAGTTTTGGACCACTGTGCCAGGCAAGATGAATCAATCCTTGAGTAATTAAATGAATCCATGTCAAACAGTAACTCAAACCTGCTGTCCAGCTACAGCCAGTGCTACGTAAGGCCTCCATACTGCCAAAACGTTTCTCTTTAGAGCCAGTGATTGTTGTACCGAGCTTTAGCAAAGGAGTGAGACTGCTATGTACAGCGCACCAAAGCACTCTTGGACAGCCGTGGCGTTCAAGCCAAGCCAAGTATCATCAAAGTGCCGGTTTGGCAGCTGCCCTGAGGAAAGGCAGCCAAGGCCAAGTAAGGTTCTAAACCTGACACAACTACACAAGCAGAGGAAGGTGATAAAGGCATGTCCACCGGGTACACTTCTCCAGCAGGATCATACTGAATGGTTCTGCTTAACCCTTGTAAAACCACACAACATGACAATAAGGAAGTCTCCTTTTACAGCAATGGTGCGGGACAAAACCCCCAAACACATGTTCCTAACCCCGAGAAACACGCCAGATATGGTAAACAGTCAGGTTGTTAAATCCCCCGTCGTCCATCTAGATCTTACTGCTGATTATATGTCCTGTAAGCGAACCTGCAAACCTCCACTGCAACTCGGCTTTTTGACACTTTGGTTTATGGACAGATGAATTAAATGATACAATAAGATTAGAGATCTTTAGAAATGCTAGTGGGTGAATTTCCTTTTCCTGTTTCCAGTTTGTATTGACTGATTGCTGCTTCGAACTGCACGAACAAAGAGAGCGGTATCATCTAAGTCTTGAGAAGAAAATAAACAATTGTCTGTCCCCAGTTAAAAATGAGGTCATTTGTCAAACGTCTGCTCAGAAAAACTGAACTAATTGGAATTATTGCCGCTGGAAAGCTGAATGCTAATCTAAAGCTCTACTTAAAGGGTCATCTCAACCAAAATACAAATTAAAATTTGTGGTCCTTGAAAGATGGAAATCAGCTTCCCCAGCTTATAGAGGCTACATTAAAAATGTGCATACATTCTTTGAAGTATTGTGCGTATAGAAATACTGTTTTTGAAAAGAGCGGCCTCAAGCAAAAAAGAAAACAGGGCGGAGCGGGCGGTACAACAGTGCACATTTTCCCATAATCTGCTTGGAGAAACACTGACAGCGCTGCATCCAGTTGTTGACATGAGTAGTGTCACAAATAGTTCAGTCACAAATAAAAAAGAGACAGCAAGAGAGAGAAGCACAATGCCCGCCACATCTTGCACCTACACACAGCGGGCCGATCTTGACGTGAAGTGGATGTGAATGTTGGATTGTCGGTTTCCGAACACTACATAGAAATAGCGATCCAGACATCAACTGTAAGCCCTGAATTTTCTCGGGAAGGGTTTCAGGAAGAGTGTTTTCAACGGTATCCATTCGATCCACATGCAATGTGGAAAGATCGCAAATCCGGCTCACACTTTTAGCCGGAGAGCGAACTCGTGACAGTCAACGATTGTGAGATGTATGACGATGGATAAATGAAACGACAACAGACACACCAGTGATCAATATTTAAACCAGCTACCCTTGTTTTAATATGACTCAAATTCACAGGGTAAATATATATGTCTGGCTACGCTCCATAGGGAGTCATTTTCAGTCCTTGGATCTTCATATGCGTAGACCTCGGGTTCATTTTAAAACTATTAGAAAAGCCTTCAAACAATCGGTGCTGACCACCATATGCACCAAACCGGGTCAAACTCTACCACAGCTGTTTGACTTCAACACCACCGCTACTGGTTGCTGATTGGTCTGTCCTTAAGGAACAGCTGTGCAAACATTAATACGAGCAGACTAAAGTCACAGTGAAGACAAACAAAGCTGCGAGCAAAAGTCGGGTGGAGCCACTTAACACATTCAGGATTTGTCTCAATTTTGATTTTTTTTTTCTGAGTAGCTGTGACAAATGCTAAAGGACCTCTCTGGTATCAGATAGTGTGCAGGAGTCATACTGTTTAACTCCTTCTAAACATGCATCCAGTGGAGTTTCTTCCTAAAAGGCTATATAGTAGCTAAGCTTTACCCCATTACGTATCTTGTTGTCACTATAATGAGCTTATTTCCAATCTCATAATCTGTCCATGTTCACGTAGACTTGAACACCTTCTTCCCACATGATATGTATTCACTTGTAAATGTAAAGTTGCCCATACGGCATACTGGTCAGTGTGTATGATCCTCCTCTGAGCTCCAGACTGTTTCCCTGCACCTGAGACCCGCTGGGCTGCAGGAATATCAGTGGATCAGGAAAAATAGATGAATGTTTTGTCTTAATCGAGGTGTGAGATGATGGAATTTCAGTCCAGAAGATCACTGTACATTTATCCTATTATTTAAACAATAAGTTATGTGAACACCATAAAGGCTGCTACTACTATTTCCACTAGTTCGCCTGCTAATAATGATCTGGTAATAATGACAATAGACACACAGGCAGACAGAAAGACTCATACATACACAGTGTCTGGACCCATTAAGATACACTGTCTTAAAGGCAACGTTGTGTAGTCCAAAAAAAAAAAAAAAAAACAGCACTCACCACTTTGTCCTCCTGCAGCCCAGTCAGCCATCCATGTATAATGAAAAGAAAGACAGAGAGAATGTGAGCTAAAATGATATCTGCAAGCAAAGCAATGATCCTCCAGCTCTGCTGGTAACAAACACTGAGATAGACAGATATTTCAGTTTCCAATAGTATTACTATCACTGAACCTTTCTTTTACACGTCTGATTTATTTCCCAATAATCCTTCAACCCAAATAAAAAAAAAGGTTTTATGTCAGTATATGACCTGGTTAAGGTCTTACTAAGTTCATTTCACAGTACTTGTTTGAGGTTGATGGTAAAAATCAAGCATGTCAAAGTCACGATGTGTATTATAACAATGGGAGGCAATGACAACTTCACCCGATGTCCACCTTTATTACTGAGAGGACGGATATGTATTCACATGAAAAACAATGAGAAGTTTGTTTGATCTGAAATGTTTTAATTGAGTTTATTCATGTTCTTTTAAAGAGTTCGATGAGAAGCTTCGGAGGAAGCAGCTCACTAATTCGAGGTGTATCTTTAAGTTCGTAATGCACTCTGACTTTGTGTGGTAAAATAATGTTGTTGTTTTTCTAACTGGTGGAATCCCTGGCTAAAAACTTCATAAAATGTATTTCATTTTCATTGATTACTGGACTATTGAATAGTAACATGGCCAACAATCAGCTAGGGACATTGTTTGAACTGTGCATCCCTGTAAGAGTCTGGGCAAACAACCAATGGTGTCATGTTTCTGGTGAATATGGTGTCAAATGTCCAGACAGTGTTATTTTCCATCTGTAATTTCATCATTAGTTATTAGTTATAACTTCTGTGATCGCTGCTCTACACAAGTAACACACGTTTTCTACATCCATTAAGCAATTATCAAAGTGACACACTAAGGCATTATTATATCGCTAATTAATAAGGTGATGGGTTTATTTAAAATATCTGCGTGTGTGTGTGTGTGTGTGTGTGTGTGTGTGTGTGTGTGTGTGTGTGTGTGTGTGTGTGTGTGTGTGTGTGTGTGTGTGTGTGTGTGTGTGTGCGTGTGTGCGTGTGTGTGTGTGCTAAATCCTTAAAAACCCCTCTCCCACTGAATGCAGCTGCCGCCACCGCCAACACACCCCACAGCTGAACTCTCCTCATGTCACCCACTAACTAATTAGGATGTTCTTCTGAGGCTGTGCGTGCGTGCGTGCGTGAGTGCGTGTGTTTGTGCATGTGTGAGGTCATTAAATGCCACACCGGCGATGTAGGGGAGGGGAAGGGGTTGGGAGACAGGACGTCACTTATTTCTGAGGAAGACTCACCTCCCAGTGCCAACACACACACACACACACACACACACACACACACACACACACACACACACACACACACACACACACACACACACACACACACACACACACACACACACACACATACACCCTACTGTGTGCGTATAGGGCACCTCCGGACCCCTGGGAGACGGAGACAGAGTGGGAGACCACCCCCTCTGTCCACAGCTCAGTCTAATGCCCAATTAACCTTTACCAGCCCCTGCCTTGGTCACACAGACACACACACACACACACACATGGAGGCGTAGCTCCCATTCACACACATGGGTGGAGGCACGCATAAATACACAAGTAACACACACAGATCTCATATACAGTACATATCAACACACATCCGGAACGCAGAATACCAACACATGAAGACACACACATATGTGCCACGGTTCATCACCTCCATCTGAGCTGCAGCACCTGAGGCCTGATCGGACAAACTGGATGAAACAGCTGCACATGACGGACATGAACCTGTGTGAATATCTTTCTGTCCGGGGAACCAGACAACTGGAAACAGAATTCATCTGTGTGTGCACACATTGACACTCCCGGATTCAATACAAATCAAAATGTTATAAATCTCTTTGAAAAAAAGAGATATATTTGTTTGTTTGAAGCAACAAACAAGCAACAAATATAAGGTATAATATAAAGGAAGAGACTTTTAGACGACATTAAAGGAGAATCCTGAATAAATAAGATGACAAACCTTTCTACGTGTTTACTTTTATTTATTACTGCATTTCTTCATTTTTTTTTATGTCTGTATATTAATGACTTAGATGGAATTGACCTGGTTGGTAGAATTGGTTGCATGATTAATTCAGCTATGTTAATTTTTGCCTTTATAGTGGTGCTTTACAGTAGAATTAGTACTGCCTACCTCATTAACAGACATACATATAAAAAGATAACTGACAGACAGATTCAGTAACTATATAAATAGATACATAAAGATAGCATTTTAAAAAACTGAATTAAATGCCTGTCAATTTGTAGAAATAAAAATAGCATATTAAAGATGTGTATTTTCCAGTTAACTGCCAACATTTCTTTATTTTATTTCTCTATTTATTTCTGTTTTTACTTACGTATTTATTCTTTTGTTTCAACTTTTTTTTTTAAATGTATTTATTAATTTATTTATAATAAGTAAATTTTTGTCTTCCAAACAATAAAACATCAAAGAGTGATTTTTTTTTTAATTATATTTTTAAACCTTCAGTGTATGTAATCTAACATAATTTTTTTATTAATTAGCATGAACTACTCCTAACTAGTCCTAATAAAAGAAAAATGGCGTGTTTTCACTTGTCCTAGTTTGGAGAACTGTTGAAATACATTTATTTTAACTGAGCAGTGTTTCCAATATTTTGTCCACCCCCTTATGTCAGTAAAGACAGACAAACTATTTGCTTAATATTTATGACATTACTTTCATCTGTAATCGGACACAAATAGAGCGTTTTGTTATCAGTCATCAAAGTGTTTTTTCGTGGAATAAGAATTGGAGCACAGAGCGGTGAGCGACGGTTCCTCACCGTGTTGGACCTCAGGGACACTCGCCCCCCACAGCGGGCGCAGAACTTGGTCTGGCAGTACGAGCACAGGTTCCCACAGCCGTCTGCGAACTTGGTCTTGTGGCAGATGCCGCAGGTCGGCGCGTCGTCCCGGTGGACGGCCGAACCCGCCGCCGCCGTGGCCTGCCGGATCACCGTCTCCCGGTAGCTGGACAACTGCTGCTGGATGCCTCTGGAAGAAACAAACAGGGTGGAGGCATGAAGACTTGTGCATTTTTTTAGGTACAAGTATGTCTCAACCATTGACTGCACATAAAGTGGACGTAGCTTCGGGGTCTGAAATATGAGGCCATCGCGGAAGAGTATTAAACTGCGATACCACAGAGGGCCACTAGAGGCTGGGCTTAAAAAGTTGCTTGCTCTATAGCCTCCCATTCGACTTCCCAAATGATGGACAAAGTCAATGCATTTTTTTCACTCCTGAAAATAATCACGTCATTAATTAGAAAAGAGGCCTTAAAAAGCTGTGTTTTTGTGGGCATGTCTGTTTGATTGACAGGCCTGTGGTGGACTCAGGTTTCCAATCAGAGCAGTCAGGCCCCCCAGCTCCTCCAAATATGGTCACTTCTGGCACCAAACCGGTCTGAACTAGTAAAGATGGTGACGGATAGAATCTGATCTCAGGGCTTCATAACGGCTGTTCACAAACCGACGGGGAACTCACTGCTGGCTGCTTTTTGGCTTCAACCAAACTGTTTCCAAGTGTTTACGTTTCCAGTGTCAGTTCCGGTGTTCGGGGGCTGCATGTTGACAAATTTTGCAACTTTCTAAAAGTGACAATCTCACATTGATTCTCATTTCAGCTGCAGAGGCAGAAGGAAAGCCAATAAAAGGCTTCTTCAAGATCTCTTTTTCATTTTCACACAACTACTTTTGACACGTTTTATCAAAGGTCTTTGAGGAAGGAGTGTCCACGACACCGGCTTCGAGTCTCGCCTCTCCTCTGTGATTACTGTCATACGGGACACTGACATGTGAGCTACGTTCCCTTTGTGCCTGGAAATGTGGTCAAATGGCACTTTTTTATGATCCAGCTGATTTTGTTGATGGTGATATTAAGAGTCAACAAACATTTTTGAGGTTTTGAACTACAGCTACAGTAATAGCAGCACACTCACAATGACAACATGAACCTGTTGTTATTTGGCAGGTGTTTGTCATCTTTAGCATGCTAGCATTTACTACGTAGTGCAAAACACTCTTGTGCTGTCCCCTCAGAGTCGGAGAGTCATAGCCACCCTTTTACTGTATGCCGGCTGGGTGAATTGACAAAGAGCAGCAGGTCTACACGGACACTACAGCTTTATTCACAACAGAAGGAATTCAAAGTGTGACGAGCGGAAGACCTAAATCGTAACGTGTAAATCAAAGAGTCGCTGCATTGGTGTAAGATGCCGAGTCCTCCTGCTCGTAAGGTTTTTTCAGTCAAGTTTTACTGCATGGTCCAAAATTATTATTATGAAATCATTATTGAGATTGGGTAGGATGATTCAGAAACATTGAACACACTGTGGAAGAAGTCACAGAATCATCCAGTGTGACATCAACATTTTATCACAATCCATCCTGTACTTATTAAGATCCTTTCGTCTGGAATAAACGGTGGTCTAACCGATCAACACAGCCATGTCTATAAGTGGTGTGGCAAGAAATCTAAAAATATTATAAGATGAACACCTTGCTGCTCCTGCATGACTTCATACTACTTTTGATCCTATTAGTTTCAGCCTTCAGTGATTATTTAGGCTGTGAATCAAGTTCAAGGGTTCGAAGAAACAATAAAAAAAAATTAGAAACGAACAATTGTTTGATTGGATAAATAATAAATAAAGGGGAGAAGTGAACTGAAAGCAGAGAGTGAAGGAGACAATCGTTGCATTAAGTCCAGTCGATATCACTGCTCTCTGTACTGTTTGTCTGTTTTGGTGCAATCAACTTGTGTGTGTGTGTGTGTGTGTGTGTGTGTGTGTGTGTGTGTGTGTGTGTGTGTGTGTGTGTGTG
The DNA here is from genome assembly GCF_029030835.1 of Brachyistius frenatus. Lineage (NCBI taxonomy): Eukaryota > Metazoa > Chordata > Actinopteri > Embiotocidae > Brachyistius > Brachyistius frenatus. The sequence continues at coordinate 354,681 of NW_027210607.1, read as the reverse complement.
TGTGTGTGTGTGTGTGTGTGTGTGTGTGTGTGTGTGTGTGTGTGTGTGTGTGCTATTGTTTCAGGCTGCTTTGCCGACACGAGAAACTCTTCAAATCGATATGAGAAAGAGAGGGGAAGAGTATTGGTTTTATCTAAGGCGTTACAGTATGCTGATTAATTGGATTTCACACTGTAGAGATTGAGGAGAGAGCAAATAGAGGGGAAACAGACCAAAGAGGAGATGTGACGGGATGAGAATCACAAGAGGAGAGGACATGCAGTGGATACCTTTTTATTTCATCCAGTCGGGCTTGTTTCATTGGATCAGCTAAAAGATAATACTTATTTACAGAGGGGCGTGAAGATGCACATATACAGTTATTTGTGCATTAAAAAAACATTTGGAATACATTTCAATAAAAGAACACCAGTCAAGACAGCAAGAATTAAAGTGAAGAGGAGGGAGGAAGGAGAAGAGCACCGGGAAGAACCATATAATACAGGAGGGACGGGAGAAAAGGGAAGACAGGGACGACAAAAGAGGAGAGGAACAGGAAAGGAGAGGAGAGAGGGAGGACACAGAGGAGAGGACATGAGAGGAGGAACGGAAATAAGGGCAGAAGGAAAGAAATGATCCTCAAATACTTCAACCTGGAGGAGCATCAGGGCCGAATTCTACACAATCAGGAAACACTTCACCTGCTGGACTGAATGTTACAAGACAAACTTTCAGTCGCCCCTCAGATGGCGTTTCTCTTCCACACTCTGCCTTGGAAAGGAAACGTGAGTAAATTCATGACAGATGTGGCATTTCCTTCTTTTAAAAAGCTGAACACAGACACATCAAGTTATGGAAGCTACCTGAATGGGAAAAGGTCTGTCAGATGCCCATCAAGCTGCTGCAAGTACTCTTTTTGTCATATTGACAAAAGGTCCTGTGTTTTCCTGACTACTGGATGAGTCCTCAGACATCAGTAACAGTAAGCGACTCATTACATAAAGACTGAGGACACGGATGCAGCTCAAAAAGATGAGCAATAAGAAAGGAGAAAGAGACAACGAATTACAGCAATGTACATAGTTTAGAGAGCTTTAGTTGGAGGAGAGCAACGAAATGCAATCTAAGGTGAGAGTAGAAGATTAAGACCTGCAGTTAAACTCACAAACAGTGCCCCCCCTCCCACACACACACACACACACACACACACACACACACACACACACACACACACACACACACACACACACACACACACACACACACACACAAAAGTGTATGAATCCCCCCTATGTGATGCATTTAAGGGGGGAATTCTCCCCCAGTTTGATAAGTGAAATTCAGGCACCGTCCCTGTGTGTTCCCAGTGCAGCGGCTAAGAAGCTGGAGGAACAGATGAGGCACAGCCTCAGGTAGACACAGAAATCTGGCTACCAGGAGAAAACAAGCGCCTCGGAAACCTCCCACCACTCAAACGAGGTAAACTTCCTCAGATCCTCGGGGAAAGCAGCAACAAAGCTCTGGAAGCTGAAAAATGTCTGCATTTACCACACCTCCTTCATTCTGCTGGCTTCAGCCTCTGCTAATCATTTGCTCAAGTGGTATCTCGTGATTCAGTTTCTGTGTACGTTGTAATAATTCAATAAGTCGTTTAGCTTCGGCAATAAGGAAACATTACTGTAACATTCATGCTAACAGGGAGAGAGGAGGAGAAGAAGTGGTGGAAGAGGATGACAGGGAAGGAAAGCAAGAGAAGAGGAGAAGATATTTTACAAGAGGAGGAGAGAGAAAGGGGGATAGAGGAAAAGAGAAGATAAGAGCGGAGAGAGAGAAATAAAAGGGTAGTTGAGAGGAAAGAATAAAAGCAGAGGAAAAGATAAAGGAAGAGATGTGGAAGAGAAAGTTATAAAAGGAGAAATGGAGTGGGGAGTGGTAAAAAAAAGGAGAGGAGGTGGAAGAAGAGGGGAAGAAGAAAGGAGAGAAGAGGAGAAGAGGGTGAAGCACTAAAATGATAATAAGGGAAAGGAGAAATTAGAAGAGAGGAGGGGAAACGAGAGGTGGAACGGAAAGAGGTTAAGGGAGGGAGGAATAAAAGAAGAGAGAAAAGATAAGGAGAAAAGAAGAAAGCGAATGAGTAGAGCAAAGGGAAGAAGAGCAGAAGGAAGAGAAGACCAGGAGAACAACTTATATAAGAGAGGAAACAAGACGCAAAGTGTAGAAGGTAAGAAGAGGAGAAGGAGAGAGAGAAGAGGAGGAGGGAAAAGAAAGCCGATAGAATAGAATGAGAAGAAGTGATACATGAGGAGAGGTGAAAGAGGAAAGAAAAGGAGGAGAAAGGAGAGGAGAGGCAAAAGTGAGTGAAAATAGCAGAATAAAAAAAGAGGGAAAAAGAGAAGTACAGAATAAGAAAAGAAGAATTAAAACGAGTGGTTGTGTTAAAATGTTCGTCCTCATCTCAACCTTCGAACAGCAAAAAAAGGAAATAACGATGTAAAACATGAAATATGGCAAGAGTGAGCGGTACTATTCAACAGTTTAGACACAGTGAGACCAGTGCACAACATACTGATCATAGAATACAGAGTATACAACAATAAGTACCCGTAAAAGCTGCTCAACATGACATGATCCTCGCAGCACTGTAATTTGCTGGCTCTGGCTGCAGCAGAGTACTTACAGACCCGGGGTCAGCGGTGCAGCCTCCTCCCCCATCACATCAGCTCAGCCGGTAAAAACTACAGATCCCAGCAGCAGAGGCCGGAGACGAGGAAGTCCCACGTCCAGTTTTCAACATCCTTCCTTCAGGTGTTCCACCACAAACTGTTCCTCTAACAAAAGCCTTCAGAGGCGCCGAGGACCCAGCGGGTGAAACACAGCCTGCCTCTGGAAATGTTACCCCTCTCACACACACACACACACACACACACACACACACACACACACACACACACACACACACACACACACACACACACACACACACACACACACACACACACACACACACACTCCCCATCTCTTTCCTTGTAACCTCGACACATACAAACGGCATTCACATATACACAGAAACGAACACACGTTCATGCAAAACCACTGCTGATGACGCAAAGTCTACACACACAAAAACACACTTCCTGTGAGCAACAGCCAAAGGTCACCGCGAGGTCACCTGCTGCTGCAGCACAGCAGGATCTACTTCCTGATTCAGGGCTCTCACTGAGTGTCCCAACCTCCTGGCTCTGCTCAGCTGCTCATCCAGTCAGACTGCTGCACCGTGTGGGCTTGATATATGGAGCCGGTGTGATTGATTAAACCGTATGTTTATTGATAAGGTGATCAATACGACGTTGGTCGTCGATGGGAAGTCTTCAAACGGAACTGAATCCGGTGACGTTGGTGAAATTTACTGTAAAAGTGAGCGGTTGTGTTATTTATTCTGATTATTGGCGTCTTATTTGTTATTTAGAGGTGTTATTGTTGATGATCGGTGGCTTTAATCCAAAATAGCTTCTATTGGTATTAGGCTTAATAAATCCATGTTGGCTGGATGTAACTGCATTAAATGCATTGAGTCGCTCGGTGCACTCACTTATCCTCACTACATCTTATTTCCATCCAGCCTTAATGTCATTCTCTTATTGGGTTCATGGAGTTCTTTAATTATTTTCAAAACTCTTTACTTCCGAGTTCCCGTTCTGATGTTCTTTGGCACCGTCTGTGGGGGTTTTTTCTCTTCTATTTTTTTCCCTCACGGCGGCACCACCGCTTCACACGTTCAGCCTATCTGTGAAAGTGAAGTGAAAGTAGAAAAAGCGCAGGTCTTTACTGAGATAAAACGTCTTGTGAAGAATCAAACATATAGATGTGTGAGCAGGTCTTTTCATTTTGAATTGAAATGTCACCAACATACTGCAGAGTCAGGGAGAAAAAGTCAAATGTGTAATGCAGCTTTATCTGTCACCTATGTGGCAACATTTGAAAATGTGAAAATTATTCACCTTTTTATGGTCACGTTCAGACACTGACAGCACTTACAGAACGCTCAGGTCCGAGACTCGACACTCCTCTTTATAGCGAAATAAAACCGCCATCTCTTCCTTTCCTTAATCAGACCTGATGTTGCCTGACAGGCCTTCAGTAGTGAACCTTGTCTACGGTGTGACAGCTGTGCACTTATACAGTCACCATTCACCCAAGAAACCTCCTGCTGACCCTGATACAGATTTATAAATGTGCTACTTCATTCATTTATCACAAAAAGAAAATGCCTCTGAACACAATACTGCGCCTAAATGTAATTGAGACGGTACATGTTATACGGTTAACATGGCATATATACAAAATAAAGTTTCCACTTAACATTGTGCTTCTACTCATTATGGCACCAACAACGCAACTAAGTATTTGAGTTTATTAATCTAAACATTTAGCTCATAATATCCCCCAATTTATAGTTTTAACTTCAATTAAATTAGATTGTATTTATGTAGCACTCAATGCATCTCAGGGCACTTTACATCAAGATAAACCACAACTCCACCAAAAGCAAACATTCGTCAAAAGTGAGGAGGAAGAACTCCCTTTTAAGAGGAAGAAGCAGACTCAGAGGTGCCGTCTGCCTCGACTGGCCGGGGTGAGCATGTGCTACACAGTTAGCGCGGCGCCTACTATCACTCAACAAAGGTCACAGCATAAAGCATTCACTCACACTGTAAACCGTAAACATACAGTATACCGTCACCACGACAGAAATAACAGAATTATTCCCTCAACACAGTGTTTGCTTCGTCTGTCATCCTTCAAAATATCGTTTTAAATCCACATAGCATGCTTTGCATTTAGCTTTGCAGCTGTTAATCACCACCAGATTTATGTGGATTTTCTCCCCTTAACACACGCTCAACTTTTAGTTTGGAGCATGCAGCTATTGAATTCAGTTAAAGTGTGTTGCATTTGGAACAATGGCTAACGTGGCTTTATAGCTCGTTGGGCTGGAATATGGTGAACTCGGGTGTGACGTCATTCCCAGCTCCAACTTTTGCAGCATCATTCCCTCAACACGTGCTACCTGTGGGTTTAAACACTTTCTCCACACGCATTACAGGCTACAGTCAGAACAGCCTCTACCACTCAGCATCGTATAAAATGCTCTTTCATATGCTTTATTATCAGTCAACACTACAGAGCAGCACAGCCAACAGCCCGCTGTGGTTACATGTATCACTTGATGTCTGTGTCCTCCTGAGTAAACAGAAACCAGGCAGCCAGCGGACAGTCCAACATAAATGCGGTGTGTTTTCGTGGGGTTTTTTCTGAGTGTGTTTTGTGGTAAAAATGGAAAAGTAGGACAGACTGTTTACTGTCGAAGTAAAAACTGACAACAGGAGCAGGAAATAAATCAAGTGCCTCTCTGCAAATCAGTCAACCACAACAAGCCATCAAATCCTCCATCGCAGGTGAGGAAAAAGAAACAACATCTTTACCACATCAAATAACTGTGTCGGGAAATGTATGGAGCTGGGGGGGGGGGGATGGCAGATGTAATGAGAACAAGACGAGGAGGAGGAGGACGGAGCGAAGAGGAGGGAAAGGGAGGCCGAAAGACAGCGAGCCGAGATCAGAGAGGGTGAGGAGCAGTGTGACAGAGAAACAGATAGCGAGCTCATTAAGGAAATGCAGAAAAATATCCATATTCAAATGTAGTAAGACACAAGGTTAAAGCAAAGTGAGAATAAAAGCTTCACTTTCTAATGCAAACACACACACACACACTCTTCAAACACACCCGCTTCACTTCCCCATCAAAAAGTGGCTTTACTTTTAAGTTAAGTACGTTAAAAAAAATGAATGTGTGTGTGTGTGTGTGTGTGTGTGTGTGTGTGTGTGTGTGTGTGTGTGTGTGTGTGTGTGTGTGTGTGTGTGTGTGTGTGTGTGTGTGTGTGTGTGTGTGTGTGTGTGTGTGTGTGTGTGTGTGTGCATATATACATATTTTAAACAAAGGCTCCATGATTCAAAGCACAAAATGGCATTAACATAACGTGTCTCATAATTAAGCTGTGCAGCACTAACAATCTGTGCACTCTGACTCCACACACAAAGACAAGCCAGAGTTTTATCCATGAGAATGTAAATTAAATTGGACTGGACATAAGAACAACTCTGCCTCATTTAGTCTCATCCTGAGGTGTAAACATCAGATTTCTTTTTCAGGGATCTTTTCACTTGTTCAACCTGTATGTAGGAATTTATTGAATGAAGTTGTCATTGTTTCTGTAAAAGTGCAATAATCTGTCTCTTGCTGACTTTTTCGAGAAAAATGTAGGTCTTTCAAAATCAGTGAAATTTGCTAAATGAGAGTTTTATGCAGTAAATACTTTAGAAATGTAGCATTGCACTTGTGAATGATACTGTTGAAAATGTTTCAGCCGCGTTTTTCAGTCGTCCATCTCAACAATATCCTTCTAGACGCAGTGACATCAACTCTGTCTACAAGGCCGACGTAACAGCGTGTGTGTGTCACACGTGCGCACGCGTGTCACAACCAAAAACTATTTTTAGCCTTTGCTGTTTTTTTTCTTTGTTTTAGGTGCGTAACTACAGTCATCGGTTGTATCTCAATTCACTTACTTACTATTACTATTCACTTGCTATTTCCAGTGCATGACTGTGTTCACGCTGGGGTCGGGGGGTCGGGGGGTCGGGGGAGTGGAGGGGAGCGGGGTAGAGTGGGGGGCGGGGGTCTGCTGAATATGGTGGCTGAGGAAGCTGCACGATACAAATGTAGTTAAATATAACGAACATGATGCTGTTCTCAAATAGAGGCCTTCAGTACGGTTATTACGGGTATGAAATGAAGGGCGCAAAAGCAAGTTGATTTCTGGGTAAAATAATACAAGTTGGCAGATAGTTTTGCAGGTGGCACATTCAAATTGCGCGCTCGTCATTTCTGGTAAGTATGCAAACACTAATGTTCGATTTGAGACCACATCCTCACACCCAACACTGTTTTATGGGCTCAAAATGTTGGTGCCCTACATCTACAGTGTACCTGAACGCCTCGTGCGTGGATACACAGGCGAAGCACTCGTGAGAAGGTTGAGGGCAGGGAGACAATGGGGGGGGGGGGGGGCTATAACTTTATAGCATTGTGACAGATGCTACGATGTGCCGTAACTCAAACCCAGACAGCACGTGGACCTTTACCTGGCAAGGACAAGCGGAGAGGACACACACACACACACACACACACACACACACACACACACACACACACACACACACACACACACACACACACACACACACACACACACACACACACACACACACACATCTCCTTCAGGGCAATCCCTTGTTACTCTTTAAGAGTCCTGCTCTGAATTCAGAATGTCCACATGTGAAGCTGACATTTTGCACGATACAAATTTAATCCGACATGAAAAGGCAACAGAAAGCAATGAAAATGCTAGTGTGATTTTAGCTCATAAATTCTTCTTTTTCATTCCACTGGTGATTACGGTCTGATGGCGGTTTGGAGAAGGTGTTTATGGAGGTCACTGACCTTCCCACCTGCTCGCCGGATGGGCTCAGGGGAACACTGTGTGTGTGTGTTGGTGTTGCAGGAACCAAAGTTAATCAAACTGTATGCCTCCTGTGACCCCTTCAGCCAGGCACTGTGCAGGCCCACATACAACATATAAAATAATCAATCTTTCAACAATTCTCATGAAAACAGTGAAATCAGCAATGAACTGGTCCCAGTAGAAGTTCTGGAAGTGGATCCAAAGCTCTCTCCTCTGTGCTGTAGAGGACCGTTGTCCAAAACTCAGCACGGCGTGACGTCTTCCTTTATTACCACCAACAAACACACTGACGTGAATCACACAAACACCAACCTGCTGCCATAAATACTCCATATCCAGGACCACCCTCAACTACCACAGGACTACCAAAAATGAGATGTGGGCCCACAAGTGGCTCAGTCACAGTCCGAGATTCTAGTGAGCATGCCTGAAAAATCTGTCACTCACTGAGCAACTATTATGGGAATGACCGTGTGCCATCCTGAAACTTTCCATCGAGTCTTTCTCACTTTCTTACTGGAATGAGTGTAGCATTTGATCGGCTTCATTTCCGTTGTCTCGTTGTCACACATCGGCTAAAAGAGAGTGACAAGTCAGAGGTCCAACCAAGATGATACCAGACGGAGAGAAGATGGAGGTAAACTTTGTGAGCTGAAGGCCCTCCAATGTCAGCCAGTTGCCCTCCAAAGGACAAACTTCTTTCACATCTCACTCTGTCCTGGGGATAACAACAGGGAGACGTATTGTGGTTGTTCAGGTTGGCCTCACAGTTCCATGTTTGGATCTGTTTCTGACGAAATTTTGGGGATGCTTTTTTTTCAGATTGAAATTTCCAGCCTGTATGTGAATACAGGGGTGAATACATGCAAGCTATTAATGCTCCCTGATCCCTACAGGCGCTGCAACGTACCAGCAAAAGCAATAAAGAAGAAGACTACTGGGAAGAATGCAGCTCATGGATGTAAGCTCAATATTCATTTAAAGAATATGTGACATCTACTGGAAAAAAAAAAAGGCTATTACTTGAAGTTTACGTGTGATTCTTGAGTTTATTACGAAACAAACTAACATATTTATTAGGTTATGCCATGAAGTAAATTTGGGGCCCCAGGAAGTTGACCACATCTCCTCATCACTAAAACAAGTCCTGAACACACACACTAATTTTCTTATTGAGTAACGTTTGTTAATATTTGTTGTGACCGTTTTAGTAAATGAAATGAAGTGGGTATATCTGTGACGTGTTTGTGAAGGTCAGTGTGAAGGGTTCAGGAGGATTGGCAGAAATGAAATCTATTTTATCATCAGGGTTTTTCCTGCCATTATAACATTTAGGCGCAGCGCCCAAGAGTGTTGTCACGGTGCCTGCGTGGGATTTATTGACTATAAATTGAAGTCAGCCTTGTCCTTTAAGCAGCGAGGGATGCTCCTCTCTCTGCAGCAGCACTGTGCCGAAGTTTTAAATGAATTGTTACTGTGTGCCCAAAACACAACGAACATATTGTGCAAATATTCACTTTTAATGAAGATATCCTCCAGTTTGAACTAAAAATAATCCCCCGTGTGCCCTCTCATTCTCACCCAGTTATTTCTACCTTTCAGTCTCCACAAGTGCTTCCCAAACTGCTTTTGGATCTCTCTTTGCCTGGCTCCTCCGTCAAAGCTCCGAGTTACACTCAAATAACTCCAAAAAGTTAAAGACCTCCTGCCTGACATGGCAGTTGATGTGTCCAAAAATAAGGCGGATAAAATAGCTGAGTCCGACAGTCCTTGAGCGTCATTACTGCTGCTCGGCCAAACGCTGGCACTGCCTCCTCCGGTCCGGGGCTTTTATAAAACAGGGTGGCATCAGGTTGGGATCGGGAGCCAGCTCCAGCTCTTTTCCTGTAGTGACTCAGGCTCTGTGGCCGAGCATGAGTCACTCCTCCAGTTCCGGGATCGATATTCAAAAAAGCAGGCAGACATGAATCAGATAACAATGAGTCAGTGTCAGAGAAAAATCATCTCGTGGCCATTTAGAAATTAAGCGCTCCAACTTTCTCTCGTTTTTAAAGTAACTTCAGGCCCTTCTCACTCACTTCTGTTGTTTCACTCTCTCAAACTTGCCTCTCTGTCAGCATCCTCTTTTCCTCCCCGCCACCTTCTCTCTCTCCTGCCTTTAATCTAGTCCACACACACACACACACACACACACACACACACACACACACACACACACACACACACACACACACACACACACACACACACACACACACACTTTACTGTAGGGGAGTCATCTGCAAGATTGATTGGAATTCATTCGGTGTCTTATGATAGACGAGTATTAAAAAGGTTTCCTCCCTCTCACACTTTTTGTGAAATTGAATGGAAGGTAAAATGCATGCCTGAATTAGAAAAGGGGGAGGGGGGGTCCTCAGAGCTGCTGTGTGTGTGTGCGCGTGTGTGTGGAAAAGGTATTTGTTTGCATGCAAAGCGGATCCTCCTACGCTCACTTTGACACATTATTTGCAGAAAATAGTTTATCACCCTTATAGGCTGCTAGAAATCTTCGATGATTCAGATGAAACTGGTCACATACAGTAAGTGTGGCTGCATCAAAATCACACCAAACACTCATAAGACGACAGCGTTTTAGGACAGCACAGGTCTGGAGAAATGATTTGTTCACATCACGTTACAGTAAGATGTATTCTCATCAAATATGTATCAGCAGGCAAGTAATAATTTGAATCGTTTGTCTTATTGTATGAAGTCAAAATGACCCAAAAATGATGTTGTATTTTAATAACCACAGTATTTAAAGTAGCAGTCTTCAAGATGCTGGGGTAATAGAGAAGTGATGGAGCCTGTGGCCCACCGTGATGAACAGCTTTGCGTTTACAGTATCACAGACTGAATGAAGTGGGAGTCTGTGGCGACATTCGTGGAAGAAAACGCAAGCGCTGCACAATTTTTCCATCAGCCAGCGAGGTTGTGAGGCGGAGCCAAAGCACCAGGCCAGCTTTTCAGCTCATTGATGTACGAAGCAGTGGACTGCCAACTGACTAACGTCACACAGGCGTCACTCTTTGGACTTCTGGGAAATGAAGTTCAAAAGCACAGCTACTGCTTATCATCACAGAGAGTGAAACAGAGATGTATGAGACAAACAACAGAATTTTACATTAAGTCATAAAACTACAGAAACGACAAAAAGTGAAGACGCTTTCAAAACACCATGAATAGCTTTTATATGTGAATGAACTTCATATAAAGTGCAATGAAGAGCAGAATATTTGCTGTGAGCAGCACCTTTATTTGAAACACACACAAAGTTTTATAAAGTACGTGACAGCTCGGTTGTTCAGAGTATCTTGCTACAGTTTGGGGCCATTCAGAAGCCTCCCCGACTGAGTTGCATGATCGTGCATAACACATTTGCACAGTATTGTATGTCAACAGCATTTTGTATTAATTCAGTTCAATGCAAGTCATGTTGCTCCATTTACATGCAACAAGTCTCATCCCGAACAGAACATCACATACTGAACAATGTAGGACAAATATATATTGCAATCTCTGACGTGAACATGACCTGCAGTCACATAAGCACCATAGGCTTTTGCTAAAACGAACTAGCTTTCACATTATGAGCGGGTGAGCTTCCTGTACCGTGGCTAACAGTTTCCTATGGATCTGATTGTTAGCCTGGTGCAAACCAGAACCCAATTTCACTCCGTGAATATATGGGTCTGGGGATACGCCACAGAAAATCGCTTGTTGACGTTCCATCCAACTGGGCGTATACCTCGGGTTCATTTCAACCAATCAGCTCCGGCCGACACGCTGCCGCAGTTGCAACTAACTACCGTGTCAACCGAAGCATTTTTTTCCTGAGCACGCCGTATTTTTAAAGTTGCTTTTAATGAACGAGGTGCTGAGCGTTTATTCTGCGGAGGGGAGGGGGGGGGAGGGGGGTTCCGGTCACCAACAGTTGCCCTCATCACTGTCACCAGCTGTCCAATAATAGTGAAGGAGGGGCGGGACAAACGCGATTAATCACCGATGCTGGTCCGCTGATTGGTCGGCCCTTCAGAGTGACTGTGCAAATGCTAATACGAGCCGAGTACCCAGATGGTTAATCACAGCGAAGAAAACTGAAGCTGTGAGCGACAGCCAGGCTATCTGATTGTGCCAACGGAAGTTCAAGAACGGCCTTTTCTATCCACAATCCACTGCTGCATCAGTCTCAGTTCTACCACATATAAACACACACTCAAAAAAAAAACACAAGTCCTATTTCCACTCAAAAAAACCACTGGTTTCTTGTGATGTGTCACATGCTCAGAGGTGACAGCGCTCCGTGTTCACTCAGATTCACGTGTGCATGTTGACACACAGGAGCCTGCACGACCAGATTGGACCGAGTGGGATTTGGATCTGGTCCGACTCAGGTCCAAAGTCGGGTTTTTGTTCACGAAGACTTCTCCATTAGGATGTTTCCTCCGCCTTGATGTTTATATTTGTAACAATTGATTTATGAAAACTTTTATCGTGAAATTAAGGTAACCACAGAGGCAAAAAAAAAAAAAAAACACGGAAATATTTGTGAATACTGCGATGCGTCCTCTGTCTTACCTCTCCATTAGTGCATATATGTGCTGCGCTGTGGCCGAGCTGCTCAACATATGGCTGCAGGGACACGGAGAATCTCTCGCTCTCTAGTTTTTTCCTCTCTGTGCCAAACTCCGTTGTTCCTCCTCCCTCTCTTCCGTCAGAGAACTCACCATGCTGAGCTGCTCGGGTGTACTTTCACCTCCCTCCACCCCCCTCCGTCTATCCTCCCATCCTTTCCTTATGTCACGTTCTTTACATTTCTGATAGTTTTGCACAACTTACAGGAGAAAGAAAATCGCAGTTTCAAAGTCCCGGATTCAAAAAGGTTTGCTATGAAATAGACTAAAGAAGAACAGATTGGAGTTTTGTAGAAACCCAACCAGAAAAGAAAAGTGATGATTCACGGCAAAACTGACAGTTGTAATTTAATACATTTAGCATGAACGTACGGTATGTGTTGTTTCTTATCTGTCTCCTGTACTTTTTCTTTTCTCCTCATTTCCTCCTCTTCTCTTCTCACCTCCCCCTTCCTCCTCTTTCTCTAGATATACTTCCCTGACCGCCTTTCCACCCACTCCCTCCTCATCCTCGCTCTTTCTCTCCGTTTCTCACTCCTTCTCTCTTTTTTCTAACACTCTCTTGTGCCTTCTCTCTTCTTTTGAAACAGTGTTCATCCTGTTATCAGGAAAAGTGTCTCTAAATATACTTTATTGTGATTCTCGTGACTGATATCATTACTGCCTTGTTGCTGTCTCTGGTTGTAACACCATAAAGCATGGAGCGACCCAGAGAAGTCCTGTGCTGTAGTGAGAGGCCGGGTACTGTAAAAAGAGTACCATTATCTCGGGGCCAGTCGGTAATCCTGCTTCTCAACTATATGTTTAGGTTCAATTGAATGAACCTCGATTTCGATCTTTTTTCTCTCAACAGAAACTAAAGACAAAAAATGAATTGGGTGGCAGTTTTACAGCAGTGCAAACAGAGTCAGTCATACAGGAACACAACCCTAAATGTAAGCGTTTATGTAAGTGCAGACCACTTAGTGCGTAAGGAAACCCAGAAGCTAAATATTTCTGTTGGCTCAGTTTTAAGTGACTGGGCGCCATCTTTAAATCCAGAATGCAACTCTCCTTTGATTCACATACACAAACTAATACAATATTTTGATAAATGCTGACCGCCTACCAGCCACAGACTCTGTCTAAAGAATTTTTTTTCAAAGTTATCTTGCAGTACTTAATTACTTTGTTTGTTCTCAGGATATTTGGAAGAGGGTACCCCCCCCCCCTACACACACACACACACACACACACACACACACACACACACACACACACACACACACACACACACACACACACACACACACACACACACACACACACACACACACACACACACTCCTCCCACAGCACCCCACATTCTCTGTATCTCAAACATACACTGCTGACAGAGGATTGCTGTGCAACCACTTTTACTTCTGCTGCCATTATTTATTTACTTTTAATTACACCATCAAATCTCTGTCTGCTCCATTCGTTGCCTATGTAACTATTTTAAATAACATTTCTGCAAAATTCAGTATAAGCAGCACAATGCCTGCATTTAATAGGATTTCATAAACGCAGCTAAATGTAGCAGCTTAAAAACAAGCACAGAGGTTACCTTGGGTGGGCCCCGCCTCTAAACGCCTGCCAATAACACTGCATCTGATACTGTACATCACCCAGTCCGACTTACACCAAGGACAAACAAAACCAGTTGGACAATGAGTTTGTCCCACAGTGACAAAAAGTTTGAATAACTTCGAATAAATGAGTAATTTGTATATAAAGCAGCCTCATCCTAAACGGCAGAAAAGATGCTGCTTTATTTATTTACTCAGCAAACAGCCTTCCTGTTACCAACCATTTCTATCAAATTCTATTTCCATGTTCCTGAGCCTCTGACGTGTGTCCAGACTGATACAAATGTTGGTAAATTGGTGTCATAATTATCCCTTTCAGAAGAGCTCACGAGTTTTCTTCATTTTGGATTTTTGAAGAAAAGACCAGCAGCCCACGCAGCAGGATGTGCAGTGGCGGTTTTCCAAACGTTTCGATTGGGAGTGTATCAGGCGAGGAAAGACTGGAGGAATATAACACATAAACTGCTACCGAGTTAATACGCAGTTGTCAGCGCACACGTTGCTTACGAATGCTAACATCAGGTGCAGGTCTTACATTAGCTTTAAAATGTAGAGTATTTGGTAAGATGTTTGCAACACTAAAGAGCAGGTGAGTTGATCTACATGTGATGAGCCAATAATTGTATTTTTAGACCCACAGTAACAATATGACAAATCTCTACCAAGTGTTGAGTATTCAGATATTTGGACACTGCATTCAGTGAAGTGGACTAGAGATAGAACCTAAATTGGATTTTTCAGATCAATATAATTCATCCATCTTCTCTAACAGGGGTCTCCAACCTTTTTCCTCTGAGAGCTACTTTGACCAATGAAAGCGTCCAAAAGGTACTCATATTTGGCTCTCGGAAACTGACATTAGTTCTCATAGCTGAGCTCCACCAAACCAGCTGAATGAGCTTCTTTTATGGGAACAATAATGCATTGACAACACACACAACATCAAGCATTGGTTGGTATAGACCAAGGGGGGTTTCAACTTTGGAGACCCCCCCCCTGGTCTATACCAACTTTATCTTGAACAGGGTCATGAGGAGTGTGGGGTGGAGGGGGTGGGGGGGGGGGGGGTCGGTCCATCACAGGGTCACCGCAGACAGACAGACAACCATCCACGCTCACAGTCACAGCTACGGCCAGTTAACCTAACACACATGTCTTTGGGATGGAGGAGGAAGCCGGAGAAAACCCACGCAGGCACAGACAGAACATGCAAACTAGAAAGGCTCCAGTCGACTGGTAGGTCAACATGATCCTCGGCATTCTCAAAATTCTGGCAAAATATTGGCCAATATTTATTTTGAACATAAACGTATGAGGATGAACGTCCTTTAAATGCAGTTTAACTTTGACCAGTACTGAGAAAAACTTTTCTAACTTACTTCAGATCTTTTTACATTTTTTTTTGTGTGTTACATAGTTGTTTCATAGTATTCATGTAGAATAAAGCATGAGACTCCACATCACTAGTTCATAGGTTACATGCTCAGTGCTTATGTCCCCTTATAATTGATCCCAATGCACTTCAGGTGAAGACCACTTTAACTAAAGCATAATTAAAAACCAACGCTGCCTGAACTGACTGAAATGACGGCTTCAGCTTTATACAGACTTGTCAGAAGTCTTCCAGGACTTGTGGAAACAGGAAACACAGCATGTCACCTGGTACCCCCCACCCCCCACCGGTCATTTAATTGATTATTGGCTCCGGACTCTCAACCTGGCCTTTGGATGAATGGACCAGCAGCAGTCTGGAGCCCATTAGGAAGCCGTTCTCTGCTGTAGCTCTGTGGTGGTGTTAGTCAAGGTCTGTACCTCATCACCATCCTTAGCTGAGTGGAGGTTCAAAAGCACAGTGGCAGTGGGAAGACAGAAAAACAAATATAAAGTGTGAGAAGAAGCGTGATGAGAAGACACATGGCTCTGTCACATAGACCATTACTTAAGCATACACACAAACATACAAACACACACGCTGATAATTAGACAAATACCTACGGATGACTATTTTTGGATCTGTCTAAGATGAGATAAAACACAGTGAAGGAGGGAGAGTGAAATGAAGCCAAGCTGTAAAAAATAAAAATAAAAGAGAGAACAAAAGATAAAGATAAGGAGAGAAGGAGAGTGTGGGATGGAGGGAGGGATGAGAAAGAGAGAGGGAGGAGGGACAGATGGAGAGAGCACCAGAGCCAACAGCAGAGCTAAGTGGGTAGTGTGCTCCCCAGACAGCGCTCCATATGGCCTGGCAATGCCATACACAGCCAGGCAGCACAAACACACATATACACAGCATGCATACACACACACACACACACACACACACACACACACACACACACACACACACACACACACACACATACCCAAATACTCCTCCACACAAACAATCAAATTCACACACGTAGTACATATTCACACATTAATTACCATGTACCCACGCATATACAGAGCTCGGTCTGAGGGGGGAAGCGACCCTCCCACTCTTTAAAGAAAAATTACAAAACCGTCCAGTCTGATTAATAGAGATCCCATTTCTATCTGTTTGTTTTAATGGATGTCAATTTGCTGTCAAAACCATCCAAAGATTTGTCGTGGCTCACTGATTCCAAAATGGATCAAATTCATTTTTTTCCTCAAAATTCTACACACAATATCCCATAATGATAAAGTGAAAATAGTTTGTTTAAAATTTTTGCAAACCTATTAAAAATAAAGAACGAAAATATAACACGTACATAAGTATTCACAGCCTTTGCTCAATACTTTGTTGAAGCACCTTTGGCAGCAATTACAGCCTCAAGTCTTTTTGAGTATGATGCTACAAGCTTGGCTCCTATTCTTGGGCAGTTTCTCCCATTCTTCTTTTCAGGACCTCTCAAGCTCCATCAGGTTGGATGGGAAGCGTCGGTGCACAGACATTTTCAGATCTCTCCAGAGATGTTCAATCAGGTTCAAGTCTGGGCTCTGCCTGGGCCTCTCAAAGACATTCACAGAGTTGTCCCGAAGACACTTCTTTGTTATCTTGGCTGTGTGCTTCGGGTCATTGTCCTGTTGGAAGATGAACCTTCGCCCCAGTCTGAGGTCCAGAGCGCTCTGGACAAGGTTTTCATCAAGGATGTCTCTGTACATCGCTGCATTCATCTTTCCCTCCATCCTGACTGGTCTCCCAGTTCCTGCCGCTGAAAAACATCCCCACAGCATGATGCTTCCACCACCATGCTTCACCATAGAGATGGTATTGGCCAGGTGATGAGCGGTGCCTGGTTTCCTCCAAACATGACACTTGGCATTCAGGCCAAAGAGTTCAATCTTTGTTTCATCAGACCAGAGCATTTAGTTTCTTATGGTCTGAGAGTCATTCAGGTGCCTTTTGGTAAACTCCAGGTGGGCTGTCATGAGCCTTTGACTGAGGAGTGTCTTCCGTCTGGCCACTCGACCATACAGGCCTGCTTGGTGGAGTGCTGCAGAGATGGTTGTCCTTCTGGAAGGTTCTCCTCTCTTCACAGAGCAACGCTGGAGCTCTGTCAGAGTGACCATCGGGTTCTTGGTCACCTCCCTGACTAAGGCCCTTCTCCCCCGATCACTCAGTTTGGCCGGGCGGCCGACTCTAGGAAGAGTCCTGGTGGTTCCAAACTTCTTCCATTTACGGATGATGGAGGCCACTGTGCTCATTGGGACCTTCAATGCTACAGACATTTTTCTGTACCCTTCCCTAGATCTGTGCCTCGATACAATCCTGTCTCAGAGGTCTACAGACAATTCCTTGGACTTCATGGCTTGGTTTGTGCTCTGACATGCACTGTCAACTGTGGGACCTTATATAGACGGTGTGTGCCTTTCCAAATCATGTCCAATCAAGTTGTAGAAACATCTCAAGGATGATCAGTGGAAACAGGAAGCACAAATGGAACTGGGAACCTGGGAAGTAGTGAAAGCTTGGCATTTAATTGGTTAAGTCTTAAAAACACCGTTGCTAGGCAGCGGCAACATGGACAGCGTCAAGAAGCCAAAGAGGCTAAAAATTTTGCAAGCTAACACAGGGGTAACACAATGCAGGAGACGTTAAACACAGAGGGAAAAGATGAAGTTGGGAAAAATCAACAATTTCCTCAGATGTAGGCTATTGTTTAAGTTATGAAGACAAACTCTACATGATTAAAATTACAATATATTAGCTTAACGTCCAACGAAAAATGAACTTCCATGGCATCTGACATTTCTGTAAATGTCAGTAAACATGTCACAACTCGTCAACTCGAGCTTATAGAACATTTTGAGTTCCAAATTTGCAAATGCTAAATTTACACGGTAAATACGACCCAATTTGAACACATGCAGCAACACTAGCTGACAAAGCCCTTTAGTTTATTATAACTTAGCTCTTATGTTCATGATTTTCTTATGAGAACATTAAACACAACCATTCTTAAACCTGCCACTAAAGAAACTAGACAAAACTCTGTAACATCTCCAAACACTTTCCGTACTTCCGTTTTCAAGCCAGCATAGCTGGGTACAATTTGTAGTTTCTGAAAACATGAATGAGGACAGTGACAGCGAGTTACTTGCAACTTCTGCATTTTTAGTAGTGAGGAAATAGTGCTTCCACAGAACACCCAGGGGACATATACACATTTATGCCATCAATTTAAAACAGAAAATCTCCCCTGTTTTGTTCATTTTTATTTTTTTCCCCCGGAATAGTTCTGTCTTTTAGAGGAGTTGTGTGTCTCCCAAGAAGAAAAAACACCAATAATCACACCTTATATTCTAAAACTGCCCGCTTGTGACGTGACGAGCTGAGTCTCAGGCGACACCATCAGCTGGCTTGAGTCCAAGTTCACAATGCTGCAACTTTTCCTGCAACGTGTTTAAAACCTTCTTCCCAGCAGCCCAACCACAGATCCGACAGTTCGGTAACTTTCCGGTTCAGACAACTTGACAATCAGACCCACTTTACACAACTGGCCAGGTGTGTGGAGGTCTAAGAGCAAGGCTGGTTAAACAATAGTCAAACTCTCCTTTTTCACTCTTCCCCAAACTACCTCCATCACCTTTCATGACTACACCCAAGTGAAACACCGTAAATGCTGCTGAGGCAAGACTGCCCGAAAGGTTGCACGGTTCATCAGGTCAGGACTACAAAGAAACACAAAAGACACCATTTTTGAGAAAGACCAACGAGGCAAGTGGGATGCAGCCCGAAGAAGGACCTGACAGCTGGCTTCCTGTGCTCAACTTCAAGTGCAGCCTTTCAGAACAAGTAAAAAGATTTTTGCCTTCAGAAGACGATCTAATATTTGTTTCAAGCGCACTGAAAGTCCGTCAAATTCAAACCATGTTGCACAACTCTTTTCTCCAATGCTTTATTCACCAAAAATGTCAAGGTACCTCACCTTCATCATGGTGATGTCTGAGGCCATTGTCATTTTTTTCATCATCATAATAAATCACTTCTTCCAAATCACTACATAACATTTTTTTTTTAAATTTTGAAATAAGTTAGATGTTCAAACCATTTTGTGTTCTTTCAGTCCAGTATATAAAGTCGGCATTTTTACATCCCGAACAAGTTCAAAGTTATTCTGTACTTTAAGTCTCAGTCATCCATCTCTGAAGAAAATGTTCAGTTGTTCCCACAAGGTATTTTCTGGAGTAATTATGACCCAACAAACTTCAAAAATGGAATAATCTCTTTCTCTAAATTTCTCCCTCTCGTCGACAAACTACCCATCTCAGTTCCCAGATGGTGAAGGCACCGGATGGATCATCATCATATTGATTTATCTCTCTGTAGTATGTGCCAGTGTTTTTGAAGTTCTTTTTAATACCTTCCGGAGTTTTCCTTCCATTTTCACCCTGATGTTTCTCGTTGCTTCCTCAATGCATCTCTCTGCATATCCTCTACTCCACTGTCACCAAGAGGTGGTGCTCAAAATCGGAGCTTTTTTTTCGCAGATTCTTTTGACCCTTCATAATTGGCTGCATTGGAAGTTATAATGACCTGAAAATGTCCTTAAAAGAGTGTTCAAACAGACATGGACAAATCACACAATTGCCACTCTGTTTCATCGACTACGGCACAACAAATTGCAGTCATAAGCCATAAGAAAATGATGAGGCTCAGTGTGTGTCTCCTCCAGTGATGATGGAACCCTCTCAAACAGAAATGTAAGTGAGACTGTCAAGTCCCTTCCAGATCCCTGCTGAGGCAGAGGCTCATGGGAAGACCAGGATAACAGCCAATCCCTGAAGGAAGTGAGGAAGTGACTCCTCGCCAATCCCAGGGCTCACCGAGGTTACTACGGGGCTGCTGGGCCATCGCCATGGTACCCTGCTATCAGGGGACACCTGGCCAATCACATTTGTTGATGTGAGGTGTAAACATCCTTACACTGTAGTACATCCATGTTGCCCTTACACAGAGGCATTATGGGAGGGAAGGGCAGGGATGGAGAAGTAAGAGCAGACCTAACTAGCACAAAAAAAAAATGTATGAACTCATTTAATCGAGATAGTTGTATCCTTCTTATATCGTGCTCAAATTATATGTAATTACTTCAGTGACCTTTCCAAAAAATAATAATATTCATAACAGTATGGGATTAAATGAGCTAAACTCCATGCAAACATTGGTATGTAAAAAGAATGTGTTACTAATGGAAACACTTAATATTAATTATTTATTATTGTGACTAATAACATTAGGATATTGCTTGATCTTTATTTAAAAATTAATACAAGTAAAATCTGTTCATTTAAAGTAACACAGGGTCATTAATAACACACATTGTGACATGGTGATATAATCATTTGAAGCCTTGCATATGGTGATTAACTAGAGCTGAAGGATTACATGTTCCCCTACAGGCTGAGAAAGTTTGACAACTCCTGGTCTTATTAAAAGTTTGAAAAACCCCAAGAGATTGACTCAAAAAGTACACAAGGGTCAAGTTTAAAACAAACCCGTTTTCTCTCACGGCGCTTTCAGATTGCCAGCAGCTCAAGCAACAGCTCAACAGAAGTCGCTTTCTGTCTCTACTCAACCTGACAAAAAAAAAAAAAAAAAAAAAAAGGAATAGACCATCAGCAGCCAGATTTCCCTGCTCACTTTATTTCATACAGGTGTTACAATAATTCGGAGAATAAACTCTCTGCCAGGAGAAATACACAATGAACGATTGAAATTTGACATCAAGGGATTCCCCACATCTCCATTGGGATCTCTTTATTCAGTACTAGAAACTGATTATCAGGCGTCACTTTCCCAGCTAACAAACGCTGTTGCAACCTAGTTAGCAGATGACAGACTCAGCAACAGTTTTACCATTACGACTAAAACAATATGTCGAACTAGACGCTACATTATCTTTACTTTGAATGTGCTAAGTAACTAATTCTGCATTTAAATACATCCGTCTATTATCTAAAACCACTTTATCCTGTAGTGTCACAGGGGGAGTTGGAGCCTGTCCTAGCTGACAATGGACTCAAGGTACAACCTAGACTGGGCAGGTTGCCGGTCCATCACAGGGCCAACACAGACCGACAGACATCCATCCACGCTCACATTCATACCTACAACTAGTTTAGAGTCGCCAATCAACCTAGCATGCGTGTCTGTGGAGGGTGGGAGGTCCGAGCCGACCGGTAGGTTCGAATCCAGAACCTTCAGGTTGTGAGGCAGCAGTGCCCACCGCCACTGGGTTGCCCAGCTTTCAACACAGGCCATTTGAATTTGTCTTGCTGTTGGCGATACGTCCACAGAGACGACGCGCCGCCACTTATTTTCTTCAGGTGACAAAATAAAAAGGTTTAAAGTTCTCTTCATCTGGTTAAAAAAAATAAACGTTTTAAGTGTTTAAAGATGCAATCATTTCTAAAGCACATATCACAAAAGGGAGCCAATAAAAACAAACAGAATGGTCAAAGTTCCCGAAAATGACATTTAAGGTTTT
Source organism: Brachyistius frenatus (assembly GCF_029030835.1). Classification (NCBI taxonomy): domain Eukaryota; kingdom Metazoa; phylum Chordata; class Actinopteri; family Embiotocidae; genus Brachyistius; species Brachyistius frenatus. Next base: position 332,875 of record NW_027210607.1, on the reverse strand, counting down.
TGGATTCATTCACGACGTCAACTCAAAACCTCGTTACCATTTGTCCTGTTGTAGTTACTGCATCAGTGTTTAGATTAAAAGCCTTCTAGCATTTCAGTGGACAAAAGACCTTCATTTCTTAACAAGGCCTTGGCTGTTAAGAAAGCAGCCAAGGCAGCTATGTTACCCACTGCTACTTTAGCATAGCATGGGCAGCCAGCAGCACAGAAGGCTCTGAAGAAATGGCCGCAAACAACACAGTCCTTTGTGGGGTTTTTGTGCTGACTAATTTTCAGTTTTAATTGTAGGATATAGCCCTATATCACAAATCCCACATACACCTGAAGGAGCTCTGTGGTCCTGATTTGGTGGGGTTGACGTTAAAACCTCTTTACAGACATGACGTTATCTCAGTTCACCGGCCCCAGCAGAAGGAACACTGACTGTAACGTTCACAGGAATAATGCGGGGAACACTAACCGGAAAAGCACAGATTGTATAATGTTACAAATGGAGGCCATATTGTGGGATTCCTCAGTGAAGCAGATGTGCTCCAGCTGACTTACTCTGTAATCCCACCACACAACATCCATCAACACACACCCACACAGTCCAACACACGCATGCAGTGTGCACGGAGGGAACATAAACAAGCTTTATCCTTTGATCATTGTGTGGCAGAAAAAGAGACATTAGAGGCTGCAGGAGTCACCGTGAACAGAAACGCATGGAGACTCACGCTTCAACGTGCAAATGAGCTGGCAGAGACGGAGGTCCTCATATAACATCAAAGAGGGAAAACCACAGAGTCTGTTTCAAGTAACGTTAGCAATTCAACTCGGTATTAACAACCACTGATCAAATAAGCAGAGTTTACACACACACACACACACACACACACACACACACACACACACACAGAGCAGTGAAGGAAAGATGATCACTGAGCGCCTCCATTATAAAGAATTGCTCCTGACCAACCCATCAAGCATCCAATCCCCACTAATTGGAGACGAGATGGGAAGTGTTATTTCAGAGAAAGCTAACCTCTAACCACCTGCACTCTCAGTGGGATGCTAGTTGGAAAAGCTTGCAAATGAACAGAAGGGTCCAATTTACAGGTTTAGTGGGACATAGAAGTACAGACGTTGGCACCACTGAATCCCAATGTATACTTCCACAACATAAATCTGATTCAGTCGGCACAGCGATATCACAGAGAGTCTTCTTGATAATTCAATCATGCTATTTTCATTTGTAATACCAATTCCAACTTTTGCTTCTGAGTTTCAGTTTTGTTGGTGCATCAAATTATCTTAAACACAACAGCTCCCATGATTCCGAGTTACGGCATCATCAGATTGCTTTGTTCTCACATTTGCTAAGATGACAAACTATTCTTATATTCTGATGTAAATTGAAAAAAAGACCAGAGAGCAGAGATAAGTCATTGTACACGGTGAGCATTTTTTGTGGGTGTGTCATGAAAGCTATCGCACGCTACCTTCTGTTGATAGCTGATGAACTTGCTCTATCTGTCGAATTCAACAAAAAAAAAAGAAAACTATCAATGATGTGTTCACACAATTTAAATCAGCAAAACTTTGATATTGTGCCAAAATTGTTCATCTCCAGCTCGACTTGGTGAACTTTCACCAACCGCATGACATCTTGACCACAATGATTTTTCTGGCAAAACAGAAGGTATTGTATCGTCCTTTTTTATATGAACCTGCTATTCCACAGTATGTGGTTTCTGAAACACGAGTCGTTGGTACAAATAACTGAAGGCTCTTGTATAAACTCCATTTAGCAATCCATCTGCAGTAGCTAGCAGCCAGCTAGCTCGAAGAGCATCTGGAATAGAAGGCCTCATCTAGCGTGTGGTTAGCACGCCACGGTCACTGCAGTATGCCAGACAAAAACAGAGCTTCGCTTCTCCATGCTACACGTAACAAAACACAGCCGTGATGTTTACAATGAGTTTTCACATGTTTTTCGTCTACTTTTAAAATGTCAAAACTCAACTTCAAATGTATCTTCAAAGAAAAATAAAGCGGCAAGCAGTCACAAGCTCCCAAGATCACTTCGAGTGAAACAACGTCAAACTGCAACTCAGTTTTCTTCTACAAGTAAGAAAACCTCAGTCGAGATCCCACATCACTAAAATCAGAGCCATTCAACAGTATGTCATATAAGTATATGGTACAGACGCGATTCAATATTGCTCTTGTTTGAATATCTATGTTTTCGAGAGCCTTCAGGGAACACCCGTTCCCACAAACACTTGACAGTGGAGAGGAGTGTGGAAGCAGATCCAGGGATCCACATACGTCTGTCACGACAGCCGAACAGAGAGGACTGAACATCGTCGGGATTTTCAGAAAGCGGTGACTGCAGCTAAAACTTAGAAAAGAAGGACGTTGGAATAAAAGTGTTGCTGAGAGCTGTGGATGTGCATGAAACCAAATTACTGCGCCCGCAATACAATGCTGGTCATTTTTTCAGTGGTCACTAAATAATCATCGTTTAAACATACTTACACCGTCAAATTCTAGATATATGTGACGAGACGTTGCAGTGAAGCATGTTTTACACACACACACACACACACACACACACACACACACACACACACACACACACACGCGCGCGCGCGCGCAGCGACGGTAGACGTTCCTCGAGACGAGCAGCTTGGCAGGAGAGCCGAGCGAACTGTGAGACAGGCTGAGCGTCTGAATCCGGCGACTCTACGGAGGAGGACGACAGCATCAGCTGGTCACTAATGACTCAACGGGCTCTGGACCGGACTTATCAGACTGACCACGTCCATCTTTACAGTGGAAGCTACGCAGCTGGCTTCTGACGGCGTGTGTTTAGTCACTCTGAAGGTAAAGAGGTGCTGCTTCGCTAAAATACAGCATCAGTGATATTCAGCCGAGGCTGACTTCCAAAATATATATATGTGAATTGCTATTCCACTCAGATCATCATTCAAATTGCATAATAATGGCTTGAGTCACACTCGAAACAGACAGTCACCAGAGCGCAGGTTTATCTTTTATGCTGTTTACTGTTGACTCATCCGAGGTGTAAAATACATTTCACAACAACACATGACTGTGAGGCTAAAAAACAGACTCTTGATTGGAGGCTGTTGTGAGTTAAAGTGACGTTAAAGTGACGCAAAAGCAAATATTAAGTCGGATTTTCAGCGCTTGGAGCCGCTTTTACGTTCCATTGGGACCGGGTTCTGCTGAGTCGGCTGATGAGTAACAACTGTTGACGCTCACCGGACGTCGTTTTGCTGCGGAGGTTTCCTCTGCCCGACCAGGTTCACCGTTCTCGCTTGGATAGGCTGCTCTTCTCTGAAACACACAGTTATAGAAAGATACAGTTAGGACGACACTTTGTTGTTACTTTATTTGGGTTCCTGTTAACTTTCTTGTACTTTGAATCTCTCCACCTACTACGAACAACATTTAGCAGACGGAATCCGGTGAGACAACCTCTTACAGAACCAACCTGCGGACCTTCAGCCATTACTTTGACCAAGTATGACAGACATCAGAACGAACGGCAAGAGACGACCATTACTCCAGACTGCAGCCAGCCCCTTTCGGCATCGATCGCGGGCCTTCGACGACAACAACATGCTTTCAACATGCCCGCTGACACGCTCACAGTGTGACTCAAAGACCGTCTCATCCATAAACATGAGCGGTGGGCTCTGATCAGTCTGATCACAGAGAGAATTCCCCGCCAACACCCACGCTGTCTGAAACGGAAGACGCTACCGTGGCTACCCCGCTCGCTCGGCATGAGGTCCTTTGACAGATCAGGAACGCGGAAATCTCTTCTCCTGACTGATTGAGTGATAATACAGTGGAGATGGAGGTAGGTTCGACATCTGTGGGTCACACTGGGAGAAAATACAGAATTCTTTGGGAATAGGGACTTACTGAAAATATTGTTTCTTGAGTTTGTTGTCAGTGTGTTTAACTCCTCCACTCATCATGAAGACTTTACATTTTTGAATGCACACAAACAGTATCTATGTGAAATTTAACATGGCAATAAATCCAATTCTAACACATCAGGTTTCCATTTTCTTCAATATGGTATGAAACTAACTTCAAACGCGCTTCAGGTGTGTATTCAAACCCAGTGAGCATCAAATCTGCATCATTCTCGATCAGTGTATACGTCATCATTACATAATAATGCAGTTGAGGTGGAGGTTCATTTTAAAAAGTCTGCACTGTGTTTGCCAAAAATCATAATGTTTGAGTTGAATATTGTCTGATCATGAATAGAAGCCAACAGAAGTTGGTTTTGCTGCGAGGTAAAGCTCAAGCCATTTGTTATTAATATGAATGAACCGACCTGAGTGTTAGCATCAGCAACACCAATACTGACCCGATAACATCGATCCATCAACTATCAGTTCCACTCATTCATTCGCTGCAGGCAATTTTTAGCTCAGTTTACCTTTCACAATATTCAGCTCCCAACAGAGCTCATGCAATATAGGAAGAAGTCGGCACTGGTGTTGTATTGGTCCTCTGTAACGGCACATTGAGGTATCAGAAATGGTATTGGGAGTTTACCCACACACTGATAATTCACTTCTTCTTGATATCAGATAACACCATGGATATTATGAACGTACAGGACACACATGACCACACTATCTTCTACCTCATCTTGCATAACAGTGCAGAAAGCACACACCACACACTAACAGTGGGAAACCTTTACAGTGTCTTACACACACACAGTATGCTATGTGGGGACACAGGTCATTCATTAGTATGAGAGAGTTCGGCTACATTTATACCTCCATTGCTCTTAATGAATACTGGGTGTAGAGTTTGTTGTCAGTGAGGAGGGCTATCCTACTGCACCTGTTAAACTGTCGAAAAAATACTCCTACTTTTACTATTTGTGGCGACTGTTACTTGTCTTAAAGGGATTTTCTTTTTCCCATTTACACTGCAGAAACGCTCATCGTAGATATTTTGTGATACTATTCTGATGTGTTCCCATGAATGCTTCAGCTTTCTACTCTTATACCTGAGATTTAGGTGTTAACAAGGTGCACAAGATTGTAGCAAAAGTTAACTGTTTCCTCACAATTTATACACCGTTACACCTACAGGAGGTTTGCATACATATGCTGTGATCCTGTACGCTTCGATAGGAAAGAAAACTGATGTGATTATATCCTAAAAAGCTCATAAGTGGAGTGCAATGTATCGGAGCCTCTCTGCATTACAACCCACACTACCCTACTCCTGCTCCACTCAGCATGCATGTATTAGTCAACCAGTGCAGCTTTTCATTGCAAACCCGATCGTATGGACACACACACACACACACACACACACACACAC
>NW_027210607.1:180000-322500 GCF_029030835.1 Brachyistius frenatus | reverse complement strand
CAATTTTAAAAAAATGTGTTTAATCAGCTAATAAAATATCTGTAAAGTGCATAATGTGTAATGTTAATTTAACTTGAATAAATTAGACAATATCAACTTCATTGATATATTAACTTAAGAATTTACATGTTTTGACTTAATATAAAAAAATATACAGTATATATACGTCAAGTTAACATTGGATGTGTGTATGTGTCAAGTAAACATAAAGATTTTGAGTCATTTTGACAGTTTTGAGCATTGTGTACACTGAAAATTTGCTTCATGAGTCAACTGGCATTTGCAGTTTAAAATTCACATTTGGGTAATTTGTACTGGTTCAGTATGGCTTGTATTATGTAACCGAAACCAAATTTGATGTCATCATAAAAGCTTAACCTATATTTTACAATTAGACAATGTTTTTTTGTAAAGAATAATGGTGTGTGAATAAACAATATTTAAAATCTTATTATATTACATAACTGACATTCTTTAGTAAAAGCTACAAAAAGAGGCTACAAAGAGAAAATACAAATATTAAAAATGTGAATAGTCTTGCTTGTACAAAATATATTTCCTTTATAAAGCTATTTTTAACAGCTAGTGTACAACCTTGCGTTTTTTTGTCGGGATTCATATTTTATTTTGAAGGTGCTGTCGTCATATCCCGGAAGTCCTTATTGCATATTCCGAGTTTTGCGGCTAGTGTTTGAAATGTCTGTGGATATTTTGGTCAGCTAGAAACACCTCGTCTGTTTTGTTGACACGGTATGGTCGGTGTCTGTCGGTGTCTGTCGGTGTACGCGTACTTCCGTTTTGCCTTTTTAATCTCGCTCTGAATATCTTGAAAGCTATAAAAGCTCCTGAACGTCGGTGGTCGTTAAGCTGCGGTCAGTCCTCGGGAAGTTCAGGGGCCCTGGGCGTTTTCAGGAAGCGAACAAGAGAGCACGTCGTTGAGTTTTAAATTACAAGTCGAGTGACAGTTGATTGAATTACAGTAACCGACCGCGGGTACATGGCGACACCACTGTCGCTTATATCAGCCTTGTCACAACGTGAATTGACCGTTTTCTCACGTTTTAACGGCTGGTTCAATCTGGACATTCACAACTCGCCAGTATTGATGTATTCTCAAATAAACCCTGCACGTGCAGCCACTTGTTATAAAGACGCTCGCGCAGCCATTGCAGGCTCTCTTCACTTCACCACCGGCGGCGCGCGAGAGCCGGCCCCAAGTTCCTGTTATTGTACAGCAAAATATATCATATAGAATATATCATATAGAATATATCATATAGAATATATCATCAGCATTTGCGTCAATTCCGAATGAACTTGGAACTTTTATTTTTTATTCAGCATGAAATTTCTGTTAAATCAGAACACTTTGTTTATCACTGAATGAGAAGTTTGTGTTTGTTATGGCTGATATTCTGCTGATATTTTAGTATTTCTTTTTTTAAATTGTTATTATTGTCTTTTTTGCCACTTGAGTTGAATGTGTAGCGAGATGATCAAAAAAGCAGAGGAAAAAATGGGAGTAAATTCTTTTTCTGATACCAATATTCCTTATATAGACTATACACACTATATAAACACACATGTTTTTGTTATGATCCCTCAAATTTAATTATCAAAGACTTGTGACAAAGATGTTGGCCTAATGGAGGAAGTATATTTTTCAGTTTATTGTCCACACTGACATCAGTGCACCGTAAACACTGTAAATGGTCAACTTCACCGGGAATTTAATGGTTCTAAATGACTACCAAACAAACATAAATAGAATAATTTGTGATTCATCCCAAGCATTGTTCTTTGCATTATGTTCTGTAATATACATGTTGGCCGATATGCATCTGTGATAGGCACCCATGTCAATACTCAGACAGACAGCCTCTACTATGAAATGCAACGAAGGTCCCCTGGTCAGCAAAATCATGGATTTACTGAATAATATGTGATAATAAGTTAATATGAAAGACTCAATAGTTTTGTGCAGGATTCAGTTAGAGACATGTGAAGACATTTGTTTTCTTTATCTTTTGTCTCTAATGACTGTTGAACACAGTCACCAGGCATGTGACAGAAAAAAAAAAAGCTTCATCTCGGAGTCCCAAGCAATGACACACAAACAAAAAGCCTGATTAGTATATATTTACAGACCACCTGTTTTTCTGCACTAGAAGATATGAAATGTCTTCTCAGGTGATTGACATGTTGCCGGTGGTGGTGGTCCACGGAGGGGCGGGGCACATCCCAAAGGAGCGGTCAGAGACGTCCACCTCGGGGGTGTGTTCAGCGGCGCAGGCGGGATATGCAGTCCTGCGGGGGGGAGGCAGCAGCATGGACGCGGTGGTGGAGGCTGTGACCCAGCTGGAGAACAATCCCTCCTTCAACGCAGGTGAAGTACAATAACACGGTATTTAAGCATGTGCAGTAGAATGTCTCTTTTTGTGTACTGGCAGATGTGCGGGCTACATGTCCATTATTGGTCTTCCAATAATGGACATGTAGCCCGCACATCTACCAGTCTTGATATTGTTGCATGTCATTGTCTCCAGCACAAATTCAGTGTTTCCCAAACTGCGGCGAGGGGCCCTCACGGGAGGACGCGCAGCCCACGCAACCATTAAAATATGGAATCAGTATAAATGGTCCATAAAATATAAACTTACTGACACCATCGTTGAAAACCGGACCTGTACACAAGAACTTTCCTGCTCGATTTAACTTCAGACCCCTTTAATAACTTTTTGTCTAAAAGCGACTTCTGTGGTTGTAGTTTCAGTCTAGCAGTCATCAGCCAGGCAGAAGTGCGAATAAGTTTTAACTGCACCTAAAGAACTAATCACGGCTAAACTTCTTCTTTGTTTTTGTTCTAAATGTGCAAAAATGTAAATTCAATTCAAATTCAATATTTGAATTTCTCTTTTTTTTTCAAAGTTTGGAGGAGTGAGTTCGTCCATGTCTTGATCTCTCTGTTCATGAAGGCCACAGTTTGTGCAACTGTTTAAAAAAAAAAAAAAAAGTCTTAAAGAACTTAAAGGTAGATAATAAAATAGTTGCTACTGCTAAAGCCACTGAGTCAGTTCCCTTTCATTTTTTTAAGTCTGAACAAACCAATAATATTCGTGTGGTTAAGCAGAATCTGGCTACTTTACATTGAAAACAGCCTGGAGGACTGGTTGGGAACTGAATAGAATAATATAAAACTAGAAATAAATCTTTTTTCATTTTCGATACTGTTAAGTTGCTAAATGTCACCTCTGTACAAAAAAATATTCTCGTTGTCCGTTGACACAAGTCTGTCAAATCATTTCTCAAATCCTATTTCAGGTTGTGGGTCAGTGCTGAACGTGAAAGGAGACGTGGAGATGGATGCCATCGTGATGGAGGGGAGAACCCTGGGGAGCGGTGCAGTGTCTGCTGTACGCAACATAGCCAACCCTGTCCAGCTCGCGAGGCTGGTGATGGACAAGGTACGTATGCTGTGTGGTTGCACAGACTTAAAAAGGGTGATGAGTCATAAAACAACGCCCGACCCTGCATCACACTCCAGCGCTGACCGCAAAAAAAACGGTATGGATTCTCATAGACTTTAATGCAGAGCGCATCTTAATGCATTAAGTGCATGCACATACCGTTTTTTGTAAATGTAAATGATTTAAACCAACAGAATTCGGCGTGTGAAGGAAGTACCAGCATGGCTGCCGTGGAGTTTGGATTTCTGACCTGGATTCCAGATGTGTTTTACACGTGTGAACTTTGATCTTTTTCCTTCAGACCAGTCACGCGTGTCTGACAGCAGAGGGCGCCGGTCTGTTCGCCCGCTCCGTGGGCGTCCCCGAGGTCCCCCAGGAGTCCCTCATCACCGAGTACGCCCGCATGCGCTGGAGAAAGAACCTGGTGCCCGACGCCAACCCTGTGGAGTGCCAAATGTGAGACGCAAGACGGTTTTAAACTTATTAGCGTTTGTTCTGTTGCGTTAGAAAGGAATCTGCGTCTCCTGCTGCATGATGCACTTCTCTTCACTTTATCAATACTGTTCATTAAAAAGTCCCTGGCTGCTCCTGATGTTGCTCACGTGAAGAGATGTGAGTGCGCAGGAACTGTATTTACCAAGGAGACATCCTCAGACAATCCGCTGTCATTTTAAGGAGACAACGGGACCTTTTGGGACACCAGGTGTGTTTACACCACAGAAACTTTACTCTGGGACCGGGAACTTTCTGCAGAGCTCTGTGTTTCCACTAGAGGCCCTGTGGTCTAGAAGGTCTTTCACTGACTGGACAAGCATTTCCCACGGCTACTGTTATACACGAGGGATTTTTAAAACCCTGCAAATGCAACCTGTCTTGTAGTTTGTGGCCGACTATAACCGGGATGGAGAAGCGCGAGAGAATTCACAAAGAGTGTACTGACAACAAAGTGCAGACTGTGATGGTTTTTGCAGAGGACAACATTCATTTGAAAGCACTGACCGTGAGCGGACTAATTGGGTTAACCTTCCCGGGGCTTTGGTCCTGCTGTAGAAATGATCACAGTGTGCTGGAGGAAGCTTTACCTCTGGGAGACCTGCTGGACATTAGTTCTTTGGAAAATTAAAGTTCACGGAGCTTCCTGGTAGTTCGAGCGAGCAGCGAGTCGAACGTTGTCCGCTCTCTGTCCAAACGTTCATGACCTCAGTCTGTCTCGTCCAATCAGGACGCTTCATGACTGAAGTAATGTTCGTTCATTCTACCTGGTCTGTGCTCGCCGCACATACACATCTGCAACTTATCTTCCTCTTCTTTACAGACGCCTGCTGTGTTAGCAAATACTTTCATCTTTTTTGCTATTGGGTTCATTCATTCAGATCTTTGTGTATCTCAGTGCCCAAATGTTTTGTGGTGAGTTTATGCTGAGCACACAAATCCACAGCGGTGACGTGGATCGCGCAGCAGGAGAACATTGAAAACATTCTACTGATGTTTTGAGTCTGGGTCATGGTTGGAATTCACCGTCACTGCTGTGAGTCTCAGCCGGCCACAGCTGCAAACCTCTCGCAGTGACTTTTACAGGCTGCGGGCTGCGACCACATACTCGTATAAAACTGGTCTTTTATTGCTCATTAGAATAATATTATGCCGTCCAGACATCATTCTACTGTTCTGTTTCCTTTCTGCAGGGGGAAGATGGGCACGGTCGGGGCGGTGGCCGTCGACAGCGAAGGCAACGTAGCCTGCGCCACCTCCACTGGTGGAATATTGAACAAGATGGAAGGTCGAGTGGGCGACACCCCCTTCATAGGTCAGACCTCACACCAGCAGTCTGGAATTACACACATTTTATAAAAGTATTTGTTTGGTCAAATGACAAAAAGAAAAAAAACAACAAGTCAGTTGGGAGGTTCTGGAATAATACTGATTATTCCCTGTCTTCACCAGTGTGTTGACCTTTGACCAGCAGCAGTTTGATATGTGTTTGGTTAGTGAACGAGCATGTACAGTTAATATTTGACTGAGCTCTGTGATTTCAAACAACAAAACTGCTCATTGTGTGAGCGTGTGTTGGATCTTTTGTACTTTGAGGAGAGAAAAAGAATCTTGTCAAAAAGACGCTCAGTTAACGACAAGTAGAACACCCGGCTTCATGTCAGAGGTAGACGGCACTGACAGACGGATATGAATCACCTAATGCTGCACGAGTAATGTGCCAGAAGGCAAATTTGTAATCTGAGAAAATAAGGATGCACAGTGGCTAAATCCTACTCCTGTTTGGTAAACAGCAACAAATGGATGTGGCCCGTCTAATCCGTCACTATCAGTAAATGAGTGTTCAGACCGGTGTGACTCAGAGGGCCGACTACAACCTCGCTCTCTGAAACACCGCAGAGTCAGCAAAAACTGGGCAGTGAAAAGTTGGAAACTTGAATTCAATGTGAAACAAACGTTTGAAAGCATTTAACTTGTCATCGGCTGCTTTTACAAACTGGAATCTCTATACTAATATATTGTTTTTTCGTGATTTTTATTTATATGAAATCTAGTTCTCCTATAATTATGGCATCATTGGATGCTAACAAAAGTATTTGGACAAGATAAAAATACAGTGTCAGTGTTTTTAGTTTTTTGTATCATCTGTACTATACTGTATTTCAAGAGAATATTAGCATTAGCATGGATACTCTCCCATCCAGTGAAATAGATACATAATTGCATCTATGTATGAAAATAACACATAAAACAGATTAAAATATGTCTATGAGTCACAACATTTTACTTCATTTTACATTTTGTAGCAGAGAGGTTTCATGGTTGCCTTTTTTTATGAAAGCACCAAATTCTGTGAAAAGACTTTTAAGTTTCAGAAAACTACCACGTGTGTATGAATATACTGTATGTGGTCACGGTGTAAAACATTTGGAAGAAAATTTGGAAAGGCATCAAATAACATCAGCCAGTGCTCCCTTCCTCATACCGGCCTCATTCTGATGGAAATAAAACCACTGATGACTGCGGAAGCAGCGAAGCCTTGTGTTGTCGGTTGCTATGACAACTTACAAACATGGCACATGGTGTAAAGGTAACGGAGGAATCTCTCAGCCATAAACTGCATATTAGACCAGCGAGCAGAAGTTTAAATCACTCAGAGTCAAGGCAGTTTACAAGCTGTTAACTTTTACTGGTGGCTGTAATGATTAACCTCTCCCCCCTCCCCCGCAGTGTGACCACCCCACCTATAAAAAACATGCATATCTGTACTTATGCGGGATATTGTGCCTAATAGTGTAAACCAAAAGCGGCGTCATGTTACAGTGCATCTGGAAAGTATTCACAGCGCTTCACTTATTCCACATTTTGTTGTTACAGCTTTATTCCGAAATGGATTCAATTCATTTTTTTCCTCAAAATTCTACACACAATATCCCATAATGATAAAGTGAAAATAGTTTGTTTAAAATTTTTGCAAATCTATTAAAAATAAAGAACGGAAATATAACACGTACATAAGTATTCACAGCCTTTGCTCAATACTTTGTTGAAGCACCTTTGGCAGAAATTACAGCCTCAAGTATTTTTGAGTATGATGCTATAAGCTTGGCTCCTATTCTTGGGCAGTTTCTCCCGTTCTTCTTTACAGGACCTCTGAAGCTCCATCAGGTTGGATGGGGAGCGTCGGTGCACAGCCATTTTCAGATCTCTCCAGAGATGTTCAATCGGGTTCAAGTCTGGGCTCTGCCTGAGCCTCTCAAAGACATTCACAGAGTTGTCCCGAAGACATTCGATGAGCGGTGCCTGGTTTCCTCCAAACATGACACTTGGCATTCAGGCCAAAGAGTTCAATCTTTGTTTCATCAGACCAGAGGATTTAGTTTCTCATGGTCTGACAGTCCTTCAGGTGCCTTTTGGTAAACTCCAGGTGGGCTGTCATGAGCCTTTTACTGAGGAGTGTCTTCCGTCTGGCCACTCTACCATACAGGCCTGCTTGGTGGAGTGCTGCAGAGATGGTTGTCCTTCTGGAAGGTTCTCCTCTCTTCACAGAGCAACGTTGGAGCTCTGTCAGAGTGACCATCGGGTTCTTGGTCACATCCCTGACTAAGGCCCTTCTCCCCCGATCGCTCAGTTTGGCCGGGCGGCCGACTCTAGGAAGAGTCCTGGTGGTTCCAAACTTCTTCCATTTATGGATGATGGAGGCCACTGTGCTCATTGGGACCTTCAATGCTGCAGAAATTTTTCTGTACCCTTCCCCAGATCTGTGCCTCCATACAATCCTGTCTCGGAGGTCTACAGACAATTCTTTGGACTTCATGGCTTGGTTTGTGCTCTGACATGCACTGAACTGTGGGACCTTGTATAGACGGTGTGTGTCTTTCCAAATCATGTTTGATCAACTGAATTTACCAGGTGGACTCCAATCAAGTTGTAGAAACATCTCAAGGATGATCAGTGGAAACAGGAAGCACCTGAGCTCAATTTTGAGTGTCATGGCAAAGGCTGTGAATACTGATGTACATGTGATTTTTTCATTTTTGATTTTTAATAGATTTGCAAAAATTAAAAAAAAAATGTATTTCACGTTGTCATTATGGTGTATTGCGTGTAGAATTTTGAGGGAAAAAATGAATTTAATCCATTTTGGAATAAGGCTGTAATATAACAAAATGTGGAAAAAGTGAAGCGCTGTGAATACTTTCCGGATGCACTGTATGTGTGTTGTGTGCTTCAGGGTGTGGAGGGTACGCTGACAACCAGGCGGGGGCCGTGTCGACCACGGGCCACGGAGAAGCCATCATGAAGGTTACACTGGCCAGACTCATCCTGTTCCACATGGAGCAAGGTAACCACACACACACACACACACACACACACACACACACACACCAGACAACAAAACACATGGCCCTTTGAGTGGTGATAACTAAAACAAAGGTTCACTAGTGTATTTTACAATAAATCTCCCTCAGTGAGTTCAGGGAGAGTCTGTTTTAAAAGCACCTCCTGGATCCCAGCGAGCAAACAGAAAATACTCTCAATGAAAAACTGTCAGCCAACAAAAACAAAGCCAAGTGAGCCCTCCTGCCACAAATAGACAAGCTCAGTTAAATCTGGAGGTTAATCTGGCTCTTTAATAAAACCAGCAGCACGGGTTGGAAAGCTGTCGCTGTCTGGCCTGAACCTCCTTCTGAACCTCCTTCTGAACCTCCTTCTGAACCCGGGTGGAGTTTGTTCCTGTTAGCTGAAGAAAACTGGTGGCGCTGTGTGTCTTTAGTCTCTTCCCCCGTCAGTGAAACGCTTCCGATGGTGTTAAAGGGATGCAGAGATGATGGAGGCGTCCAGGTGGCGTTGGACTAACAGAGGTGACCGACCGTTACAGCGTCACCTCTTCTCTCTCTTTCTGGTCTCAGGTCAGTCAGCAGAGGCTGCCAGCGATTTAGGCCTGGCGCACATGAAGTCCAGAGTGGGGGGGCTCGGCGGGGTGGTGACGGTGGACCCCCAGGGCCACTGGGCCGCTCGCTTCTCCAGCCTGCAAATGGCGTGGGCCGCGGCCCAGACGGACACGCTGCACCACGGCCTGTACGCCGGAGAACACTTCACCCGGAGCATCGACGACCCTCACTGACAGAAAACCCTCCTCCGGTGGGGTCAGAGTTTTTTACTTTGATATTTTGTACTGTTAGGATAAAAATCAAGAACATAAATAGTAGTAATACAATACAATATTTGTACTAATACAAAGTAAATAATATACAGATTAAAGTTGACTGATAGTCATTGTGGTGTTGATTGAATCTCAAACTTCGGGCTCTGGTGTGGAACGTTAACAACATTCTCCACTTCCTGGTCAGTGACCTTTAACCCCACCAATGTAGTGACCAGTTGATCTGGTGTTCACAGACAGTTAACGTTGTCTGTTTCCTTAAAACTGTAGTTACATCCTTCACTACTTCTACAGTAGACACAGTAGATATAAATACACCATCCTGAAAACTACTTCCACACAGCAGGTTTGACCCGGTCCGTTGTTTTAATCTCTTGATATGATTGAATAGAACATTTCATTTGCCTGACATTTGTTTACACAGCAGCTCATTAATAATAACATCATTAATCTGTGAGTGGCTCAACAGACAAATTATCAACGATTTTGATGATGGTTTCAGTCATTTTCCAAAGAAACAAAATTACAAGTATTTGCTGATTTTCTGGAATGAAAAAAGACGTTTTGACAATTTTTTTCAATTATTTTTGACATTTTATCAAATAAACAAATAATGGATGACAATAATCGTTAGTTGCTCCCCAACATAAAGTGGAAATGTTTTTCATTGTGATCTTCAAATGTGTTTTTCCAATTCTCACTATCAATTTATGTTTGTTGCCTTTTATATAAAAGGAGCGTTTCATGTATTTTTTAACTGATGGCATTTTAAATGATTGTAAACGTCAGCAAACTTGATATAAGAAGTACTTGTAAACATGTTGTTTTATGAAGATGATCTGAACCTCTATTGTCGTAGAGACGAAGCGCTGACATCACACTCCCAGTTTGAACCGGTATTTGTGAAGTGCTGCTAATCATAACGCTGCAGCTTTGTGTTAGGAAAACACTGATGACGACAATAAATGCCTTTAATCCCCAAACCGTATGCAGTTCATGCTTCATTTATCCTCAAACTCAAACTGTGTACAGAGGAGCACTCGTGTGTGAAACGCCGGCTGTGAGTGGTCGAGCCACAAGATGGCGCTGTCTCAATACAAAACAACACTGAAACGACTAACACTGGCACACATAGAAGATGCTGACTGGCTTCTTTTAGGTCAAACACTTTCAGACTGGGAGCTACTTTGTTTTTCTTTTTCTTTTTCCTTTGTGTCAAAAATGACAAAATATCCAGATAGATGTGAATATGACTCAGTCACTGTTTTGTAATAGTATCTCAGTTGGAGACACGGAGTGGATGTAAAAATGTCTAAACAAATCACTTTCTTTATTAGTTTTATTATTTTGATAAGTTGATCATTTATTTTGATCCAATTTCACCATCACTATTTCCATAGTTTTAAATCAGGTAGTTACTGTGTTTGAGTCCAGTTCTATAAGTAGCGTATGTGTGTAACCTGACGGAGGCCGAAGTATATAGCACATTAAATCAAATTATAATTTCAATGCAAAACAGCAATAATGCTGAACTTTCATGTCAAGTCAGGAGAGTCGACAAGGGATAAAAAAAAACAAAAAAAACACAGTAAACTACATTAACCTCACAGAGACTGCAGGAAGATTAGAAAGACTGGGGCTTATCGGTAGGGGGCAGAGGTTGTGTGTGTGTGTGGGGGGGGAGGGGGGGGGGGTTCTAGGCAGCGTTTGTTGCTGCTCATATTTTCTCTTTAAAAAAGACACCGTTTGTCTTGTGTCAGATTCTGCTTTCTCGTCCTATAACTGCATGTAGCTGACTTAAAAATAGCACTTCAATCCCTCAGTACATTCACATTGTGAGTCTTGGCTGCGGTTTTAGTAGAAATTCCACCACATTCTGTGAGCAAGCAGAGGTTAAAGTTGTGATCGGAGTACGTCTCCCTGAAATAGATGTAAATCGATGTGATGTCCTCAGTGTGGAGCTTCTGCTGACGAGGTGGGAGCAGCGTCATGCACCGTACAGCCATCGTGAAGGTTCCACTGGTCAGACTCATCCTCTTCCACATGGCGGACACGCAACAGGCACACACTCAGTCACATGCAGATTTGCAAATGAATCATCTGCATCCATGAGAAATGTCAGATCTCTCTGATTATAGCTGCATTTCCAAAGCAGGAATTTTTCCCAACGAGTCGAGACGATTCCAAGGAACTACTTTGAGCCCACGATAAGTCCCCCGCTCGGGGGGGGGAGTGGTGCTTTCTGAAGGTTCGAGGACATTCGGAGGGAGGTCTGGGGCACTGAACCGCGTTTACTGGTCAACACACTCGCAGCATTGTTAAAAACCTACAACCTCAAACGTCAGGACGCACGAGCCCAAAAGATTGTTTTGGACCGATGGAACAACAACACAGTCCAGGTTGTTGAATTTTGAGAGTTGTGGGCTAATTTTCAGAGTCTTTCCAAAGCTTGCCAATCACTGTCCTACAGGAGCTTTTACCCCTGTGGAAGTTTGTGGATATTAGTTCTTGGGAGATGAACGTTCCTGGAACTTCTGGTATGAATGCATCTTTAGTCACATTTAGCAGCCTTGAAAATGGCCCATCTTACAGTTGCTGTTTTTTTTGACAGGTCTTGGTGGGGAAGTGACAATTTCCCGAAGGGCTGCTTGTTTCACAATGTTGCAGTCGGCCCTGTCTGCTTCTCAGAGAGAAGCCCAGCACACAGAGCGTCACGCAGCCGCAGTGGCGGTCAAACCCCTCCATAGAAAGCCTTCTCGCTGACTCTGCTGTGAAATCTGAGCCTCGCCTCCTCGCTCTGCTCTCCTCTGCCATGTTTGCATTTTGATGTATAGGAAACACACATCTGCTTAGCCATGCAAACCTGACCTCTCTTAACTCCCATGGTTTTCCACATGAATACTGTGCAGAGACACTGTTGTGCTTGTGGACCATCTTCTCTTCACAGTTCGATGATTTTAATCTGCCGTCTGGAGAGAGGAAAAAAAAACTATACTCATGATCTTTGTGTGCTGTACCCCTGCTGATCAAATCATGATGACTAATACTAATAAATACCTTTATCCTTGTCTATTTTGTGTTCCCCGCCTCGTTTGTCCATGAAATCTGTGTGTTGAAGTGCACTGAAGTGTGTCCTCGAGCTTTAGCTGCAGCATGCTCGTGTCTGTCTGACTCCAACCTCCGGCTCCTCACCTTTCAGCCCTGGCTCCCCTCACCGCCCTCGTGTTTTCCTTCTCTCTGCTCTGTGGCTCAGGCCTCACCAGCCGTCCAAAAAAGCTTGCCGTGTCTCCACCCTCATTCGCAGCTCCATCATCCCCCATCACCATCTTCAAGAAAATGAACTTGTAGCCTGCAACTTGCTCCTGGTCTGCATCTGAAGCTGGTTTAACTTCAGAAGCTCCACTTCACATTACAGGACACACATCCCAACACTGCTTTGAGTGTCAACTCTCTTACCTGTTTCCCACATCCGTATGTGCTTTGAGTATAAACACTTGTTCTCCAAACATGAGATATTTTATCTGCCTTCAGATCCTGATAGGAGTCAGCTTCTGCTCCAGTTTGCACCCTAAACAAAGCAGCAATGAGGGCGGTGGAAAAAAGCAAACAGTCAAAATGTGTCCTGTCACTAGAGGGCGAGAGCGGTGGGAGTACTTGTGTGTTCTTGTGCATGATGACTACACTCAGAGGTAACTCTTCAGAGCGAGGACGTGTTTGTGAAGTGAGAATATTTGGGTCGGCCCTCCCTTCTTCGAGGGGGCCAGTTCGGGGTGAGGATCCGAGGGTTACCCAGACAGCACACAGCGCTCAGACAAAGGCTTTCCAGCCCTGAAGGCTCAAAGTGGGCCATGGCAAGACTCACATGGGTCAACGTGGCCTCTGTTTACTTTTATTAGTTTACCATGTTTGCTAGATTTATTCTGGGACACTTCGGGATATCTTTTGCAGTTGTTTGGTGAAAAGTGTGTTCAACCTCCTGCCGTCCCCTCCACACAAGGTTATCTTCACATCGGTGTAAATACCACAGAGCTTTTAGATCTAGTTGAGTGGTCTAATCTGAAAAAAACAACAACAAAAAAAACAGCTATGTCTCCATATTTTTTAAGGAAAATCTAATTTAGGACAGTGGTAGACGGTCTCTAAGTAAATTTCCTCAAGCAAAAAAAAAAAAAAAAAAGAACAACCAAAAAACATTGCAGTAGTGTTTAAAACTACTATTGATGGTGCAATTTAAAACTAAATGTAATAACTCTGTGTTTACGTTCTTTTTTCTCAGAGTAATAAATTTCTGTTTTGAGGATAAAACAACGGTCTTTTATGAGCAGACTTGCGTAGAAAGCCAAAAGACACCTCTGGCACAATGAGAGAAGATCCAGGAATCAGAGCCCAAAGGCATTGGGCATTGTTATTGTGTTTGCAAGCAGTGCAGAAGTTATGGGATGAAACAAATACTACAATCAGACTCAAACTCTCCTGGTGCCACACAACACCCAATCCAGCAGCACGCCAAAACATGTAATACGCCCGTCAGTCCACTGCAGCACTCTGTGCCAGTGTCACGTTTTGTCTCACCTAAGCGTTGGAAAAAAACCTAAAACAAACACGTGGTGAGGTTGAGGAAAAGATTCTGAGAGAAATCCACAGTGCTGTTTCACAGATCTGAATTCATCCATGTACGTCAAATGACCTCCATGGCACGACCTTCATCACATGACCTCCTTCTCGACCCTGGTACTTGAGAGTATTTTTCACACTGAGGCAGTCAAATGTGACAGTCCCTCTAGTGGAGTGACAGGTGTATTACATGCTTTGGTGTGATACTGGGCTGCACCCCCCCTCCCGCCCGTGACAGGATTACCATAGCAACCAAAAACAGACAAGAAACCCTGACGTTTTTTTTTTGTTATCTAATTTTATTAATTCTTGTTATGTTTTCCATACATGTTACATTTTCTGCACAGGATGTAAAAATTCTGCAAATAGAATTAGATATTTTTTATGATATATGTGTAATTATACACTAATTTAACTCAGTGTTTACTGTCTGACACAAACAAAGACAAAGAGTCAACGGCGTGTTTCGGCGGCCTCTCTCTGGGTTGGAGAGCCTTCAGTTCATGGTGCCTCCAGTATACTTGCTTTAAAATCAAGTGTTTTAAAGTTTGTAATTGGTTATCTAAAACCAATCATATTAAAAGATTTCTACTTTTGGTTAAACCTCGCTTTGTAACTGTGTCTTCTTCTTTAAGGCCGTGGCCTCAACACCGGCACTTACAGGCCTTTTTGGTGTTTATCTAACATTTAACTGAGGCCACGAAGTTTAACACGTCTTCCAGCTTTTCAGGAACAACATTAGTGTTTTGGTTCTAGAAGCATAGTTTGATCAGGGCTGGTTGTGATTATGTTTCAGGGGTTAAATGTAGTCAATTACGACGCCCATGAGAGTGAGACTGAGTGCCCCTTTACATAACTAACACTACAAGCTGCAAACCTATGCACATAAAAGGAGACGTACTATTGAAACAGTCTGAGCTGATCCACGCGGAATGAAAAGGACATCAGCATACAGTTGACCTCCCAACACTCAGCGGTGTGGAGGTCAATGCAGCCTCTGCAAAGTGAAAAGTTTAGGTCTTTCTAAATGTTCCTGAATGTCACTCGTCCTACCCAAATTTTATTTTTATATTTAGGCAATTAAATTACAATTGTAGGGCAATTAAATATCCCCAGGACCATGAGGTAGACTATATCAGCAGCAAATTAACAGTAGCCGGTCATTATGGTCAATTAGCTTTCAAATTTGAGCAGTCTTATTAGTATTGTATATGTGTGTGTCTGTGTGTGTGTGTGTCTGTGTGTGTGTGTGTGTCTGTGTGCCAGCCTCTGACACTGCAAGGTGAGATTTGGTCCTGCCGTCCCAGCATGCACCAAGTGAAACATATTAGACAAGGTAATACCGGAAGCAATGTCGTTGCTTTCGCAACAAAAGCATTCGTTTTACTGTAAAACAAAATACGCCATGCATGTTGTGCTCAAAATGAAATAGTAGTATAAATACAACTTCATATTTTAATAAACATATTCAAGTATGTACGCTCATAAAATGCTGCACGCATGTTTAATAATGTTGCTTCTTAATGTGAAAATCGTTCCCGGAAACGGATTCTTGCGGCCGACTTCACCGGTCAGTAAAAAATAAAAAAAGGGGGCCGGACTCCGTCTAGTTTTCTTCCTACAAAAACCTCCAGAGTTGACAGTCTGGATTGGGACAGAGGGAAGTAGGCAGATTAAAAAGAACAATATAAAGCATTGATCTTCTGCTTTCTGAACTTCTCGAAGTGTTCGTGATCACCGAGTTCATCCCGGCTGCGCTGCGGTCACTGCGGACAAGTGAGCGGACCACCGGCGCCACCGACGGGAGACTGACCGTGTGTTCCGCCGCACACCCGACCTCTCCGCATTCATCTGACTTTTACTGTGTCAAAGTTAGCGAGGAACCGTCGGGGCCGTTGAAAGTCCTCCTGACATCAGACGAGCAGCCACGCCGGGCCGCTGTCTGCCGCTGCTGCCCGGGGAGGACATCACGGTGAGTGGATTGACCAAACTCCACTCAAACATGAACTTAGTTTAAGACATCACAGCTTTGAGCTCATTTGCGTACATTTACGTCTATCATCTTAATGTTCCCTCCATAAAAAAACACTCCACTTAAATTTGGCATAAATAAAACATCAACAGCACCACTAATTTAACTTAAAGAATCAGTTCTTCTGTTTTTCTCAACTTGGATCCGAACTGTGAGCCAGTGACGGCGGTCAAGTGATGTGAGACACCGGGAGAGATTTAACCGGCGGATGTATTATTTAGTGAAATATTGATAAGCCGAATTTACAAGAAGACACATTAACACTGTATTATGTCCTCACTCTGTCTATATCTAAAACTCAACTTTGCTGATTAACAAAAAGCTCTTAAGCGATGAATTTTTGCACTGAGTTTGTTGTAACATCCTTTAACGCGCGTTTCCGCATCAATCACTGCGTTTGGGCCCAGGCGGAGGGGCCCAGGGCCCGGGCGGAGGGGCCCAGGGCCCGGGGAGGGGCCCAGGGCCCGGGCGGAGGGGCCCAGGCGGAGGGGCCCAGGGCCCGGGCGGAGGGGCCCAGGGCCCAGGCGGAGGGGCCCAGGGCCCAGGCGGAGGGGCCCAGGGCCCAGGGCCCAGGCGGAGGGGCCCAGGCGGAGGGCTCTAACAACCAGGGCTGCTGCTCGCAAGTGTTGCACTACACAACAGCGAAAGAGGAGGCTGGTGTGCCCACACTGTCAGGGAGAAACGGTTTCACGTTAGTGTGGACCATCATCCCGCTCCAAAATTCACATCTGCATGTCCTGAACTTTACTTATGTGTATCAGCTTAAATGACCTTTTTAATAACAGGATGGAAAGTGTTTGTTTTTTTTGGTAACTTTTAAAAAAAAAATTTTTTTTTTAAGGACACTCTTAATAGCAACAACAGTGAACCTGCTGCTGCTAAAACGTAATCAGATTACACCGAGTTAGAAGAACAGAGGATTTTCACTTTGACGACAGAGACAGAAATGAATTTACATGAGCTATAGTCTATATATAGCTCTGAACTTTTTGAAGTTCAAGTAGGCTACTCCAAAAATACTGTGAAGTAGTGAAATGAGGTCGTACATTAATAGAAATCCGTAGATTAGTAGAACAAAGCGATGAAGAGGAGGATAAACTGTGTAATTGTGGTGCTTCAAAGGTTACAGGCCTTCAAAGGATAATATATGGAGGGGGATCATATCGAGTATTAGTGGATGTTTGCTTTGTGACGATCACCAACCGGAGGTCGTGGTTCAACCGTGTCGTCACTAGTCAACTCGTAAAAGTAATCTGTAATGGTTTTCGGTACGGTATGGAAGTGAAGCTCTCAGCCGGGCCTGTTCACCCTTCTCTCGCCTCCCTCGGGATGACGGTTGGTTCGGTTCCCAGGCAGGAACGAGTGTGTGGACGACTGAGGAAGTGCTGAGGAAGCATTATTCCAACGGTGCAGGGCTGAAGTCCTTTAGGCAAAGTAACAAAACGACACCCGATGTTTTGTTGCTGCAGTCGGTGGTGAGAGTCTGGGCGTTGATAAGACTTTCTGTGGGGGTCTAATCCACCTGCACACTCATCCAAAGTCTCAAAGTTTTTCGGTGTATTTAAAATCTATTTGTCAGTTGGGCAAATAAACGCGTTTTTATGGCCTCACTTTTCATAAGATGTCAATTCAGGATTTCTGTGCAAAACTGGTGTGAAGTGTGAGCGTGCGGCAGCAGAGCCAATCGTCTGCTGGGAGCGTCGGGATGATCGTGGGATCAGTTTGTTAACCGGGGAGCTGAATAACGAGACGTGGCTGTCGTCCAACGCAGCATCTTCGCCAGTCGTGTTCATGTCGTGTACGGAGAATCTGTCGTTGCCAGAGATTACGCAGGAAGTGGAAACTGAATGCAGTTTATATCGCTGTGAGCTCGCCTGCGTGTGTGCGTGTGCATGTGCGTGTGTGTGTGTGTGTGTGTGTGTGTGTGTGTGTGTGTGTGCGTGTGTGTGTGTGTGTGTGTGTGTGTGTGTGTAAGCGGGTTGTTTGTGTTGATCCAGGCCTCTGAGCTCTTTTGTGTTTGAGGAGGGGTCTCCGGCCCGGCGGGGCTGACCTCAGGGTTGCCATGGAGACGGCAGGAGCCACTTCCTGAATTCTCGGCCCATCCCAGCAATACATTATAAGGGCAGGCGATCTGGAGTCGAATTTATGACCGGAGTGGAAACAAGGGGAGGAAAGGCAAACACAATTCTGTTGTAATGGAATTATTCTAAGAGGTTGAGCGAAATTTCGGCCGAGCTAATGTGGAGCTAGGCTGAAAGAAAAGAAAAACAGACCATAATTTGATGAAAACACACCAAAACAATGAAGTTGTTTTTTTTTTTTATATCATTCCTCAGTACTTGGTCATTATACATTAATCTAGTAAATTATCTGTCAATATTCATTGTAATCAGATTCAAAAGTGACCTACCTACTGCTTTATTTTGTCTTTATAATCAACACAAATAAACTACAGGCCTCAAATGAGCTATTATTTAGCATTAGTGAGATATTATTGGATTATTTCATTAAATGGAAATATAAAAGGCAGCAACAAGACTGGGCTCACCAACGAAATGTTATATCCATGTAAACTATTGAGCAGGAAGCAGGATTTGTTTTTTAGCCTCGTCTTAGTCGTGGAAAACGCTCGTTTGGCTCCTTCACAAATTTTATTAGATGTTAAGCCACATTTTCACAAGCTCACTAATTAACCCCTCCAACTCACTGTTTAATTATTACACCCAGAATTGTAAAATAATAGGTTTAAGGGTTTTCACTGGATGTGTTTTCTGAACTTTGGACAGACCCAGGTTAACGGTTTAAAATGTTCTTCAGCTAAACTATCAAAGCTAATCATAACTCAGACATGAGAGGGCTGTAAATCTTCTCTCACAATCCGGAAGGAAATAAATAAATAAAAGTATGTCCAAAAGTGTTGAATAAGTGTGTGAGTGTACTAACATGTCAGAGTACTATGTGTGAGTGTACTGACATGTCAGAGTACTATGTGTGAGTGTACTAACATGTCAGTACTATGTGTGAGTGTACTAACATGTCAGAGTACTATGTGTGTGTACTAACATGTCAGAGTACTATGTGTGAGTGTACTAACATGTCAGAGTACTATGTGTGAGTGTACTAACATGTCAGAGTACTATGTGTGAGTGTACTAACATGTCAGAGTACTATGTGTGAGTGTACTAACATGTCAGAGTACTATGTGTGAGTGTACTAACATGTCAGAGTACTATGTGTGAGTGTACTGAGGGGCAGCAGGGGAATTGACACACAGCTCAGAGGGTTTATAATCAGCTTTTCCAACCAAACCTTGCGACCTTCTCTGCACCTGGAGGGTGTCGAGGAACATTAACCCGCCGTTTGTGTCCTCCAGGAGTCGACCGTGTTAATAATCAGAGTTCTGGTTTCACGGGCCAGCGGCTCTGTTACTATTCAGGACCCGGATCGGAATATCCTCCGGTCCGTTAAACTGCTGACAGAGAGTGATGAACAAGGTCATCTCGTCAGAGAGAGAGAGACCTGAGCGGAGGAGGAGGAGGTGGAGGAGGAGGAGGATGAGGAGGAGGGGGGGGTGAAGAGGAGGAGGAGGACCGGCAGGATTCCAAATCAGATAAAGAATGGAAAGTTGTAGGAAAACTCCGGCTGCAGTCACACGGGTGAAGGTTGAGGCCCCTGGCAAGCCTCGCTAATGATGATTAGAAATTTCGTTTGTTACTACTTGGATTACGACGTTACAGAAGAGAAAATACATCTGAGTGATGATTAAAAAAAAAAGAAAAAAGGGTGAGTGTTGGAGAAGGGCTCAAATTTGTGTGGAGAATTTAACACAATATGTACGCTGTGTGAAATGCTTTAGCTTTTCGGTATCTTCCGGCTTAACTGTGGAAAGTCAGCTGACGTCAGAGCCTCGGGGGGGAAACCTGTAAATGTAAAATCCAGTAACCTGAGCTGGAACCAGCCAAGCGGAGCTTTCAGCTCGACAGTCCAGGAACTCGCGTACTGAGTCACCGATTACACTTCTGTGAGGAGTCGGCCAGGTTACCGGGTTCCTGGTGGAGTTGGTCGTGTGTCTGCCGGTGGATGCAGCTGGCATCTGAAGGAATTCTTTAAATAGAGGATGTAACGGATAGAGACGATATCCTCCTGCTGATTTTGTCATAATTCCCCAACTGCTGTACATTTAACTTGACTCCTTGTCGCTGGAAGAAAGTACTGGTGGAAGCTTGCATCAATCACAACTTCTAAAAAAAAAAAGTGCTGATTTTGATCCACGATGTTAATTTAGTTTTAGTCTTTTGACAAAAATGCATATTCGTTTTATTCAAATGAGTGCTTTTCATTTTTGGTCATTAGTAAGATTCTGCATGAAAAAAAAATTGTTTTATTTATCGACAAAAAATGTAACTGACCGATTGTAACTGATTTTGTCATAGTTCTAATTTTGATATGTTTTTATTTAGTCTTTTGTTTTCTACATGAAAAATCTGTTGTCAACAAGTAGTTTTTGTTAATGAAAGAAACATTGCTGTCAACAAAACTTGAATTCTTTATTAGGTAGGTAGGTAGGTAGGTAGGTAGGTATATACTTTATTAATCCCCGAGGGGAAATTGTTTCACCACAGCAGCATACATACAGGAGCAATAATAGAAACAATAGAATAAAATAATAATAGAATAGAATAATATAATAGAAAAGCAATAAAATAAAAAATATAAATATAAAATATAAAATGCACAGTACATACAGTATATATACAGTACATTAAATATCTATATATATTATATACAACAAACCAATAAACACAGTCAACATATATATATATATATACATACATACAGTACAGTATATATCTATATATATAATATACATATAATATACAAGCAACCAAGAAACACAGTCAACAGTGTTATTGTACTATTGTATTATGGATAATGTACAGATTTGGATTAAGCGTTAAGCCTCCATTGAGGCAGGAAAAGGCACCATGTGAAGCCCGATATAATCTGAAATAACTCAAAGTAAATGAAGCTCCTCAGACCAGATCTAAACGTCGGGGTTAGGTAATAATACCGGCCTTTATCATTTTAGTTTACAATATATTGCCTCACATGATTCTTAAGCTTTTGAACTCCCTAAGGGTCGACTGGGGGCCTGAAGCAGCTGCCCAGTGATTCACATGGCTGATAATGATAATCTTACAGATTAGAAAGACTGAGAACCTCTTTTTTTTTTTCCACCCATAAAGTATTCGAATTGTCAATCAAGTCAATGTCAATCAGCGCGAGCTAAATGCACCTCATCTACTGACTTGAACAGTTCCAGTGTTCAACTTCCTCAAAAGTCATACAATGATTTTCGCCCCGTGAGTTTCCACTGATAGAAATATGCCATCGGTGGAGTGAGTAGATAACTTATCTCAGTGGTTTCAGCAAAGAGCTACAAGCACAAAATATTGAGTCATTAAGCAACAAGAGAGAAAGCAAAACAAACTCGTACTCAACAACCACGTGAAGATTTATCGACTGGAAATTCACAGCACACAGTTTCACACGTGGAAACCAGAAGAATTCTGACTCTAATCCAAAAACCAACAAGAAACTGTGACCAGCAGAATACTTTCTACCTTCAGCTCTCAGGCGATGAAACTCAAGAGAAGCTGCTGGACTTCAAAGGTTCCCTTTGGCACGTAGCGCAGCCCGAGGTCATCTGAAGTGCCTGACGTCCTTGATGTACTGTTCCTCTAATGGTGTTGGAGCTGGCACACCGTGGCTCCCTCATTGTGTTGCTGTGTTTGTGATGTGAGTGAAGTGCTTGCCATACTTTAAAGGTTTCCTCTGTAGCATTTTTAAACATCAATATATCACTTCTGAACTGGCTGTCACCTTGGCATATTTACTGTACACAGATCTGACCGTGATGGATAGCCTCCATCTCACATTAGTGTCATTCGGAGTGCTAGAAATCTCATTTTCCTTCATCCAGCTGCTTCCTGTTACGACGGCATGCCTTCAGTCAAAAGCATTTTCCTCTGTGCTGTTCTTGACTCACCTCAAAGACGGTGACTGTGTTGGAAGAGAATTCGCAGCACCTCTGAAGCTAAAATAGAAACACGTGTCTCGTTCATGAAACGAACACAAACAGAAGTTTAAAACCACATTTCTTTGTTGTTTTATGGCTCGGTATGGGCTGCAATTATTTCACAGTAAAAACTGCTGTAGGTGTACACAACACGTGGACAGATAAAATGCCGCTAAACAAAAAGCTACTAATTAGTTCTTATTACTAATGAAATTCAAATTATTAAAATTTGTAAAGCTATAATTAGCTAAGCATGCAGTATTTCTGAGAAGCTGTTCACCTCGGTTTTTATGCTAAACTACGCTAACCTGGCTCCGGAAAAAACTCCCTGAACCTGAATGCACCACGGGCCTGTCAATCACAACAGAAAGATGGAATACACGAAACAAGAACTTCAGCTAACAAAACCAAAATGACTTGGTGGGAAATATTTATTGACTTCATATTTGATGAGAGAAGTTGAATGGGAGTCTATGGAGCAGGAGGCTTTTTGGAGCCGACCTCTAGTGGCACTCGGTGGTATTGCAGCTGAAGACACTTCTGGATCAGAACCATTTTACAGATCTGAAGATACGAACTCTTTTATATCCAGTCGGAACCCAGGCATTGGCTTTGTTTTTTGTACGAAAATGTTAACAGTATTCGCTTTCCTTCTGAGAGTTAGGGAAGAATTTGCATTTCCTGCTCTGATGTCTCAATCTCAGAGTCCACGTCAGTGCCACCCAGATCTGGCGGAGGGCCCTCCAAATGCACACTCCAGGGAGCCGGAATTTTTAATTCAATAATTTCACTTTTTTTTTTAAACGGTCCCACTGATGTTCAGGCTAAACTCACTTCTCAATTATGGCAGTGGTCATTTTGTTCCGAGCTTTTTTCAGAAGAAAAAAAAACTACTGTGTGACTCAAAGAGTGGAAACGTTTTTGTCCAACCGAAATGCCACCTTGGGATTTGGCAGCGTGGAGTCCAGAGTTGAGGTTTGATTGAAGAAGGAGCTGCTGGCTGGATTGCGATGAAAAGCCAAACTGAAAAAGCGGCCCACAGTGGTGCACTCCCAGGTGTTTACTTTCGCTGATAAGACAAGAAACATTACATCACCTGAGAACAGCACAAACTGGAGCTCTGAGCAAAAACATTCACCCTTATTTTTACATTTTCATACAATTTTAATATATATCCTCTTTAAAATGAGTATCCTTTCCTCTGCAGATTTGAAGGTCTTGTATGTAAATTATACAAGAAGAAAACACTTCTAATACAAATCCATTTTTCTAACAATAAACACAATAGGAGAGAAGGAGGGTTTTGTTTTTTCTTTTCTCATTCTCTCAAACAGTCTGTTAAGCAACACTTTACAGATTAGATTGAAACCTGTGAGGAAAGACTCCTAAGTTAGTGTGTACACCTGCTTTTATTTCCCCTGCCTTCCTCCTCCCTCGCCCCTCCATCTCTCTCTCTCTCTCTCTCTCTCTCTCTCTCTCTCTCTCTCTCTCTCTCTCTCTCTCTCTCTCTCTCTCTCTCTCTCTCTCTCTCTCTGCTCTGTGTGCTAGCTGGTTGCCAAGTGCTAAGAATCTGGGGAATGCAGGATTGCAATGTTCTGATAAAGTTTGCTTTGTTCCCCAAGTGACCTGAGAGAGAGAGAGAGAGAGAGAGAGAGAGAGAGAGAAGCAGAGCGAGTGAACACACAAACACACACATACAGTCCACAGACACACACCACACACACCACACACACCAGCATCTTGTTATTGTTACCGTGAACGCAGCAAGTGTTGCTTCACTCTGCCTTGTTGAACCATTGGTTAAGCTCAAGTACAATCGACTGCCTCTCAGTTGGCAGCATCCGCTCAATATGAAAGGGAGGATCACTCAAAGGTCTTCTCAGTTAGTGACTTTCATCTCTGATTTATAAAATAGGAAAAGACACAGTTGAATGATCGAAACTCACCCTTTGCAAAAAAAAACCCGCTTGATCGAAAACAGCCACAAACGAAGATGTTTGATCGCAGTGCATCCAAACTTTAACACCAGATTTCGATTTTTCAGACTCGTTCACGCTGGAGAACATTTTTCAAAAAGCTTTGCTCCCGGCAGGCCGGAAACAAAGAGAACAGGAGTTTTGGATCCAGCTGCCTAAAGGCTGATGCACAGGTTTAGTGTTTTTAAGGTATGTCGCATTGAGGAAATGCTCAAACTGAGTGTGCATGAACAACTCCTGGTGTTTCAGATGATCCATTTACTTGTGTCATATTCAGCAGGGGTAACTCAATGCTGCTGCAGCAATGAGAAAACGCTGCTTTTAATTCAAAGAGTTACCAAAGAGAAAACATTCTCTTTAAGTTACTCTAATTAGTTTAATTATTTTAAAACTAAAGGCCGCTTTCTCGACACGAGTTGTTTCTCAGATCTCTGTTACAGTTACATTCACTAAACCCTCCAGTTTTATCTCTATCTATATTCTGAAGGCTTCACAGCCTGATTTCATGGACATTTCATTTCTGCTTGTCTGAAAGAAGACATGTTGAGGTAGTTAAATAGGCCAAGATCAAAAAATTTACACGTGCATAAAAAACAACATTTTTGCCTCCAGTGTCCAGAGCTGCGATTCGTTCAAAACATTTCCACATCTGTTACTGGTATCGATGCCTTGACTTCAACACCGGTGATTCCTTTAATACCTATTTCATTAAAAGCCATTTTAAGAAAAAGGAAAATTCCATCACAGTGTAAATCTTTAGTTTTTCATGCATTTTAAAAGGGGAGAGTGGAACTTAAGTTGTTTTCTGTTGCTACCAAAGAACAGATGTCCCTGAACGCCTCACATTGAAGCTTTTGCTTGACGCCCCTGTTAAGTTGAAAGGAGTGATTTAATAGGCCGTAGAGGCCACCTACTGCTGCTGCCTACTCGCACACATGAGAGAAAAAGTTCTGGTTGTAGAAGGAAGACACTGTGTGGATGTAGTGCAGGCATAGATACAACACAACCAGTTCCCTCTGTGCCACACAAGTGCCGAAGGTTCGGTACCCGGCCCCGGAGGTGATCGTACCCTGCCCCGGAGGTGATCGTACCCTGCCCCGGAGGTGATCGGCATTCGTGGTGTCTGCGTGACGGAAAGTTTGTCCTCCGTCTGTGGATTGCGAGGCCCGAAGTAAAGTTGAGACAGCGACTGTGCCGGAATTAGAAATGGATTCAAAATCTGGCCCAACAACGACCTTTCACCTTTAACTTTCCGGCGATGCTTCTCGCCTATTTACAGTCGGTCCGATGAAAGCGTTCCATCCGCTCGGGTGTCGCAACGAACAGCGATCCGCCACATTTAACCCGACTAGCTCCAGTTAAAAAGCCTTCCTCGCTTTACAGTAGTCTGTCACTTCAATTCTTTGTTAGTGTTGGTGGAGGGGTGTGTGTGTGTGTGTGTGTGTGTGTGTGTGTGTGTGTGTGTGTGTGTGTGTGTGTGTGTGTGTGTGTGTGTGTGTGTGTGTGTGTGTGTGTGTGTGTGTGTGTGGTGTGTGGGTGGGTGTGTGTGTGTGTGTGTGTGTGTGTGTGTGTGTGTGTGTGTGTGGAGGGGCGAGGGGTGGTGGGGGAGGGGGGCATGCTGGCATTCCTGTCTTTATCTCAGCACAGGACACACATGTGATTACATGCTCTTTGACTCTCCAGTCTTTCAGTGACATACACTAACTCTTTCTTTTACACACACACACACACACACACACACACACACACACACACACACACACACACACACACACACACACACACACACACAAAGGCACATTCATTGTACCACTCACAAACTTTCACCCATGCACTGCATGCATGCACTGTCTGTCTAACTTTTTTTCTCTCTCTGGAACACACACACACACACACACACACACACACACACACACACACACACACACACACACACACACACACACACACACACACACACACACACACACACACACACACACAGGCATGTATGTGCACAAACACACAGTCAGCTAAGTTGTTGAGACCGCCTTGCCATCCTTGTGTATATGTAGAGTAACAGTGGATGAGAGAGGAAGAAACAGGAAGTGAGCGTTTTGGTTGGGGGAGGAGGGTCATACGGGGCACTATGGGAGTCTTCCACATTCATTTGCGTGTGAAGAAGTAATTAGATTTGTGTGTGTGTGTGTGTGTGTGTGTGTGTGTGTGTGTGTGTGTGTGTGTGTGTGTGTGTGTGTGTGTGTGTGTGTGTGTGTTTGTGCTGAGTGTGTATGATGGCTAAACAGAAAGGCTGAGTTGTGTTTACATGGTAAATATATATATGTGTGTGTGTGGGGGTGTGTGTGTGTGTGTGTGTGTGTGTGTGTGTGTGTGTGTGTGTGTGTGTGTGTGTGTGTGTGTGTGTGTGTGTGTGTGTGTGTGTGTGTGTGTGTGTGTGTGTGTGAGTGTGTGTGTGTGTGTGTGTGTGTGTGTGTGTGTGTGTGTGTGTGTGTGTGTGTGTGTGTGTGTGTGTGTGTGTGTGTGTGTGTGTGTGTGTGTGTGTGTGTGTGTGTGTGTGTGTGTGTGTGTGTGTGTGTGTGTGTGTGTGTGTGTGTGTGTGTGTGTGTGTGTGTGAACTGTGCTGGTCACTGCTCTGCACTGTAAAACAGGAGGAACGACGGCTGCAGTGTGCGTGTGCGTGTGCGTGCGTGTGCGTGTGCGTGCGTGTGCGTGTGTGTGTGTGTGCGTGTCAGGTTTTTGTTTTTTAAAGACAGTACTTTACATCTGCGTCCAACCACAATATTTTGTCCATCAGCAGAAACAGAAACTGCACGTGAGTGTGTTTCTTCTTTCACTTGTACGAAGCAAAGCTACGTGATGATCTCTTGAAGTCTCGAGAAACGTAAGAGCACGTTCCACAAAGACATTATGGATCGGCCTACAATGTTAAACACATCTAAAGTTTTGGTTCCGTCGTACTGGCCGTGGAGCTCGGCTTCATTTGAACC
This sequence comes from Brachyistius frenatus, assembly GCF_029030835.1. Classification (NCBI taxonomy): domain Eukaryota; kingdom Metazoa; phylum Chordata; class Actinopteri; family Embiotocidae; genus Brachyistius; species Brachyistius frenatus. The sequence continues at coordinate 295,686 of NW_027210607.1, read as the reverse complement.
AGTCGGGCTGAGACTGGATTATCTATCTGTCCACTGAAGTTACTTTCCCTGAGCACAGAGTATTTTTTTAAAATAGTTATTAATGGGAGTGCTGTGCTGTGCTGGCGGTGAGGCGCCCGGCCGTCCAATCAGAGTAAAGGAGGGGCGTGACAAATGCACCCAACCGCCGACACTGCAGAAGCTTGTGAGCGGCAGTCTGGTGGAGTCACGCAGAGACAAACCGCTGTCTGAGGAGTACCATGCTCCCACCAAATGAAAATACAGGACATTCGCCAATAATCTATTATGTACCCACTAATATCGACTACAGATGTACAGAGTGAGATTTTACAGTGAACAAGAGCTTATGCAGGAAAAGTAGGAAGCTGAAAATAATTATAACATTTTATAAAACAGAATTACATGAAAATAACGGGAGATACAAATGTAAAATAATGAAAAGCGAGTAGAAAAAGACAAGAAAAAACATCCGTATTGTATTATTCATTTAAAAGGTTACTGTCGAGGACCACAGCTTCAGCAGTGCTGCTCCTGTATGTGCCGGTATCGGCTCTCGTGTTCACGTCGGCTCTGTCGTCACTCCGTCATCAGATATTCAGACGATGCCGACGATGCTCGCTCGGCAGCCGTTGTGGACTGACGTGGTAAAATGTGTGTTTGTGTGTGTTCGCAGGTGCTTGGCGGTCTGCCGGCCGGTTGGCAGTCAAGGCTGCTGTAAACATCCTTGACTGGAAGCTGGTGTTCGGTTCTGGGGCTTTCAGTCGGATGTTTGCAGCAGCCGACTGCTAGTACCATCGCTACGCCGCCACGTTACAACTGTAAGTAGAGGGACCGTCGGTCCAAAGAGTAGTTCTGAAAGAAATACCCCCCCCCCCAAAAAAAAAAAAAAATGGGTGAGCGATAAAGGATAATTGGCTGTGTAGCTGGGATGAACTGCGTTATTCTGGTGGGAAACCAAAATGAAGGAATTACTGAATTGAGCATTTGACTCAGCGATGTTGTTTCCTCATTGGTGTTCGAGCTTTGAATAAAAAAGGGCATTTTTACCAGCGACTGCTCCTTTTCTGAACCAGAGAAACTAACAACAGCTGATATTGTGCTCGTGGCTTCATGTAGTTGTGCGCTGTCATTGTACGACAACAACAGAAAGTCGTTTTTCCAACACGAAACTTTGAGCTGCTAAAATTCTGTGCTTCACTAATAATAAGCTAAAATAAGGGCTGGATACCAAAGGTTGCTTCTGTACCATCTAGTTTCTACAAATATCTTGGTGTTCACTACAAGATACACAGGCTACATCCACAAAACAGGTTTTCCCTTTAAAACAGCTTTTGCTGTGTTTACACAGTCAGTGAGCCACAGCTTTTACTTTTATTTCTTGCCTTAAATGTGATTTTAATCAGTACAAAAAAAAAAAAAGCGGTTATACTTGTGTTCTGTGTGTGTTAGCCAGAGGTGAGGTCAGCACGAAGCTAATGTTGTGTTGGTGTGTGTTGCGCGGCCTGGACGGGTGCTCATCAGCAAAAGAATACAAAATATACATTTGTGAATTTCATACCAGATAATTTGATTTGAAGTCTTTGATTTGAAGTATCAAAATGCTTAAATTGCACATTTCAAATATTCAATAGTCTGTTCATCTTGCCGACTCTGAACGAAGCTTTGCGGCTGCGTGTGCGCCCCCTGCTGACCAGCCACAGGATTGGCGAGTACAATATGAACCGATGCAACAGGTTAAAGTCATGTTGTAGTGTGTACACTGTTAAACACGGCGTGGTTGCATTCGTGGCCCCGATCGCAGGCTCGACAAACGCTGCTCGAAAGAGCTTTTGAACGCCGCACGGCTGTCGGTGACTGAAACTGAATTTAATCACGGGAACGGCTCCGTTCAGAGCAAACGAAAATGATGTGGCAACGTGAGACGGCTGGCTGCGATAGCTGTCTCCATTCAGGCCATTCTGTTCCCAGTGGATGGGAGCGGCTTCATCCTCTCCTGAGACCGGTGGAGGGGGGAGGGGGGGTTAGATGGGAAGAAAGGACAAACGGAGGGATATAGGATGTGATTACGAACACGGGGGAGGAGAGGGTGGAAGGACACAAGGCTGCAGATTCCTGAATAGTTTGCTCCTACATTTTTTCTCGTCAGTCCCGAGCGGAGGGGAGGTGGGTGTTAGCGCTCGCCTCAGGACCACAGGCAGGGAAGGAAGGAAGGAAGGAAGGAAGGAAGGGCGGAAGGAAAGGAGGAAGCCTTCTAATATTACAGACTCCCCCACACCCCCGCATTCATCAGAGCATGAATGAAAACACGCTGTGCCGCTCGCAGTTTCTGTCTAAACAGTCTCAGCGTTCCTTCCTTGGTGCTGGAAAACCCAGGAAATCGGCCCTCCGGCTCACAAAAGGCTCCTCCGGCTGGGAAGAGTCCCACCAAACACCGCGAGCAGGACGCAGCAGCATATTTGTTCGCTGCATTCATAAATCTGCTCCAGGAGAGGAGTTGGAATGTGATCCTGTTTGGGAACATCCAAAATATGAATGTCAAACTAAGGATTAATGCCGTAATGCTTCAAAATGTTCAAAATGCTTCCGACTGGACCTTTTTCAAGTTTCGAGTCACCCGAGCAAAACAAACTTCTCGTGATATTTAGATACTGAAGTTGTGTCGCTTTTGTTTTTTATGATATCTTATTTGTGGTGCTCGCAGCTTTGAAAAAGATACCGAAAACTTCAGTCGACATCTACTGAAGGAATAAATCCAGTAAAAACAGCTGCCAACAAACTGTTCTGAACTCCTCAAATAATGTTCCACTCATCTCCGTTGGACCGGTGCAGAGGCAGGATCTGCAGGTTAATATTTCCTAACTTTCAAAATGATCTGCTTTTCTAGACACAGGTTCCAAACCCAGGGGTAGGGACCCCACTTGGGGCCGGTAGATTAATCGTCAGGGTCATTAGAAGACTGACAGGATGGCAATGTGAAAATCACAACTTTCATTGATGATGAAAACCAAATTAAAATAAAACCGAACTTGATAAAGTTCATTTACCATTTCCACCAACAAATAGAAACTAAACGAAGTTCAACGAGAACAAATGATTTCAGGACGGTTTCAAGTCTCCTTCAGAGACATGCTGCAGGTTTTCAAACTGTGATGAAGACGCTTTTTGCTAGGAAACACAAAAAGTTAAAAATATAAAAAGCCTTTATTCAGATGTTAGATCATGGTGATATTCTACAAACAAGGACAATGCATGTACATGTTAAAACTTTACAACCCCAAACAGCCTTCCTCATGGTCAAATGTTTGAAAGTATTGGATATACATTTCATTATTCTTGGTTTAACTGGCTATTAAAAGTGCAGATCCTGCAAAACAGAACACAGATTGTCACAAAGTCATGATGTAAAATGAGCTCAATAACTTGAAATGTAAAGTTGTCCTTCGGCATCTGAGTTCCAGGAAGTGTAAACATCCTACACTCTCGGCGTCAGCCCCCTGGTGGCCGGGAGTGGGACTGTTTGCACTGTCTGGCTCAGGAACTCAACTGGCAGCTGATGGGGAGGAAAGTTAAGCCAGATTTTTCTGTCCATTCAAATCTGATGGACAATGCAGACTTCCCTCTCCCGAGCAACATTTCCCAGCTCCTCCTGAGGGATCCCGAGGCGTTCCCGGGCCTGATGAGATACATCTTCCCTCCAGCATGCTGGGGTCTTAGATGTGCCTCCAATGGAGGGCGACCAGGAGGCATCCTAATCTGATGGCCAAATGTTTCCAGTTATTATGATTATGTTTATATTTGTACCTCGATTTTTATTCTGTCATTTGTATTGCTTACCCTCTATCTTTGCATTCTGCTGTAGCAGAAAAATGTCCAATTAAGGGATCAATAAAGTCTATCCATCCATCCATCCATCCATCCATCCATCTATCTGCATTCCCTTTGGGCCACAGGCTGAACCACCTTGTGTTACCTCATTGGTTGATAGTTAGTGACTTAACACACATTTATTTTTATGAAAATCTTTGCGATGATTAATTTATTGCTGAAAATGAGTCCTGGAAAGACTTTTTCCACAATTACCCATCTTAGAACAGACAAATAAACCGTATGTTAAATTCTTTAAGAAGCTCTAAAAACATTTTCCTGTAGAGAAACCAGCCGGCCAACACAGTCTGTCATTTCTTCCATTGTGAGATGGTGTCATTTCCTTGGTGACACTGAAGAGGAAATCATCAGTGTTAAATTCAACTTGATGTAATTAGCCGACAGACTGTGTAAATAAAAAGCTATTAAAGTTTGAACTGAAGGATTTGTGTAATTCCTTCGACATCCTCCGCCGGACTGCCGGGGAATGCTCGCCATTCGGGACAGGAAATAGGGAGCGGCCCATCTCTGATTGGCCAGTTCCCCTGACCCAGCGACCTCGGTCATGGCTGTCCCACTGGGGCTGGGACACACACACACACACACACACACACACACACACACACACACACACACACACACACACACTTCAGAGCATGTGACAGATTCCAGAGAGTGGTGGTCCAGAGAAAGGACGGACGGGAGGAAATGGGTGGAATAATGATGGAAAAGGAAACCATCACTTTTTGGGGGTTGGGGGGGGGGGGGGGGGGGGCAAACTGACATGAAAGTGTATTGTTGTTTTTCTTCTGAATGCTGCAAATCAAAAATAAAATGAAAACATTGATGTCACTGGTCCATTGTGTCACTATTGTAATGTGTGTGTGTGGGTGTGTGTGGGAGGAGGGGGGGGGGTTCTATGTAACATTAATTTGCAGCTGTAGGATGAAGACGAACAGAGGAAGCAGAATGTGTGGGTGTGTGTGTGTGTGTGTGTGTGTGTGTACTCGCAAGTCTGTTATTCTAAAACAAAAAATATGCATCGCTTGTACTTTAACGTATCTGTTACATACACATTGGCAGAGAGGATGTGGCTATTTAAAGAGGAACGATTGCATGATGTATTTGTAGGCCTTGAAATTAAAAAGAAAAACTTCAACCTGTCATAAAAAAGAACATTCACAGCCGCAAATATTATGGATGTGGTTTCTGTTGGTGAACACAGCAGGTCACGCTGTTTACACATTATTTTAGCTTCATGAACCGTCAAGTAACCAAGTGTGTTGGATCACAGACATACTTCTGTATGACAGTAGATTTACAGTTTCCTGAGCAGAGATGAACTTCCTCTATTCGTCGAGAGGTCATGAGTTTCCAATGAGGATTTTTCTGTACATTTGATCATTAGCAGAGCAGACAGCTGAGAGAGTGACGTGTAACAACAGATCCAGACCAGCAACTCAAGAACAGGAGACGCTGCATGTTCAAGATCAGTACTTTGAGTGAGTCCAATAAAAGCTTTTATAATGTTTGTACACAAGTGTTTAACGTGAACACAAGCAGAGTCAGACAGGAGGCCATTGGAGGCACAGGTCCACCTCTGAAATAACTTCACACTTGTTGGAAAGTCAATCAAACGATTACAAGGAGACATAAAACAATTAAAAAAACAATTAAAAAAAGTGGACTGAAATGACTAACAAGAGAACCACATAAACTGAAACACAAAACCACAACAAAAACATGCAAAACAATCAGAGAAAGACACGAAATTTAATGGGGGGGAGGGGGGGGGGGGCAACAGACACTTTCATAATCTGTCCATGACTTTACAGCCTGTTTTCTGTGGACATGTGGAAATGACTCACACGTTGTACATCATAGATACTGGAAGTCTTTGGATCATATCATATTGTGTGTATTGTTGCATTTTCATGTTGGATGTACTGTATTTTTCTTTGTATGTTGCCGTTATTGTTTTTAATCCTCCGTATATGTTTACATAATTAATGAGCTGCTTTGACCTTTGCACACTCATAATTTAAGGTGCAGCCAATGACCAGGTTTGATGTTCTGAACTTTTTCATTTTCAGTGTAAAATACAAGTGTGTGTAAATATTTATGTCGTGCCAGCAGTTTCCACAAGATGGAGGCAGAGTCACAATAACTGTACTCCTACTGTATTCATCACAGGATGAATACCAACCTGTACCACGTGATTGTGTCAGCTGAACTTCGGCTTGAATAAAAAGGAATTAAGACGAATTAAGATTTTGCTTCTTGCATATCACCGTGTCTCAGAAATCTGTGGAGCATCACTGAAAATGTTGAACAGGTGTGTTGAGTGTGTGAACGAGTATCTGGCTGCTCGTAGTTCTCCGGGGTCAGAACATGAGCGAATATTAAGGCGAATAACAATCGGTGCTAATAATAAGTTCCTGTTCTCTGCACCTCAGAAAGCAGAAGTCCACTTTCTGTCTCCAGTTTCTACCACAAGCACCACGAAGCAGGGAAAGCCCCCGAAACCGAAACCAAGTGGAGCTGCAGCGAGACTGAAACTGCCACAGCTGAGAAGCCTGCCGAGTCAGGAGCTTTCACACCCAACACTGTCAGTGGGTCCTCAAAGAATATGAAGTCAACACAGCATGAGGCCGTGCTCAGCTGGCTGATTCTGAAGAAAAAAAACAAAGTATAAATGAACTCCACATGCAACTGGAACACACACCAAAAAAACATCTTTGGGTGATGTTAATGTTAAATGCTTTTTAAACTTCTTAATAAAAGGCGAGTTTTTTTCCTCCTAATTTTCAAATATCAGGTGCACAGTTCTGTCTATTGCTCGTTAATAAAGACATTTAGTTAAAGTGAAAGGGTTAAATGGACAAACCACTTCTTCACTTGGCAGCCCAGAGTTTGTTCTTACTGCAGACTGATTTATCACGTATTCATGTGAAGCCATTGGTTACAACTCAAAAACTCTTTACTGCCTTATCAACAAATATCTGCATTTTTGGTTTTATTCTTTTAACACTTGAGAACTGAGAAATGACCTGATGATTAATGAATAGTTGATGAGTCTCTCCTGACAACTGAAAGCAGGACTGGTGATGAGCTACTGGACAACAGACTGAGAGATTCTGATTTAGTGGCTCATCAGGTGATGATGTTCATACATATCTGTAAAGAAAAGTGCTCAGTCATTATAAAGGCATCTATTTTTGGGGTGTTTTCCCATAAAAATACGAATGGCCTTTATATGCTTGGTGATATTTATGACCATCTGCATTTTCCTAGCACAAAAAAATACTCATGGTTTTAATATGGAAAATATTTTGTTTTATAATAAGAGTGACTAATGCTTTAGGTATAAGATTATAGAGGTGTTTAAATGTGAACGAAAGACTTTTGCAGAAGTCATCGTGTCACGAAAGAGAACACAGCTGCAACTTTTATTTTATTTATTTGTGCGACCAAATGTGAAGTGCATGCTTTAAATAGTGGCCAAAAAAAAAATCTCACAACTACACAATTTCCTGCGAACAATCCCACAATGCAATGATTTTATAGATGTCAGGTGAAGTTACAATGTTTGTCCATAATCTCTATTTATGGCTCGTAAACTATGTGTCTCGTATGGGTTAGTGAGTAAGTCTGTATGTTTCTTTAATCCTCTGTAATCATGGCAGGTTTTAAGACCAACAGACCATATTTTGATTATATCAAAAGAAGAAACAGTATTTTAACTGATAATGAGGCATTAAACGTCCACACACGTCGATCAGATTTGATTTGGTCTTTAAACAATATCATGCAAAACTCCCACACATGAAAACTTTGATTCAAACCCACAAATGTTCAATGGAAATACATTTTTTTTCATGTTTCCAAAGACTACGATTTCAGATGTGTGAGGCTGAAAAAGCCTTTATGGTGTTCAGTTGTCTCCACTTGTTTATGGAGGTGTCAGAAGCAGCAGCAGCGAGGCTTCATCTTCCAGCCTCAGGACTGATATCTGCAGACTGGCGAGAGGAAAAGATCAGTTCTTGTCAAAAAACCTGAAAACAAAAGGCGCCGCTGCGCTGCACAGACATGGCCTTTAGACATAGTGTTGTGAAAATGAGTGTTGGTGATTACCCGTCTCCAGCAGTGTCTGAACTCTCATGATCTCCCCTCGAGGATGAGAGAGCAGAATATTGTGAAATATCTCTTTAAAGACGCAGCGGCGCGCTGCCCGACATGCTGGGAGGAAATGGAAGACGAGAGGACAGGAAGCACACGGAGACGCCATCTGTTGTTGGGCGACATTGCAGAAGAAAAGTGCCAAGCTGCCGACACAAACACACACACACAAACACACACACACACACACGCACACACACACACACACACATGCACACACACACGCACACACACACACACGCACACACGCACGCACACATGCACACACGCACACACACACATACAGAATACACACATACAATGTAAAGCAAACTGGGAACAGCACTGGCAGTATTTACAGTGTCAAATTCCACTGAAGAGGACGTGTCAAGATCACAAGATTTTAACCTGCAACGCAAAAATGAAATAAAAACAGTTGGCAAAGCAAGTACCCCCCCCAAAAAATGAGATTGTAAACACAACGTAGTTATCAGGCTTTCAGAAAATTATCAGAAAATGATGGAAGTGTAATGCATGACTGTAATATATTACAGAAGTGCCCATACATATACGTAGGCTACATGCAACACTTTTAAGAAGAAAAGATGAATGTGTACAACTATCTATCTGCTGTGTGTGTGTGTGTGTGTGTGTGTGTGTGTGTGTGTGTATATAAATGTGTATATGTATACAACATTAAACCAATAAATCTGTCATTATGCTGTTTTGCATCCCCATAATCTCAAAATTGTTGTGATTGAGGAAACGTCGGAGAAAATCACCTTCACCGAGGCAACACACTGAGCTCTGTCATCCCATAATAATAAAGTCTTCTTTGGTCTTCTTGGGGCCCCCTTACGAATTTAAGTCCAATATTAGTTCTCCTTTATCTCAGCTATTAAAAGCATGAGCTGAACCTCTCTGTGAAGCTCCGTGAAGCTGAGGAGAGCTGCAGGTTCAGGTGTTAATTCTCTGCAGGTTCATTAACGGGTGGCTGCTTTCACACTGACAACGTGTCTTCACACTGAAACGTATATAAATATAAATGAAAGGATTGATGGCGCTGTGTTTCGTTCGCACATTTAATTGATTCCGGAGGGTATGTGCAAGTTTAGGAATGTTAAATTTAAAATGTTCTATGAGTAGTACTTTGATTAACATGTGAGACCTCAGTTTTACATATTGTACAAAATGCAACATATATTTTCACCAAAAGCCATTTTATTGAAACACCCATAACAATGATTAAAAAAAGGTTTCTAGGGATTTATTGCGGGGTCTTTGCTCACTGATGGAACACCTCTTTAAGCTTCAGGAACGCTTAAATCATCAGTACACCTTTATCTTATCCATTATATTTAGTTAAATATTTAGATCAATATTTTTATATTTACTGTTAAATCCCAAATTGAAGAGACCCGACTACACCTGATGCCCTCACATCTACACCACATCCTGGGTTTGTCAATTTCATGGGCACTCCCAGGAAACAATATAACCCCGCCCCTTTGGCCTGCAGAGCATCTTTCCCTCCAAACACACAAGAACAAAGAGGGGCTCTGTAAGTGAAAATGAACCTTTAATTCCACCTGTTTAAAGTCATAATAAAGACATTTAGTAGACATAAAACACACATGCATTATTAAACAAAGAAAATGAAAATAAATAATAATAAATCATTTCCTTTGTTTAATAATTCATGTGTGTTTTATGTCTACTAAATGTCTTCATTATGACTTTATACCTGTTTGTTACATTTAAAGAGGATGGAAAACCAAGTTTGTGAATGTATTCACTATATAAATTAAACATTGTTTATAAACCATCGTATTTACTTACTCATTGTGGGATTTGTTAATGCTGATATTTGATACTTTTTGATACTTCCTGTTTAGAAAAAAAAAATCATCCATCCATCCCTCCTTTGTTAATCCTGAACCACCAAAACAAACTGTTGGAGCAGCTTTGGGATCCAGTGTTTAAATGTGCATGCCGAATCAGAAGTTCAGTGAACCAACACCACCACCTTCACTATAGTTATTTCAGCTACATTGAAGTGTGCTGACTGAGTCAAAGAAGTAACATCTACATCTGAGGTCACATGACTTCCACGGCTGAGGTCGGCCATCTTGCCAGCACTCAGGTGTTCTGTGATGTTCTGAGGCATCTGAGGGAAAACAGGAAGTCATCTTACTTACGTTCTCCAACATGATAACATGCCGGCTCATTGCACGTTAAAAAATGCACAGGTTTTGACACCAAATTTAACGTGTGTTTTCTGCTCCAGTTTTCAGATCCATGGTGACATCACTGCTCTCAGACCAGTTGCCAAAAAAACGTCTGTTGCTCAGGTGTTTATTTCGATCGCGTGCAACAGTAGCAGTCTCTGATCTTTTTGATTCACCCTCGTACGGACAGGATTTCAGGCAGTTTCAGATTGATTTATTTTTGCATTTTTTTTTTTTAATCCCTTTTCTCCTCCTCATTGACAAGATGTAACGGTGTCCTTACCGCTGCTCTTACTCAGTCGGTGGTGGTCATAGTTGTAGTTCGGGTCTTCCTGCACGCGTCACATGGTGATTTTCTGAAGATCTGAATAGCTGTTGAATCAAATCATGTTAAATCTGTCTTCTATCTGCTTTTAAAAAGGCATGATGTCGATCATACCTGTTGATGATTTTGTGTGTGAAGCTCCTGCCAACCGTTTTCTCATCGAGGCTCCTCAACGTCAGCGAAGAGGAGCAGCAGGATCAGAGATGTTACTGATGGGAGGAAGAACAAAGGTTCAGCAGGAGCGCGATGAGTCGCGCTACAACAGAGCCGACTCTGGCCGTCACATCTTTCTGCTCAGCCAGCACGTATTCTAATCGTATCCCTCTTATTATCTCCTGGTTTCTTTGTGCAGAAATCTCCTCTCGCTGAGTTCTTCAGTCGGTTTGCTATTCACATAATGTTCGGCTCCTGGTGCTTCTCCGACTCTCTTTGCCGAGGACTTTAATCCTATTATTCAGCTGGCAGATCTGCTGCAACAGATGTGTCCTTTGTAGTGGAGAATCAGAGAGCATTTCTTTCTTGTCTTGGCTCTGGAAGGAACAGGCTTCACGTGGTTGACTGTAAGAAGCTTCAGGAGTGGCAATGGAAGTAATGAATGACTAACAGCACTCCTTAACTACAGTAGAAACTTAAATAAAGGTTGTCGAGCTCTCTGACGAGTGCACAGTGGCGTAGCGTGTCGTCTTTGTGAATGTAGTTACAAGAAAAGTGAGAGCTGTCTGCTGCGTTTCAGTCGTAGTGTTGCTCATGTGCCTGTCTGTTGGTCACGGAGTAATCTAACCGTGCATGAGTATTTATTGTGTTTAACGACTGCCAAAAGGGCTCATTTATCTCTTGTCTGCATACTGAAAATGTCAGTATGAGAACAGATGACCATCTTATCAGATTACTGTTTCATGAAAATTATATTTACAAATAATTATTTCAGGCTTAAAGGCAAATCTCAGAACAGCTGGGACCACAGGTGAAACATACAGTTCTGGATCCAGATGATAAAACATACAGTTGTGGATCCAGATGATAAAACATGCAGTTCTGGATCCAGATGATAAAACATACAGTTGTGGATCCAGATGATAAAACATGCAGTTCTGGATCCAGATGATAAAACATACAGTTCTGGATCCAGATGATGGAACATACAGTTCTGGATCCAGATGATGTCACTCAGCCAAATGTAAGAGGAGCTAATAATAACAGCTCCAGTACATGGAGCATCATATGGAAGTCATCATTTTGTGATTAAAGTATAGTGATCACTTCAAACTCATCTCCACCCTCCTGTAGTTTGTTTTATATGTCTGACGCTGTAAGTTTTCCCCACATGACTATTTATAATTATAGTCTGTATGGTTTATGGAAGCTACATTCATTTTGCTTCTCAGTTCATTGCAGTGATGCATCAACGCATCATTGCTCTTAATGCGAGTGTCAGGACGGGATGTCCATGATTAAAATATTCCCAACTTGCTGAATTTCCAACAACAGATTTTCCAGCCTGAAGTTTAATTGTTAATTGTTTTGGCAGCTAAAGACCGAGGTGCTGGATAAAGCCGGTGTATATTTGTAGATGAGGAGATAGCAGCTCAAATAGTTCAAATATTGACTTTTGTTCATGTAAAGTGGCTTTTTTGTTGTGTAAATTGACGTGACAAACTTCTGTCTGGTAACCAGTGCCCATGTCAACTTGTGGCAGCCGATTAACATTGTAATGTTACGCTTCTTTACACTTAAAATCCATTCATGACCAAATGAAAAGAGGTTCACCATCTACAGTATGTAGACCGAAACCCAGCAGCATTCTGCGGGGTGAGTAGGATGCAGCAGAGAAATCATGCAGTTTAGTTTCAATGGGACACAGTAGCAAAAATAATTGCTTGAAGCGTAATGGGACAAATGTAGGTACAATTTGAACTGTCAGTCATTTTTTTAAATATCAGGATAAACAATTTATTTGTCTTGGTAAAAAAGGAAAGTCTCCAATTAAAAGTCTCCGGAGCTGTTTCCGAGAAGTTCACCTTCCCTCCAGAGCATTCGTGCAGTCAGCGTTTTTAAACTGCAGAACTTTATGAGAAATAAATGTCAGAATTAAATGTCAGAAACGGGGGCTTCACTCGAGTTGCCCTGAAGGTCGTGATGTGGAGTGACAGTCTGGGGTGTCCGCTGCTGTTTGGACCGCGATGCACTCAGTCTGTCCGTTGTTCGGTGTGTGTAGGTGTGAAGAACTGTCTTTTCTCGGTATGTGCTGCTTTCTGACTGTCAGGGGAGTCAGCTGTTTGATTCTTTTAAGCTTTAGATCATTTTCTGTTCCACTTCTGTCTAACATCGCCCCTTTTACCTCTCATTTGAGTTATTTCCTTTGTTCTGTGGCGCACAGGGCATCGATGCACTTATTAATATTGCTTTAATTCCACTCATATTAGAGGTTCTGACATCAGTGGTGTTTCAATAGTCAGGCAGATCATCTTAGTATTCAAAGATGAATCCCTTTGTGTGTCTAATCCTCCACTGTGAGCTTATTTAACAGTGATATCTGTTGGCAGATAAACTACGCTTCTTTGGCTCCAACCACCGAGGTTTTCCTCAACCGATGGGATTAGTGCTGCTTTCAGGTTAGTTTTGCACCTGACAAACACATTTACAACATCTATAACAAGCATGCAATACACAGTGCAAAGTACGGTTCCTTAAACACATCCAGACGACGACGACGTTCTTAATGCACATCCCCATTTTTATTGGAGTTCATTGTGGCAAAATTCACATTTCAGGGCAGATGTTTAGTTATTGTCTGTCTATACTGAAAAAAAGCCCCACTGGTATGTCCAGCAAGAAAAGTGAATATTCATCTATAGAACAATCACATTTTATTAAATAAGCCAGATACAAACAATTTCAAGTATTATATAGTATTAACCTCTCCTCTACACCAACTCCTATGGGATTTATTCCTGCTGTTACTGTACATTGATACTCCTACTGTATATGACTATAATGCAAACCATAATTTAAATATCAAAATGCTGTACAAAAAAACAGGATGTAGAGGAAATAAGTTGGGAAAAGACAGTCCTTACAGCATACAGATGAAATAAAAAATACAAAAAAGGCACTTAAGATCATCACACACACACACACACACACACTCTCACACACGCTAACGCTCTCACACACACATATATGTACATGTACAGTATACTAAAAATTCAAATACTTGAGCCCATATTATCATACAATTCACCTGAAAAGTTATTTTTACAATTATATCAGATACATTTAGCTGGGGAGCGATGTAGAAGCCTTGTGAGCGAGTTGGAAACAAGGCCGCATCCTACAGGAAGAACAAGTCGGGAGGAAGCGTTGAAACGCGCTAAAATCTGTCTCCCACCTCACAGATTTCAGCTTCGCAGACTTCCATCTGCTGCAACCGGGAACGCACCTCTGTTGTAAAATAATACCAAAGAGTGCCTTAGTTTGTGTGTGTGTAGGCTGATTGGACAGTCTGATACACACTTCCTGATGTCTCGGGCTAAATGTTGTTTTTTGTTTTAGCGTAATAGAAGCGAGGGAGTGCTGAGTGTGATGATGTGATGTTACTCAACAACATCTCAGACCCTGAAAGAATGAATAAGTCTGGTTTTCAGAGAGTCAGATTAAAGTGGAGGGTTCGACATTCTCGATGACGCACTATTTTGCTGCCGATATTTGACAAAAATATCAGCAGCTGCGCTTCTACAAACTTAGCCCTACAAGCTGTCAACGAGTTTTAAAATTCACAAGCTACACTATTGTCAGGAACTATGTATACATGGCTGTTCAATTTGACATATCATAAAGTCAAATTATTGCAGAGTTTGACGATATGGCAACAATATGTCATGTTTATAATGCGCAACTATTTGGGGAAACCTACAGCACTTTTACCAGGAAGACACAGATTGTCCAAATAGTGCAACACACACCACACATCACATTAACTTCAGTCACTATCCGCATCCAGTCACCTTTTTCATTTCAGTATAGAAGGCTTTTAGATGACACACACGTTCCGTGGCAGCGAGGCTAATGGAGGCTTTCTGCAATAACATCTGAAAAAAAGCATCGTTCTGCTCCGACAAATTTATTAAAGCTTGAATGATTCTGTCAAAGATGTCGCTGTGTTTGTCATAGAAACACAGCAGGGCCCTCATTTCTTCAACAAAACAAATATATGACCTGCGATGACGTGTCATAATTCAATGTTCACTGTCTATAGAGGCATATCTACTCGTGTCTCGTGCTCCAATTAAAGGCATTCATAAAACACATTCTGATCTACTGCGTGTCCCGTCATTTTTGGTAAATTCATTCAAAAAATAGGCCAAACAAGTGGCACAAATCTTCTGTGAAAAAGTGTGAAGAAGCATTTATAAATTCACACCGTAGATGGATAGAAAGATTTGATAAAAGTGAGGCTGTTTTCTGCCTTTAAAAGGAGCAGTGTGCAGGATTTAGTGAAGTTACAGCTTCAAACTACTGTGTTTTGCTGACATTAAATAGCTAATGTAGCTTCATTTGTAAAAGTTATTGGAACTGTCAGAAACTATGTTAGCATTTTTTAGTTTGACATTAAAATAGCCTGCTAGCTCGTTATGTTTTGGGCGACACAGAAAGGTTTTATTTCTTCACAATTTCAATGTTACAGCGTTAATGTCGTTTGCTTCTGCTGCTCACGCTACCTAGATAATATAGCTTCCTTTTCACCACTGACGGTAGACATGAACATTTTTAAGTCAGCTTGTTACCGTCTGAAAGTGTTCTATTTTCATTTTTGGAATGCTGTCCTAAATAGCCCAAAAATATTCTACATATTTGATGAAAACTTAGTTGACAACTGAGTCTGACTTTTTTGTCATTTTACAGTCTAAACATGATCTTGTCATAAAAACGGTATCATTTTTGGGCTGGAGGTTTGATACCTGTAACTAAAAACAATCTTCGTGTTTTACTGTATTTGGAAAAATGTATGTTGATGCCTCACATTTGAGCAATTTAATTTGTAACATCGACTAAATAATGCAGCAGCGGAATTTAATCACAACAGATAAAACAAAAAAAAAGTTACAAAAGTGCGAGCCGAGCTTCGCAGAGTAACCCTCACCTCTAATCAAATGTGTGTTTTAATCCAATTAATCTGCATTTAAAACAATGACGATGAACAATAACTATATTTAGCCATCATTTTGCACATAGCCAGTTGTTTAGTGGACCTCTGTGCTGCCAGTTGCAGTTTACAGGTAGTGATGTCACTAAAAGCCTTTCTATTCTGAAATGTTTCTTAAAGATATCAAGTCACTCACAAGTTTGACTTTATGCTGTGTAGTTCTGTACAATTTTAGGAGAAAGTGGCGAGCTCAAAGTTGTAGAGAGAGTAAAATGGCAGAGGAGACACGTAATTGAAGTGTGCCTGCTAACAAACAAAATATGGAGGATCTCAAGTCAATCTAAACGTATTGCTGACAAATTAGCTTTCTCTGTCCTTTTTACAGCGGATGAAATAAAAAATATATATATTCTTCTTGGTCTCCATCCTCAAAGACTGATGCTCTCTTTACAGCACCTGTACAACGTGAGCTCCGTCCAGCTTGTTGCTTGGTGGAGCTCAAACCACAGCGTCTACTGAATAAGCAGGACTTTGTTTCCCAAAACCATCGCAACGCCAGGAGCTCAATCAGCGAACACTTTTGGCTCTGACATGGTCATAAATATCAGTTACTATATTTCAATTCCAGACAAAAACATGAAATAAGGCGAAGTTCTGTCCAAGTTGTTTTGGGTCCTCAGTCCTGATGAGGTGAAAAAAAAAGACGCCTTGCGACACAAATTTAGGTCTCGACTGGTTCAGATGGTTTTGGGATTTTGTCCAAAACAAGTTCATTTAGCTTGGCTCAGAAAAAGACCCCCCACCTCCCCAGCCCCACATTATAATACCTAATAAGTTACTGTAAGGTGATTAATTTGCAATGAACCACTAATAGAGTTTTTGCTCAGCCCTTAACCTGAAATGGTTCTAATGTGGTGTTTTCATCAGTCCAAGACCTGAAGACCCTGTGGTTCAGTGTCCTTATGGGTCTTCCACAAACTTGTTATCTTACATTTGAACTGGTTCATTTTAAAAACCTTTGTTTTGTTTTCTGCTTTTAAAACCACATTCCCTACAAAGGAACGATCTCGTTGTACACATTCCTCTCTTTCCTCGCCCCCGCCATCATCAGCGCTCCCTCCAGTCCTGCCATGTTGGAGCCGACCCCCATGCAGCCCTTCGGCCCTCCTCCAGCCAGGTCCTGGCACATTATGGCATCATGGGAAGACACAATAATTCCGCTACTTGCAGACATGGAGGTGATGCTCTCCTCCCCCCGCCTCTGTAGCTCCGGTGTTGGAGCAGGCGCTCTGATCCCGCTGCTTCCAGCGCCCACGCTCCCTCCAGCACCGCCGCCTCGCCTCTTCGGCGGCGGCCCCCAGAGGAAGGCGTGGGCGGGCCGGTAGTGCTTGCGGGCGTAGCGGAGCAGGCGTCGGCGGGTGGCGGGCAGGCGGATGGTGTAGACGTAGTACTCCAGGACGCTGTGCTGCATGTTGGCGAGGGTGATCTGGTACAGCGATTCCTCCAGGAAGAAGCGAACCAGCGGGGCTTTGAACGCCTCGTAGCCGAGCTCGCCAAGGGACTTGAGGATGCGAGTGATTCGCAGGTAGTTGTGGTGGGATCTTTAAAGAACGAAGGAGGAGGAAAAAGGTTTACTTGAGAAAGAGAATTATGATAAATCAGAATGATCTGCTGCTTATAACCATCCCCCCCCCTTTTTTTTAATTTTTTTTTATATGTCTCAGAAGCAAAGTACAGGCGTGCTACGGTACATGCTGACACTGAGTTACTGAGAAACTTGAATGAGCCCTCATTAATGCTCACAACTCCAAATGTCTGCAGTGAAAAAGGACTCTCACAGTCTTATAAAATCCAAGCCAATATCAGTTTTGGGATTGAAGGTCCATGATTGCCTGAAGAGACAGAACAGCTTGATTGTTAAACGATTAATGATGAGGCCATGAGGTAGAGGGCATGTTTGGATTGTGGTTGTGTGTGTTTCTTTCAATTTCTTCATGTGCCTATGTGTAATTAAGTGGTTGTCAGTAACCCGACTATGACGAAGTACTGGTCAGTGCAGTGTTGGTATGGAATAATACCATGTATCCCTCATCACTACCCTTTATGGACAGCTGTGGACTGCTGACAACCGTAGACTGACAGACAACATTTACTGTGACGTTTTACAGTGTTGGCGGGTTAAATATGTTGATGTCCAGACTGTAAACTATGAGTTAAATATTACATTTAAAAATGGAACAACCCAAGTAGTGTTTGGTGTCTAGTCTCGATGGCGGTGAAAGGGTGATGGTGGCGGTACAACATGTTAGCCTGGCTCCGCCCACCTGTCGCTCCCAGCTTCGTTTTTCTTCACTGTGATAACAGTCTGGTAAGTTGTCTCGTATGAGCGCCTGCACAGGCACTCTGAAGGGCGGACCGATCGGCGACCACGTGACGAGCGCAGCATTAAAAATGTTTAACTCTTGTTGACTGAAAGAAATCGCAGAACGTTTAGCACAGAATAAACGATCAGCGCCTCGTCGAGTTGCAGTCGTTCATTAAAACGGTTTAAAAATACGCTGTGCTCAGGAAAAACACTTCGGTGGACACGGTAGGTAGTTGCAGCGGTGACAGAGTGTCGGCCGGTTTCGGCGCATGCCGATTGGTTAAAGTTAACCCGAGGTCTACGCCCAGTATTCTCTATGGAGGGTACCCAGACTCGTATATTCAAGGAGTGAAATTGGGTCTGTTCACACCAGGTTAACAACATATCTCTAATTCTCTGGTGAACTACGAGCCTTCAGGAACACTGAGATCATCTGCTGCTGGTTTATTGGAGGTTCCCAGCAACAGCCGAAACAAATTGGGGATTCAGCTTCTGTCAGCGACGCTCCAAAGCTGCGGAACAAACTACCTGTTAGATATCAGGGAAGCTGCTCATTCAATACTTTCAAGAGAAAGCTCGAAGCATATCTCTTTACTTTAGCCTTTAGCTAGCTACACCTGAAGCCCTCCTGCACTACCACGTCTTTAAAAATACATTTGCTTATTTTATATTTGAACTCTATTTGTGTTTAATTGTATGCATTTGATCTGTTCTTATGCATCTAATTTCTTTTCTATATTTTTAAATGTTCCTTTATATCTGTTCTTATGTGAAACACTGCAGGTCATGTTCTTGCTGTGGAGCACTTTCAGCTGAATTTCTGGTATAAAAGGTGCTATCCAAAGAAAGTTTATTATTATTATTTTTATTATTATAAAGGCATATATCCTGATGATGTACAGACTGAGGACTTTGAGACACAGAGAACAAACTATTAATTATTGTTTCCGATAGTTGTTTAAATCTAGAAACTGCAGAAGTCTGTTTATTCTTAGTGGGGTATTAAAGGCATGAGAGGGGAATAAAACTGGATTGAGCAGCTGTTTTATGGTGGAGCGTTTTTATTTATTTATTTTTTTTAATGTTGTTTGGGATTAACGGCAACAATTAGCATTAGAGGCTAAGGTTTGGAGGAGGTTTGTGACCTGAGGAGGTTGTAGTTATAGCACTGAGCTCATGCTGAGTTCAAGGAGAAACATACTTTGAAGTGCAAACTGCAAAATGTGGCATTCAGGCAAGAAAAGGCAATAACTTATCTCAGGCCACAAAACCATCAAAATAGAATGTGAAAGGAAAAAAAAATTCTCCCTTTAAATTACCCTTTCACCATCTGCTTGTTGACTTTAAACATGCCGTTTCACATTTGGCTGCTGAGACAAGAACAATTAAGTTGCAGAGGGTTTGGAGTGATTGCCTTGCTAAAGGACACCAGAGCAGCGATTGGCAACAGAGCGAAAAGTTCAGACAAATTCAGTCTGTAATTTTGTGCCCTCGAGCTGCCGCAGTGTGTTGACGTGAGTGTGTGTTTTTGTGCTTACTCATTAAGGTGCTGGAAGCGCTCCTGCCAGTTGGGAGCCCGAGCAACGTTCCCGCTCTTATCCAGCAGTTTCACGCCATAGAAATCCAACATCAGGGAATAGGCCGCCAGGAATCTGCGCTTGGCCTCCCGAGTGCTTTGGAATTCCTGACGGGATCGAACGCAACAGATCAGAAAGCAGCGGACGGGTACCGCACAACAACACCTTTCTGTTTAGGGTGATCAGATGGAGTCGTTAAAACTGTATGTAAACACATTGTGATGTCACCTCAATCACATCTGAATTCAGTCGCACACGTTTGCACCCGTTAAAAATGAGAGTGTGAATCAATTTAAAAACGCATCATTGTAAAAAATAGCTTAAGATGAACTAGAACATTTGGGAAATAAACAGCTGAGTGGGGAAACTCCTTAAGACGTCGGTTCTTCTCAAACTGACATCAGATTTACTTTAAAATATTCTCTCAGCATTTTTTTGGTGTGGTTTTTTTTTTTTTTTGGGTCCCATTTGAGTGACTTATTAAATGTTCTTATGGTAAAAGAAATGGTTTTAATATTTTGGTTGGATGTAAGATGGAATCGCTCAACTGTGGTAAACAGTCCTGCAACGAGGAAACAAACAAATCATTCACAAAAACTCTGTCTGGATGAAACGCTGTCCTTTAGGGGTTTTCCAGTGTGCGTGTGTTTGCTTTCCACTGCAGTGCACCGAGAGGTTCTGTAATATACCCGAACTGCTAATGACGCTTATTAACGTATGATAAACACTTTGAATCCTAACAGTTTGCCAGTTAAAAGGCTTTTAGAGTGAAACTTGGGCTTGCAGCCGCAGTAACATCCGGTCAGCTCTAACGTGGCTGAACGTCACCAGTGGATCGTAAAATGAGGCTGATACCTGCATGCACATAGACACACGGGAGCGAAACTACAATCCAAACCACAGATAGTGAAATCCAAGCAACAAAAGTACTGAGAGACGTTTCAGACAGACACCTCCGAGGGAAGGAGGGGAGATCAGTGTGGGTCGGTCTGCCTGGCAGCCGTCAGCCGCTGTGAGGCTGCAGGTGAAAGGCGTGTCGTCACGGTTTAACGCAGCGCAGTGGAAAAACCCTGCATGTGACTTACTTTGATCTCGTCCTGAGTCAGTTCATGTGCGTAGAAGTTGAGCCCTTGTTCTCTTAATGGGAACAGCCTGGCACGCAGAAAAAGAGTAAAAAGAAAAAGACGTGATGAAATGAAAGAGAGTTTTCGATGAAAAGACATTTGCTTACTAAATAATGCAGATTATTACATTGTCATTTTACTGTTCCCTCTGCCAAATTAGAATAACGCTGTAACACTATGGGCCCTTCTGAACGGTGTTCATACAGGCTGTATGATGGCTGTTTGCTAAAACCTTCCCACAGCAGTAACTTATCAATCAGAGGAGCTGCAGATGTTTAGCATGTCCAGCCGACCAGCTCACCACACACAGCTGTTACATAACATTACATTGTATTAGTTTGTGGGTTTACTGGCAGCATTAAAAAAAAACTCCGGTATCACCTCACTGAGTGAGACCCGGTCTTGGAGCTACAGTACTAACCAGCTGTACACTGCAATGTATTTCAATGCCGTTTCTATATGGATAATCACCTGGTGAGGCCAGTGGGACATACAGCCACAAAGAGAATAATTAACGCCTTTTAAAAGGTTTCTGTTTAAAACAGCTGGAATAATTAAACAGACAGCCAGAGACAGAGAAATGAGAAGCATGCTTTTATCTGCCACTGTTCAAAATCCAAAAGACGGAGAATTTCACATAAGCTGCACGCTACGTGTGACAACATGAGGCTCGGTGGGGACGGAGCGGTCAAATACAAATTCCTTCCTCTAAAACAGGGGTGTCAAACTCATTTTAGTTAAGGGGCCACATACTGCCCACTTTGATGTCAAGTGGGCCAGACCAGTAAAATCATAGCATAATAACGCATATTTCTCTATGTTTAAATCATTGGTGAAGGCTTTTGGATGATAAACCCTGTTTTAAGGTCTTTCTACAATAAACCAGAAACATAAAGAGCAAAAACTCAGACATCAGCCCACTGTTTATCTGCCTGGGCTCTCCTCTGCAGATTCCCTGGCAGCGAGCGCTGCTGCCTGTGACAACGAGCGCTTCTTCCTCTGGAGCAGACGTCGCATTTATGCTGTTTTTGAAGCAATTACTGGATCGATTAAAAAAAAAATTACAAAACGTTTGTACTCATAAACGTCCATATTCTCATAGAAATGCAATTTATGTCTTTCTGTAATTTTCCCACTTAGCAGAGTCATCCGGCGGGCCGAGCTGGACCCTCTGGCGGGCCGGATCCGGCCCGCGGGCCGTATGTTTGACACCCCTGCTCTAAAACGTCCTGAGCGTTACGTTGAAGGAGTAAAGCTGACCCTCACTTTATTTCTCTTGACATTTACTTGACAAGTGGACGGGAAAATAAAGCAAGCATACGAACAGCCAGACGGCTGAAATGTCTCACCACTGAATGTAGGTGTGATTGTGCTCCAGTTTGTCGTAGTCGCCTCTCCACTTCGAAAGGATCTCTTCTATGTAGATACCTGAGGAGAGACGGGGGCTAATTAGCTACCACGCACCTTTCTAGAGAGTGTGTGTGCTAGTGTGTGTTTGTTCGTGTATGAGTGTGTGTGTGTGTGTGTGTGTGTGTGTGTGTGTGTGTGTGTGTGTGTGTGTGTGTGTGTGTGTATAAGCGTGTTCAAACATGGGATCAGTCCACTAATCTGCTGGGCTTTCCCAATCCAACATGACCTTTAGCCAAACAAAACTCACTAAACCCAGAGCTAACATCACTTCTCTCCAGTGTTCAGAGGTCTGCGTGGGAGTGTGTGTGTGTGTGTGTGTGTGTGTGTGTGTGTGTGTGTGTGTGTGTGTGTGTGTGTGTGGTCTCACCATCAGGTACGAGAGGGATCTTGTTTAGGTAGAAGCGCAGGTTACGGTACTCGTTGGGCTGCCGGGACTTTTTATAGTTCTTCACAGGAACACACACAGATCAAAAACATTAGCGTGTGTGTGTTTGAATGCATTGAAAAGCTACATTTGCACTACATTTGGTGGCACAGGTGTGTGTGTGTGTGTGTGTGTGTGTGTGTGTGTGTGTGTGTGTGTGTGTGTGTGTGTGTGTGTGTGTGTGTGTGTGTGTACCGGGTAGCTGTGACGGTATTTGTAGAGGTCCCGGGCGGCATAGAAACTCCTCTTCATTTTCGGAGCAGACTCCGGGGAGTCAGTCAGCTGGGAGAGGAAGTAAGAAAGATATAAAGAAATAAAAAGAAGACAAAAAATAAATGAAAGAAAAAAAGGAAATGGTTGAAAATGCAGCTCTGAAATAAAAAAAAACATGCTGTGTTAGAACAGATGCAGTGTAGCGCTCATCTGCCATTCAGCCGAATTAAAAGCACTGACTTTGCTTTTGAGGTCGAGGGCTGTCATCATTCATTTCTTTCCAGCAAAGGAGGACAATTCACATCAGCGCTGCTGTATAATCGCAACAAAAGGACGCCAGAAACTAGATCTCATTCTCCAATATAATCTGGGTCATGCTAATTTCCACTGGTCAGAGAGGCTCGCAGTGTTACACTGGGCCAGATCCTCTCACATTTATCTTCAACATATAGACTCCAGTTTATAAATCATATGAAAACCAAGCTGTTATATTGTTTCAAAAAAAAGTCTGAATATCACAAGCTTTGTCATGAATCATGCTTCCAGTCTTTGTGTGGTTTGACCTGATACTGAACATCACATATCTGCTTCCTAACTTTAGAGACATCCCTTTAACACAAAATTAGCCAAAAATATGAAAGAAGTCTGGTTTAGACAATATGAAATAATACAACAAAAAGTGTTCCAATTTGTGAAACCAGTTAAAACCTGCTGTTTTTAATATTTCTACACAGTGGGAAGCAGTCTAATAACACATTCTGATCATTCATAAATCATAATCATAGGCCTCTAGTCTAATAAAGTATTTCAATTTTTTTAAATAAACCAGCAGGCAGTCAGTGTAGACTTGGGGTTAGGGTTAATTATCTATATTTAATAACTGTATGTCATCACCAAATATGGTATGACATACAGAACATACAGTAGCATATATATATATATATATATATATTTATATGCTACTGTATGTTAGTTATAAAAAATAAAAAATGATGTCAATTAATTTTTAAATCTGTCATATTTTATGACATCTGTGCTGCCTGCTGGATTCAATGCCACACCGAGGACTGTTTGTCAGTGACTCAGTGAAGTTCACTTTGAGTGTCTATCTTTGCCTGTTACCAAGGTTACGTTAAACTGACATATTTTTGAATGAAGTTTGGCGTTAGCTGCACGCTCTCCCACACAGCGGCATGTACCGGGGCTACTACGGTTGCCCTTACTGTGTCCTGGCCTTGTCAATAGTGTGCGCTGCCGGTGGCACACATGTTACCGCACCGTGCCCCGCTTTCTCTCTCCGTTAGGTCACCACATGCACCAAACACCGTACCTGCGGGGACGTGTCTCCGGTGTGCCCGGCGGCCCGCTCGCTCTCCGCCGGGCTGACGGAGTCGGAGATGCCGCTGTCATCCTCCGCCCCCGGCTCGTCGCTCTCCGAGTCCGATCCCCACGTCGAGTCGCATTCCTCAACGGTGCTCGGCTCCTTGAAACGCCAGCTGCCCACCAAATTTCCCATTTAAAAAGCATGCAACTCTGCCTCTCTCTCTCTCTTTTTTTTTAATATTATTATTCTCTTTCTTACACTAAATACTACATAATGATGCTCGCAGACTCGGGTTTTGGTTTGGCGGTGGGCTCGCGCTGCCCTCAGAGCGGAGCTTTTAAATGGCAGAAAGGGGAATTTCCAGATCAGCAGCGATGATGCGCGGTTTTTGTATGGCGGGTAATTGGTGCCGCGCAGCGGCGAGAGGAGTTCTTAACACTACAAAAGTAAAGAACAGCTGGATAAGAATCAATCGTAGGCCACAGATGGTTAATATAAATATCAACAAGCCAACTCAGCAGTGACTTTATGTCAACAGACAAGCAATTAAATAGCCTAACTAAAATAAAAAAGACATAGTTTAGTGTTACAGTCAGTTTTGTAGTTGTGAAAGACATTTTCAGGTCCTTCACTAAGTAAGGGTACTGTTACCACACTGGAAATACTCAACATGTGAAAGTCCTGCATTCAGAACTTTACTTCAGTAAAGTAAGTCGGCTATTATCAGCAACATGTCACCTACTTCAAGTATCATAAGTAAACGTACACACTACGCAGAAAAAAATGCTCGTAGTCAGTGTTTTACTGTTACATGCAATGCTTTTGGATAAATATTACTGCTGCATTAATGTGCACTTTACCGCTGTAGTAATTTCAAGCTTGTGCTTGTTTGAACTGCTTTATGTTCTGTTGGTGAGCTTAATAGGATTTAAAGCATCAGTGTTAATGTGAGTCAGTAGCAACCTTTGTTTTTCTGTGATGCTATTTTTGACATTTTTAAATGTAGTGTGCAGAGCAGACCAACTTCTAGGAAACATAAAGGTTGTGCTCATCTTGCTGAACTGCAACTGAAACTCAAATCACTTCAAGTCAATTGGCAACATGTTAACAGCACATGTCTAAATAAACTCATAATTATATATTTTGTCCTTTTATTCCAATATTTTCATGAACAATGCATGTTGAATATT
The DNA here is from genome assembly GCF_029030835.1 of Brachyistius frenatus. Classification (NCBI taxonomy): domain Eukaryota; kingdom Metazoa; phylum Chordata; class Actinopteri; family Embiotocidae; genus Brachyistius; species Brachyistius frenatus. The sequence goes on along the minus strand of NW_027210607.1, from coordinate 270,341 downwards.
GCTTATTGCTGAAGAAAGCAATTATGTTTGCACATACTTATTTTAGTATCTACCACTGTGTTGGCAGATGCCCTGCTTCTCCTTTTACCGATGCCTTGCGGCATTAATCACCCCCCATACAGGGTCCCAGTAACAGCAGCATCAGGACCAGAGCTGTGTCACGTGACCCTGGGACAGGGATTATCAATGTCACACCAGGAGCAAAAGGAAACTGTGAAGGCGCTTGTTACGGACAATCAATTTATATGGTAATTCTATGGAATTAAGATTTCAAATTAATAAACGATCAAAGTGGATAGTTGTTTTTCTTTTTAACAAAATATATGTAGCCTACAAACACCTACTGATTGAGGCTTGGATAAAATCCATAATAATTACTCTGTTATGGTGAAAAAAGGTAACTTTAAATTGTCAGTAAAAGTCAAATGTACCAGAGAAATATTTACGCCATGGTTGCAGCGTCTGTTAGCCCTTCCTGGGAATATACATGATTTTTCACTTCTCATATTAGAACATGGCACATTTGTGTCATAAATTTGTGATGAGAATGGATTCAATGAAACAGTTCGTAAAAACAGGAGTTTCCCGTTGCAGCGCAGGGGTTGGGAGTTTCACATGTGCCTCTTCTTTTTTCCTCATGAAACAGGAGCTGTGTGCTCACTTATTTCATGATTGCTGTCAGAAAAAAAAAAATCCTGCGAGTGCACAGTTCTTTGGCCTTTTTGTTGTCATTCCAAACGGTGACTTTCCATGAATGCGTTGTGGGTAATAAAATAGCCAGTTTCTTTCAAATTGACCTCACAACAAATTGGCCTTGACGTCTTTTTAAGTAACCCTACAATCAAGAAAATAATACAGTGAAAGAGTGCTGTCATGGGGATGATATTGGTCAGGAATGTTCCTTTTTGATTACATATTTCTTGTCAAATTAAACACGCCCTCCTCCTATTGATGTACATTCTGCAGTGTCTGTTGAGACTGATTAGGTTTCCGGATTCCTGCTAAAATCATCAAAAGCAACTTTAATCTTACCATAAAAATATCAGTATTGCCCTTCAAAAGCACTCTGAGTCCAACCCTTGCAGATGCTTTTGTTTGTTGAGCCTGTAGCTTGGCCACTCTTACACCGGGAAGAGGACTCACCTGTGGGGAGGCTCCAGTTTTTGGCAGCATGAATGACATCTGTCATTGACATGACTCTGATCATGAGGTTTGTACTGCCCTTCGGCTGGGGCTGCTGCTGTGCCGGGTGAAACAACCTGGAAGATTGTGTCACTGAGGTCACGCTAGAGTCATTCCGCTGGTTAAAGAAAAATGGGATGTGGAAATCAAGTGAAACTGCAGAATGAGCCAATCGAGAGTAAATACAGCTGTACAGTATCACCAGAGTAGTTTCTGTTGTGTCAGCACGTACAGGAACTGAAGTGTTAGTGCAGTTGTTCTACGTCGAGTGTCTGTAACATTAAATCATGAAATAATGTTAAAATAGAACCAGTAGAGTGCAATTACTGACAATTAAACAAAGCTGCAGTCACTATGTGTCGTGTTAACACTGGATAATAATGACCCTTATGATGTATAGTGACAGACCTATATGGCCACAATCCCTTTGGATACTGAATCATCTGTAGATTATTTTCCACAGTACATTTTTGTTTTGTCAGAAAAAAATTATGAAAAAAAAGGTGAAAAATTATAGTTAAGCTTTGAAAATTTGTTAAGATTAGAGCCAAACATTACATTTTCAGTCATCTTGTTTTGCCCTGTCAGCAGCCCTAACCACACACTGCATTGTCTTGTGTATGTAAGGTGTCATTATGTATTCTGATTAATTGATTAGTCAGCTAACTGTTTCAGCTCTGCATTGATGCAACAGAAATATCTGAAAACCGCAAACATGTTAAAACTATATCAACATGCTGTGGTTTCCTATGTGGCATTAAGCACAGAGGTCAACTGCTTCAATTTCAGTAAAGACTGTGGAAACAGTGGAAATGATATGATACCATATCACAACATGAAGCATGAACAGGTAACCAACAAAATGAGGAATAAGCTTTAGCACCGTTTTTTTTTTTTTTAAATAAGGAAGTAGAATGAGAGTGTGTTATGAGAACAACCTTATGTATGTCTTAGACACATAGACGGTGGGATCCATAAGGCTGAGGCCGCTAGTGAAAATACTCTACTTCTATTTTGCATTCATTTCAAGAATATAATAAAACATTTTACCCCACCAGTGGTCACAAAAATGTCTGTAGCTCAGGTGCTGATTCTGATAGTGATAAAACTTGGTATATTTACTCATGAAGGTTCTAACTCCCCCCGGGCCGTGCACGCCTCGGTGCCGTGCTCCAATCGCACATAAAAGTCTCTGAATATTTTGATTCCCCCTCGTACAGCGCCAAATTGTCATCTCAGGGCACTTAACATATTAAAGTGCTTCAAACATAACTTTACCACGTTATAGGGAAGAACCCAAAGATTCCACACAATGTTGGTGGAACCTCCAACTGAGCCAGGCTCAGAGGAAAGTGTCCATCTGGGATAGTGGAGAGAGAACAGAACAGCATACACATACAACAAACCACAAACATTGGGTAGGTAGTTAGAGCCAGTACAGAAACAAGCAGCTCCAGAGCCTCCGGAAAAAGCACACGAGACGTAACTTGCTTTATGTGTGAGTTAAATGGCATACACGCCTCAAAAAGGATGGAAAATAAACATGTCATCTGTGTTCTATCGACAAGCTTGAAGTTTGACTAATTGATTGGTTTCATCTGTTTTAAATATAGCTGTTTGTCAAATGCATAACAATGTGAATGAATGCAGTGTTTGCTAATTATATTACCAAAGTGAAGCATGTAAAATGTGAAAAGTATCGGACCTAGAGCTGAACCTTGTGGAACTCCGTTTGTGCGTTTGGAAGAGTCATCGTTGACATGAAAAAATTTTAATCCGATGGATTGATATGATTTGAACCAACCAAGTTCTGTTCCTTTAATCCCAACGACATGTGTACATGTCTCTGTAATAAAATGTTGTGATCAATGGTGTCAAATGCAGCACTGACATCTAGCGAGACAAGTCCATTGAATGAACCAATTACAACGTAGAAGATCATTGGTAAATTTCACCAGCTATGATGCGCTCTAAATCTTGACTGAAAATCTTCAAATAAACCATTCTTGTGCAGCTGGTTGCATAATTGATTTTTCAAGGACTTTAGAAATAAAGGGCTGGTTGGATGTAGGTCTATAGTTTGCTTGTCTGCCTGGATCAAGAGTTAAAGTAGAGTTTTAATGACACCAACCTTAAAAGGCTGTGGTACGTAGCCTGTTAATGAAGATAAATCAATCTTATCTAATACGTGAGTGTTAATTAGGAGTAAAAGATCTTTGAGAAGTCTAGTTGGGAATGCAGTGCACTCAGAGAGCTCAACAGGAGAGGAGCTGTCTAAATGTAAATCAGGTCCTACAGACGTCTTCAAAGCTCTTTACTGGGTGACATATCTGTGACCGCGGGAAGAAGGATGTGCCCGACAATTTTATTAATAAAGAAGTTTATGAAGCCATAACTACTACGAGCTAAAGGATTACAAGGCTCCACAGAGATGTGAGCCTTTGTCAGCCTGTCTGCAGTGCGCAAAATAAACCTTTAGTTGATCTTGTTTTACGTTATTCTCATGAATGATATGTGGTTCTGGCATGACAGATGTTTGGTTTAAAGGGCTCACATGCAAATTGTACCAAGGATTGATCTGATTTATTACTGTTTTTTTCAGAGGGGCAACACCGTTTAGTATCGTACATAAGATAATCCACTTGTCCACCATGTCAGATCGTGGGATAACATTGTATATCAGGTTTGCACAAAGTTCCAAAGAACTTCTTATGAGGTCAAAAGTGAGGATTTCTCAGTCTTAAAGTGCCCCATAACTGTTGAGTGGCGTTGAGGTCCGGAGACAAGTAGCTCTCCTTCTACTTCTTTGGTCTTCAAGTAGTTTTTCAAAGTTTTGAGGTGTGTTTTGGTTCATTATCCTGTTTTGGTATGAATCCTTCTAAACAAAGATGCAAACCAGAGGGTGGAGCATGTCTCTGAAGAGTCGAGAGCCACTTCCTCTCAGGGTGGAGTCGATTTGATGCAGGTGTCCAGGGACACAAACCTGACTCAAACATAAATATTACAACTGCCATGTTTCACTGTCGGTTTGATACACTGTAGTAATATAGTCTCTCTCCTGTTTGTCTCCTTACATACACTCCTGTTACCACTAAGTGATTTAGAGACGTTACTTGTCCTCTGACACCACAGACAGCCTTCTTTTGACATGACTTTTGATTATTGCTTTCTTCCATCTTTTATTGAAGACTTTCTGTATCTGTGATGCCGTTGTTTTTCTACCTGTCGGTGAACAAAGCGTGATGTATTGATCTTCTGATGGCGTGTTCACTTTTGATCTGCCTCATTGTGCTTTAGTTACAACTGATCCAGTTTCCACAAAGCGTTTTAGAGTGACATGCACTGCCCCCTCAGAGACCTTCAGCATAGCCATGATTTGACTCTGAGAAAGCTCATCTGTGCTTAAAATAACTATCTGGCACTTTTACTTAGCTCTGATGCCATGTTTCCCACCCTATCCCAATTCTACTTAGTCAGCAATGTACTGCTGGAAAAAGCACAGCTGCATTTATAACAGGTGAAGGATTTTATGGAATACATTTTGACTTGTTATTGTAGGAATGCACAGGTGCATTAATGATGGCTGCTTTCCACTTCGGAGAGGTTTGTACATGTTGGTTCACTGTCATGGCAATCATTACTCCAACTGGGCTTTACCTGCTGTGACAAGTCAAAATGAAAAAGGACCATTGCTACAAGTTGATATATATTTAAAAAAAAAAAAAGCCTCTGAGTGTCATCACCACTTAACTGGAAGGATACAACTCAAGGAAAACCGATCTATGGTACAAAAGAGTTAACATGGTGAATTCATTATTGTCCAAAAGACAGGGCAGAATCTGAAATGTTTCTTCTTCATTCTCTTAAGATATTGTCTTGTTTCCAAACTCTTAAACCGTTCGATCATTTACAGGTTTACATAAAAATATGACAGATTTTCAATGCGGTCACTTTTTGACCCCTACTACATACAGACACGCTAATAAATGACAATTAAAGCAAAGCAGAAATGAATAATAAATTGTTGTTATCATATTTGCTATATTGTTGTAAATAATGATAGCACATAGCACTATTATGTTGTTTTCATAACTTGTATCTTTTGTTTTACTTTACATAGATGATTATGAAATGATTATGTATGGGAACATCCATTTCACTTCTAGTATTTCATGAAACACTATTCTTTACTTTGTTTATTGTAAATTTACTATAAACGATTTGTGAAATGTGGTTTATACATGGCTATACAACATAATTATAAGATAAAGAAGGTGAAGGGATACTGATACAGAGAGAGGAAACCTTTCTGCAGGGTTTCACAAGAGGTCACACGCCTACAAATAATAACTTGGATGGCTGTAGGACACAATGGATTCAGTCTCTGAGATCGACTCTTCCCGTGTTCTCTTTCCTGCTGTATATATATTTGCCACCAGGGAGCACTGTTTTCAACATAATACTGTCAGCCTGTTTCACCGCCTGCCTCTCCCCTCTGTGTGTGTGTGTGTGTGTGTGTGTGTGTGTGTGTGTGTGTGTGTGTGTGTGTGTGTGTGTGTGTGTGTGTGTGTGTGTGTGTGTGTGTGTGTGTGTGTGTGTGTGTGTGTGTTCATTTACTGCATGTACGTTTTTTATCCCCAACAGGAGGAGAAGTGGAGATGTACAGAGATCCACTCACGCACATACCTACACAGGGTGGATGCTGAAGTGCTCCCACCAGTTTGGGTCTCCAGAGTGTGTGTGAGTGTGTGTGTGAGTGTGAGTGTTAAAAGCTGTTATGTTTCTCCAGGGATGGGTGTGTCGCTGCCATTAACAGCATGTTATGTACCTGAGTTGATGCAAAGAAACCACCCATCAACCGTAATGACCAAACAGAGCATCTGTGTGCGGCTGGAAGCACTCAGCAGCTGTTTCTTTGTGAAGCAAAATGAAGTGAAAAGATGACAAAATGGAGAAAAGACTTTCCTTGTCTGCCACACAGCTCATTCTCTTAAACCAGTCAGCTCTGAAGGGCATTTTTTCAGCATTTTCAGGGTCAGGACCTCATTACCACTGAGTTCTTGTTTCTAGGGTTTCAGAGGTCACCTGCCAATCAAACACTGTCCAGTCTGACAATGTGACATCATAACCTTTGATTTCCAGATCCTAACATGTCTGTAAGAGCTGTTCTTTTCTTAGAAAGGCCTCCGTACTCAGCTTGTGAAAGTGTGTGAGATAGAGGAAGAAGAGTGAAATCATTCATGGAGTTGCAACAACCACTTTTATAATAGTATGCTTCAATATACTGTATCCTATTTGTCTTAATACTGAACCATCAAAGAGTTTTGTCAGTTTAATGAAAGGAAAGAAAATCTACAGAATTTGGTCTGATAAATTGAGCAGTAATTATTTATTATTTAATTTCATTGGAGGGATTTTGAAGTATAATTAAATACTGTTTCCTTTAAATGATGAAAATTAAATAACGTTGCTTCACTGATGATGTGAAAATCAGATCCATATTGCCAACAAATTAAAAAAGAAAAACAGTTAATCTGATGTCAATGTCCTTTTTGGGGGAAGTACTTACCTGATATTGGAAATTATGCATTACAAGATTAGTGATGTTTTGCAATGAGCAGTAGAAGACGAAGGTAGACAGTCAGTACATCACTGTAACTGACTGTTCCCAAAGTGATGGTTTTATTTGATTATATCCTTACATGCTCTCAAGTGATGCAAAATGAAAGTTAAGTATGATTGTTGACGTCACAGAAACAAATGTATTTAAGTCTGTTGCTCAGCTAATTCAGGAATGCCCTTTTGAATTTGTTCAATGGTGCTGCTGTTTGTCCTGCCAGCAGGCCTGCAGCTCTGAATCTGGGGATCCACCCTCAGAGGGTTGGGAAGGTCACTTTTAAAATGTAATAGCTTACAGATGACTGTTAAAAATGGAATAAGTCATGTAGCTATTTTTTTTTACTTAATCAAAGCAATGTAACTTGTTACAGTTGATTTTTTGTCAGACAAATGTTTTAAACTGGACAATAAAGCTGAAAAGTCCTAAAACTTATATATTCATTTAAACTAGTCATTTTAAAATATCCCAAACAGAACTCAGCATTATTGTCAAAACTTTGATTAAAATGTATTTAATAGAACTATAAAACTTTTTTTTTTTTTAAAAAGCACAACCACCAAAACAAATCACAAGTATGTAGATCACAACTGAGGTGAAATTAAGTGAAGTGAAGTGAAGTAAAAAAGTTCCCAGAACCTTAAATTCTGGTGAACTCCATGCTGTGTGATGATCAAACCATCAATGGGGCTTTTTCACTGGTTCCTGAATTCCATCCATCCATTATCTAACACACTTTTGAGAACATGCAAACTCCTCACAGGAAGGCCCAGGCCTGGATTTGAAACCAGAACCTTTTTGCTGTGAGGTGACAATGCTAACCACTGCACCACTGTGCCGCACACGCTCCTGAATCCATCTTTTTAAATACCTTTTTCTCTGTGACTTCTCTGTGTTAGGTACCTGAGTTGATGCAAAGAAACCACCCATCAACTCTGTAACTGTAACAGATTGCAATATTATTTATTATGTAATTTTATGATATAACTCCATCACCTAATTAGTTACGCCTCAACACTGGTCCTCAGCAGCAAAAGCTTCTTTTGTAACAAAGCTGGAGGGAGTTGAAGTTGCTTCACATATATCGTTTGAAGTTGTGGTAGAGTGACATCCTCCCAACCATCTCATTCTTTTTCTGTTATTTCTGTCAGACTGAAAATGTAAAGTACATCATGTCCTGTTCTCTATCGTATCATTCTACAAAAAGGCTATTGGATATCAGACAGGTGTTGAGAAGATCACATTAGTGGTGGGTGAAAATGATCAAACAGCAAACTCATCCTCCAGACTCTCCACCGTCTGCAGTCTGCATGCTGTTTCAAATAAATCAACCTCCCACTCTAGGTGGACAGCAGCTCTTCTACAGCCCAGCTAGTTGCCGTGTTCCTCCGCCCACTCATTCACAAGCCAAAGGCACTCAAGTTTATGTAGCTTGAAAAGTGGCTTCTGCAATCCACCAATCCCCATAACCCACCTTATCAATTTGACATTTGATGCTGGAAATGGGCAGTCGTCTACATTTAACCTGGAGGCACACCTGGAGGATTATTGATAACTTAAATCCTTCATTCCTTTTGGAGAAATGGTGGAATCAAATATTTAATACACAGAAATTGAATTACTTTAAGGCTCTTTTTTATGGAACTCAAAACCATACAAGTTAAAGCTGCTCTATTCAATATATTTACAATTGATTAATAGTGTATAAAATAACTGAGGTTTGTGTCCCGAAACTCTGCTAACCCTTTTAGCATGTTTCACCTCATTGTTTCAGCCTCACTGTTCTCGCCAATCTTGGTTTTGGTGGCAACATGCAGTTGTTTTTAGTGAAAGACTGACTCACAATTTTTCTCAAATTTCTCTGAGGAATTTGTAGAGACCAAAACATAGCTAATAGAAGAAAAATGATGTTCACCAGATGGTTAGAACTGTGATTCTAAATGAACACTTGTTGCTGTGTGTCTGGATGTGTGGAGGTCAACCTTTGCTTTGTAAAACAGGGAGATTAAATACATTAAATAGATGATTAAGAGTTCCTGTCAGAAATGTCTACAGTCCCGATAGGTCCGTTTTCTGAATACATTCAACTCTTTTAGTGCTGACAAAATCACCTGCACCATTATCATCACGCAGAGCAGTCACAAATGAGTATGACAATCTGAGAGTGCTGCATCAAGTCATAGAGGATTAACAATCAGCAATCACCACAGATTACAGCTCATAAAAAAAAAATCACTATCTCTCTACTTTGGTAATTAGGACCTCGAGCTAATCTCAAATCAGCTGTGTGTGTGTGTGTGTGTGTGTGTGTGTGTGTGTGTGTGTGTGTGTGTGTGTGTGTGTGTGTGTGTGTGTGTGTGTGCTTGTGTGCGCTGCTGAAAAGCTGTGCTTGGTAAACCTCCTCCTAATAATGGGCACAAAATCAGTCAAAAAACACTCTAAATTCACTTCCAGCTACTCGATGTTGCACCCAAACATATTTTGTTAAATTTCACCTCCATTTTCTTTTCCCCTGGAGCTTTTAAGTAGCGGCACGCTAGCAGCTAATCTCTCAGGCCGACAGTCTGGCTCATGGCTAACGACTAAATGTCAGTGTAACAGATGAGGCTGCTGTCTGCCCTGACCTGTTTACAGACACTAAAAGCTACAGCCGTGAATGTTACCTGTGATAAATCATTCATCCACAATGGATAGAAAATGAACTGGTGGCAAATGAACACCAACTACCAGCCCAAAATGTTGCTAAATCAATACATCAACCAATTAATTAATCCTTTCAATTCAATCACATGTCGATTACAAGATTTCAATACAATAAATATTGATTTTCTTCACAAAACTACAAATATAAAGACTTAATGATGACTTCTTTCAAATAGCTAAGGATGAAATCATCAGCAGTGTTTGATAAGTGGGGACATGATTAATTTTTGGTTTTCTTACGCCAATCATTTAAAAGTATGAAGTTCAAATAGATAATTAGGTGCTGGAGGCTTCACTCAGGTTTTTCATTGAAAAAAACCCAAACCTCTTGTTCCATATTCGAATAAGAACTGATAAAGTGAGCAGACAGATGGAGGTTTGTCAGTGCGGACAGCGTGGCAGGTGACACGATGAAGATGGATTACTCCCAGCTCTCGGTGAACTGGTAGACAGTGAAACACAGACAGCTGGAAGGTAATATATTAAACTACAGTTCCAGATACATTGGTTGTCTGCCTCGAAAGATTCAGTGCACAACAAACAGGAGAGAAGACGAGCGGAGCTGAGAACATGGTGTAATTATCATTTAGTATCTGGAATAAATTGAATCCACATAGATGACATTTAAATTGTGCTTCCTCCAGATATCTGATCTGGCTGACTGGTGACTAATCTCATATCAATTGTCTAACATTGTACCATGTTAACCCCACCATGTTGAAAAAGCCATAATGTTTAAGGACTTCTACGTGGTTTTAGCATGATGCTGTCATTACATTCTTCCTCTACAACTTCATGTTTGTTGGTGCTGCAACTCCATTTGAAAGGTTTTAGTGCCGGTGGCACTCGGCCCTGTGTTGTTGAGTGGCTCAATCATCCACATATAATTTTTTGCTTCTGCCAAATTTGTATTTTCAGGCAACATTCATGAGATTTGCCGACTCAAGTCAGTTCAACTTGAATTATACTCAAGTATATTAGATGATGACTCAAAGTTGACAGCAAATGAACTCATCATTTTCCAGACAAGGAAATGAAAACAACTACACAAAATAAATAAAAATCCATACTGTGCAGTATACCTACACTTAAAATGGCATTAAATGTGATTAAACATGTTAAATTCAATTCAGTTCAAAATATAAAGTGCCAGATCAGCGTAAATAATCTGAGGACAGTTTCTATATTAACGTCCTGACCGTACTATTTAAACAATGTTACATTCATGATTTTGTTTTAGGACTCAAAACAAAGACTTGGGACTTGAGGGAGGGCTTCACCCTGGGACCTGTTGGACTTGACTTGGGACTTGTGAGCAGGACACCCAGCTTTCTGCAGTGTTTGCAGCAGTGGGTAGTTTCATTTTGGGCTTTTGTTGGTTTTTGATTCCATGAGGAGTGTTAAGGTCACCAACGTGCAAAATATAAAAATTCTACCCACTGCACTTTAAACTATTTAAGTGGTTGATCAATTATGTGTAGCTTCAGCGTGCAACATACGGTCAAGGATGGTGAATGCTGATTGGTTAAAGGCTGCTCCAATAGTTTGAGAATGAACCCGAGGTCTACACCAATTGGGATGCGACGACCTGAAACAATCCTCAACGGAATGTAGCCTGACCCACATATTCACGCAGTGAATTTGGATCTGCTAAAAGTGTTCGTTGTCCTGGATCCCCTCAAAAAAATGCAGCTACCAATGTGACTGTAAAGAAAATACATTGAACTGATGGACACTAAACATTTAAAATACTCCAGTCGTTAACATTCAGCATTCACTCTGCTAAACCCAACATGTAGTTAACATCGCATGCATGAGCAGTGCACAGAGTTTACATTGAGGATGTGTTTCTAAAGGGGAGTTCTCCTCTGTTATGCTAATGAGCCTAGATATTGCCAGTAATTCAAGGTTAGTCAAACAGCAGTTTGTTTGGTTGCCGGGCGCGCTCAAGAGACTTTCCTGTCCTGGCTCGACAACATGCTGGCAGAGCTACAGCCATCAATGTCACTGCACAGACAGCATGAGGTAGAGCATTTGTTTCCGAGTCCAGCCCTGTGTTGTACACAGAGAAAAAGCCAGGCGGAGAGCCAGTAGACGATGTAGTCGCAGGGAAATGTATGGAGAGGAAAGCTGCCTGGAGAGTTTGAGAGACAAATCGGGAAAGAGGGGAGATTTTGCCACCTTCATATACAAATGCAAGACGTACATGTGTACACTTTAAAGGCTCCTGACAGGCGTTCTGTCAACGTCAGTCCCCCAAATCAACATCCCCACAGCTGCTGATGGCCTCTTTTAGCAAGGACTGACTGCTGTGTGTGTGTGTGTGTGTGTGTGTGTGTGTCTGTTTTTCAGACCTCTGCACTGTACTGCCTCCACAAACTGCACTGTTTTCTCAAACAAATCAGCTTAGATTGCTTCAGCGCTCCCAGAAAGAGCAAGCGAGAAAGAGAGATTAATATCAAATGAAATAAGAAAAGAGGGAATGAGATGGAATAGGAGGGGAAAAACAGACGAGCCCCCCCAAAAAAGAAGCCATAAGAAGGAAAAAGAGACAAAGAAAGACGGAGAAAAAGTGAAAAATGATAAACAGGGAAGACAGTCGGAGAAAATCTTTACTGCATTTTTATTCCGGCTGCCTGGTAAGAAAGGAGGAACCAAAACAAAATTATTCTTTTTGGAGATTTGATTTTAGAGGCAGAGAGTAAATTCAGTACACCGCCGCCGTCTGAGGCCTTTCTCACGTCTAATTTCTTTCAGCTTTCAACCAAACAGCCAAAGGTATTATTAGAACCAGAAAGTCGACTGTCTCAAACCAATCAATGTGTTTTTTGTGGATAGTGGAAAAATGTGGACTCTTTTAGTCCACTGATTCCCAAAAAAGGAACCGAGAAATTGTTTCAATATTTTGACACGAATTGTGATGTTTTTCATGTTTTTGCTTGCCGGCACTTTTTTTTTTTTTTTAAATTTGCCTGATTTTCAGTGGTTGCACCCTTTAAAGAATGCAGCCACGGTTCAGCTAATGAATAGTTTTCATCAAATATTGTCCTGCTGTTCGGGGAATCTTTAACTGTGTCTCCTGCTGATACAATGTGACCACTGAAAGCTTATTTAAAGAATCCTTCATGTCTTTTTTAACTTCCAGGCTCATCAGTATAACAGCAGCATTTAGCATTGATGGATCACAGGCTGACCAGGCTGAGGCCCAGGGGACTAACTGGTCACGGGGTTCCAGGTCCGGAGCCCCTGTTTGAAGCAACTGTTGACAATTCCTGGAACGACGAAGAAGCAAACCAACCACAAAAACAAGATGCAAAATGACAACAAATTGATGCTTGGTGACCACAAAACAACAACTGCAAAGAAATAGAAATTGACCACAAAGAATTGCAAAAGACATAAAAAAGATAAAGTGACACAAAATGACAAAAAAGATACACAAAGTATTCACAAAGAGACACAAAACACCCAAAAAAGGACCACAGAGATACAAATCGACTACAGATGAATTAACAACGACCCAAAATGATCGCAAAACGTGCAAATGATCACAAAAAGAATCAAAATGACCACAAAGAGATGCTAAAAAAACTAAAAAAATTAAGCAAAACTATTGCAAAGATATGCCATACTACTACAAATAACGTGAGTGTCTCTTTCAGTGTCCCACTCTAATCCAGGAGGGGCCTTTGTTACCTGTGTGTGTGTCGGTTCATGGGATTTCGACACAATTGTTTTGAAGAGTTCAGACATTCAACTTAACCTAACCCTGCTGTTTAATCAAATGAAGCTTGTTTCATCATTTTGAAAATAGTGACTTTACCTGACCAAAAATAATTCAAATTGAAATTGAAATTTAATTCAACTGATAAAGTACCCGAATGCAGCGCCTCCATCCCATCACTGATAATAAGGCTGGTTTTATTGCTGCAAAACTGGTCGTGTTCTTTCCTCACTGCCATAACTGGTTATGTGTCGGCCTACAGGGATTACAGATGCACAGATCACAGGCTGGAGCCGCTGCCCTTTTTGTAATACATATGAGAATTGGATTTGGCAATAAAAAGGATCAGAATAAATTGCTGTCATTTACATACCTGGCAGGCAAAAAGAAAACAAAACTGCAAATAGCGTCTGCATGAATAGGAAAAAGTGCTCCTGTTTCCAACCATGAATCGGGACAGTTTTTTTCAAGCTGTTTTTACTGTTGCCATAACAGCGGAGGATACATAACTTCAAGGAAGTAGTAACCTTAATGCACAGTTAAAAGGATCAATTTAACCCAAACAGTTATCTTTCCCCTCACCAGATGGTTTCTGTGTAAACCTAATCAGCGGTTCATTTAGGAAACACTCCGCTGGGTCGTATGTGAGGGTGACACTGTATGTATAAACCCTCTTTAAGCTGATACATTGTCGCGTGTTAATAATCTTCATCCAATAAAAAACTAAAATCTCTCCATTGCAATTCAATACAACAGTCCTGTTGTAGATTCGGCCTCCACAGTGCTTCGATTGTTAAGTTCCTCTTGGACGATGTGAGAGAAAATGTTGTAACTCAGTGGTCAATATTAAGGTTGTAGTTATCGAGCTGCATGTCAGTATAATACAGTCCAACACAACAATATAAATTAGAGCATCCAAAATGACCTCAGAGTTGAATTAACATGGAACTGCTGAGAAGCTGAACCTCACCTACCTGACAGAGGAAGCATTTATTACAGGGCTGTTGTGTTTGGTTACATCATGTGATATCTTCTTCTTTTAAATGTAAATACGACGTATTAAAACACACAAATGATCAGCAGTGGGTGGCTGGTTGTGTGTGCAGACTTTGGGCAACAGCAAAAAGAAAAAGAAAAACCCCAAGTGCCTTTTTTTAACAAGTCACGTTCTCTTCCTGAGTCAGAAACAATCTTGTGTTTCACGCGTCCTTTTGTCTGAGATTGGCTTTTGATTGTCACGCTTGAAAAATGAAAAATGATATAACAGTTATCAGCATCAAGCGGCACAGAGCGACTGAGCTCCTCCATGCAGATCTGAAAGCTGGAATGAGAGCCGTTGATGGTTGAAATGATGCATGCCATTAGTGTGAAGTGTGCGTTGTTATGATGAAGTGATTTTCTAAAACAACTGTCAGCCATCAGTGTCTGAGATCCAGCTCTCATTTTAATTATCGATGAAGACTCCTGATATAAGAGGCTCTCTTTTCTTGTTGTAGCTGTAGTGTAACTGTCTAAGAGACATGTTGAAGTAAGAATGGTGTTCAGTTATAAATTCATAAGTATTCTTGGTTCATGCAGTCATTAAAAGGGCAAAAAACAACATGTTAAATTGGCAAGACTGATGAAAATGTAACTAAAATCCATCAAGTTTAAATGGTTGATCTCAGAAATATCATAATTCTTTACGTAAGGTCACGTAAAGTAACGGGTCACATGACCAAAGTTAACTTTATTACATCACATGTGGCATTGTGGGTAATTTTGCTGGCACAAATTGTCTTTCATTTGTTCATATATTTGTGTATGTTGTTGTTGACGTGCATTTACGTTGACACGTGTTGCTTTTTGAGTGATTGTAGTTTGTAGTTTTACGACATTGCTGATATGCCAACATGTGTGAGCCTGTTCAGCAATGGACATTTGCTTGAGAGACTCCAAAAAGATCACGCATCAGAATACTCTTACTGGACTTTTGGAAAAATAAAATTTAACCTTTCAAAAGTGTCTGTTATGGTATGCTAAAACTGGTTTCTTCAGTTCTATTGGTTAGATTGACACATACAACTGCACTCAGAATACTTAGACTGTGCTAAACATGGGTCTGACGCATACCTGCCAACATTTAGGGTTCAAAATACATTCCTTTATTTCAATGACACTTGTGTCCTATGGAGCTGTGATGTTGGCTCACATCATTCCTCCCGCTGTATCAAAGTCAATCCACCATCACAGTGGAAAGGAAACTCTACAGTGCAATTCTGCTCAGAATTGCAGGTGCTTTTGTTTCGCGTTTTTTTTTTAAAGTGGAACACTATTGTCCTCTGACGCTTTCAGAAGCTAGCCGTCCAATTCATTCCTTCAACTGGCCTTCCTGTTTGGCATGCACAGAGGGGAAACGTGCACACGCTCCTTTAATCAGGTTGGGGGTGTCCAGGCTTCAATGACAGCTGGGTTGAAATTGTATGTAGATTGTGTAAATGGTGTTTTCTTAATAATCTGGCAATTTGGAGTTTTGTCAAGCAAACACACAAAACTTACTGTGATTACTCGTGATAAAGTTTTAGGGCAACACAAATCAAAGAGAAAGAAGAAGGCGTTAAAAAACGGGAGAAACCTAGGAGCATTGGTCCGACAAGGCAACGAACACAAGCAGTCAGACAACCAGACAGGTTGAAAAGTAAAGGGTTCATTCAGAATATCGCCCATTTTATTGAAAGGTGAAACTAAAAGTGAGTGTTATCGCTAATAATCAATAATAATGCTCTAATAAGGAAGAAAGCTCTCCAAGGTCCGAAAACATTCCTCTGTTTTGATTTGTTTTCTTTTTACGACAATGCAAATGTTCTTCCCAAGATTCTCTTGAATTTCGGGAAGAACACAACAGGTCCACTCCAGAGCCACGTGTGTTTTGCCCCCACTGGGTTGCCGTAGAAACATGGCGGTGCAACTTGGCCTTACTTGCTACGGAGATATGAAGGGCTCATTTTAAGGTGGTGAAATCACAATGATTCTTAGTTTCACGTGATTATAAACCCATGAAAACATAGTTAAGACTACTAAATTCCATTCCTGCCGAAATACATTAAAATTACATATTTTTTCTACTATCTTAAAGTGGCTTAGATGTAAATCTATACCTTTGCCTTCACTCAGCAAAATAGATCTTTGAATATATAAATAGTCCGTGCATCTATCTCTACCCACCACTTTACTTTCTACTTCACGAGATTTATCTGACAGCTTTAGTTACTTTTAAAGAAGAAGATTTTTGGATAATATTATATGTGCTTATAAAATGTGCTAATAAAATCCAACAGATTGTTGAAGATGAAACAAGAGGTTTCCAACCTGTTTGACTTCTGATGTCTTCCAAAAATCAGTGTGTAGTCAGGTCACATTTCAGATGTCTGAGTTGTTAACTGCTCCAACAAACAGGGATTTTTATTTTCAGTAAATGTTTAAATGATCCAATATCTCCAAGTCCATGCAGTCCAAAAACTAAAACTAGATTTGTGAATCCGGTCTTTGTTCTTCTTTCATCTCCCGGTAATCATCTCACAGCATCTGTTGTCCCTGTATGTAAACCTGGTTATAGAGTAGTTTAAAGTAGCTTCACCTCTAGCAGCTGCAACAGTAACATGCTGCTTACACACTGATGATTGAGGATGATCTCGTACACTATAAAGTATTTCTGCTAATGGTCAGGCCAGGGGGGCACTAACTTTTCCCACAGTCGATATTTTTGTTGAAATCATTTTTCTTGTGTTGTTATTCAAGCGTACCATCTTTATCTGTAGGCACTCCTTCAAAGAGGATCACATGTTTTTCTCTTCCAAATGTGTCAGAAAAATCAACCATTTCCATGGGTTGTGCTTATTTTTACACACGACTGTATACTACATGCTACCTAAGGTAACTCCTGAAAGCCGCTCACGTGGTATTCATCTTTCGACAGATTGACATTTTTCCACAGTCTTTGTCTCATGAATCCATCACGCTGTCTTTAGGCCCGCAGGCAACGTCACACTGAGTTATTTAGCAACCTTGGCAGCTCCAAGTAGAATCTGTAGATGATACTAAAGTGACAAAAACAAAACAATGAATGATAAACAAGGTACCGTACTATATTTTTCTATTGTTGTTTTATCATTTCAGTGACTATAATAAATACAGGGTTAATGTTCCTTCTATCATGCATGGTTAAATGTAAAGACATTAAATGTCAAACCCATTTTGAATGAGGTCCGTCATTTCTGTCTATATTTAAGAGGATGTCAGGAGACTCACCAGTTTAACATCTAACTGAGTCTCACACTCTTGACTTTTGGAGTGCTGATGCCATCAAATGTCAAGCGGTGCCTCTAGACGACCTCTCATCCCGCCGCGGTGGGCATTAAGTCACTCACCAATCTGCAGAAGTGCCGGACAGAAACGTATTTCTATGCTAATGGTGCTGACAAATGTGTTGTGATCGCGGTTGCCATTTTTGAGCGGACCTGAATCGTCCCCTTGAATTGAATTGTATTGCAAATTATCATATAATTGCATTTTCAGCTGTGATTTATGTGCACGTCATGAGCCGGTGTGCTCCAGTTAGTTGGTCGTGGCATTTCTGCAGCTGGTGGGACTCCAAACACTGCAGGATGTTTCTCCACCAGTAAACATCAATCTCTAAAACTATACCCCCCCCCCCGCCCCCCTCCATCTCCACTTCCCCCTCCTCTCTGCTCTGTTCTTTTTTTTTTTTTCATTCATTTGTTCTTTCGCTCTCTTCCTGTCTCGCTTGCTTTCATTCATTCACTCATTGCCTTTTTTCTTCCAGTTCCCCTGCCGGCGGTGCTTTCACTTGCTCCTTTGTACTTTCCATCATCCATCATGTATCTCAGCAGTATTTGAAAGGGGGTGACAGCGAGGCGCCCTCCGGGTTATACAGTAGCTTTGCCTCCTTCAAAGCACACATGCACATCCACACAGACACATAGATACACATGTGAATACTCCCCATCTTCTATCTGTCTCGCATTGACACCTTCTCTCGCCATCTCTTCGTCTTTATGCACCAGTGTATCATCCTACACTCAGTATCGGTACTACACTCTATATACAGTACATATGCTTAAATCTACATATTTTCCAGGAATAGTCAATATTGGTCTTTCATTTTGAGTGTTTTTTTAATTGTTTTTTTACCAAAATTGAAGTGTCCAGCTTTTCAAGCCCAAACCAAGTTGAGTGATGAAAAAGGAAATGCACTAGTTATGACAGACTGCATTATACTGTATGTAAATCTCAGTTTGAAACCACTGGTCTGAACCTGAAAGCTGTCTGCAGTGTCTGTGGAGTCCACTGTATGTGTCCATCCTCTAGCAGCCAATAACAAACGAAGCTTCTGGCGTCCATGTCTCTTTGTGTCACCACGCTGCATGTCCCTGGCTGCCCTCAATCACACAGACTCCTGACATTTGACATCATGTCACATAACTGCAAAGCCTCAAATCAACAGCATCTCTAAATCCAACCCACCTGGTGGCAGGCAGCTGACTGGAGCCCGTCGAAGGTAAAGGGAACACATCGGCCCAGCTGACGTTACCGGGACCAGACTGTTTACTGGTGATGTCACATCGCAGAGAGCTGGACCAGGACTGTTTACATCGAGAGGATGAAAGACTAATCGACTTTTTTTTTTAAACTGCATTGACTCCCACCAGACTTTGACAAAGTGCTCGGGTAATGCTGAGCAGATTGGAGCTGCACTACCGTTTCTGAGTGGGCAGAAATAAAAAAAAACATTGTTTGATATATAAACCAAAGCTTTTTCAGAGCACGAAGTACAAGTCTCCAAGCCGGCTAACAGCTAATCAATTTCACATTAAACAATGTCAGGATCAAAGGACAGAATGTGTCATAATGGGAAGCCCAATGAGGCAGTTCCATAAATTGGGATATTGGAGTATTTACAACTGACTTTAGATAGCTTGTCAATGCATGGGATGTCTGACAAAACAATGCATCTGATCTGAAAGTTGGTAAGTCAGACCCACAGAAACTGGAGCATTTATCTGTTCTTCCACTTTTTTTTTTTTCATAGAATTTCTATTTATTGCAAAAACATCTCTGACAGCAAAATAATGCTTGTAGGTAGTCGCTGGCTGGCTTTGCTTACCCGACAAACAAAGCAAAAATAGTGGAGCATTTCAACAAATCTGGAAATATTGCATTGCTTTATACTCCTTAACAAAAATATAAATGCAACACTTTTGCTTTTGTTTCTCATGAGTTGAAGTAAAAGATCTAAGACTTCCTTTTTTGCTCACAAAAGGTTTATTTCTCTCAAACGTTGTTCACAAATTTGTTCCAATCTGTGTCAGTGATGTCTACCTCTGCCAAGATAATGTAACTAATCATTGATGATGATAACAATAACAAGGAAGAGGACGAGTTGTGAGAGATAATCCATCCACCTGACAGGTGCTTCACATCAGGACGCAGATTAAACAACAGGATTACTGCACAGGTGTTTCTTAGACCAGTCACAATAAAAGCCACTCACTGCTGACAGGAACACTGAACAAACGGCAACGTGACAGGAAATATATCAGAAACATGTATTTGAGGTGCACTTTGATTTCGTTTTTAGTTTGGCTCAAGGTAAACTGTGAAAATGGTCTGCACTTATATAGCACTTATTATTTTAGCAGTCTCAAAGCACTTTACAGTTTGTCTCCCATTTACCTACATATACACACACACACACACACACACACACACACACACACACACACACACACACACACACACACACACACACACACACACACACACACACACACACACACACACACACACACACACACACACACACACACACATACACCAACAGTGTCAGAGCTTGCTCACCTGTGATGAGGAGCAACTTGGAGTTCAGTGTCTTGCCCCAACTGGGAGGCTAACTGGCTAAAAGAAGGCTAATTATAACGTTTCATTGTGTCATTCAGCAGCATGCGAGTGTGTCTTCATCATATCAGCCAGTTCCTTTTTTTTTTATCTTCTGCGCTTCATTGGGCCCATGTCTAATTTTACACTCTATTCTCTACCCATTGAGGTTTAATTATGTCTCCAGAGCGCAGAAAAATCTACATATTATAGTGTGACAAGGCTTTTGTTATTGTAAATTATCATTTAATTTGGAAAAGCATTCCTTTGCTGGGAGAATTAACAACATGCTGGGTTTATTTGTTTGAAAGCTGTAGTTCAGTGGCTCCTGCTTTATATCTATAAGGGCAGTCAAGACTGGCCGTGTGAAAGTCACACTGATGTATTATTTAACGTTTCTATTTTCTGGCCTGTCATTTACATACTTACACACAGTCAGAGGCTTCCTATGAATAAAAGACCATTTCCAATGTGGAGACTGGTGACAAGCAAGGCGGTTTGTCAAGTGATTGACAGGTATGACAGCATGACAGGAGGAGGCGATGGGAAAAGATTTCACCAACAGTGAACGCTTTGACAGGTGAATTTAAAGGTGCAGTAAGTATAACTTGTATTGCACCATGGAATTATGACTGAAAGACAAGATAATCTAAGATTTACATTTCTATTACTTAGACCAACCCTTTGACATGAGACACCCAATTTAAACTGAAAGTGCCGTCTTTCGTCTGTGGTCGCCACCAATAATATCTGGAGCAATTTGAATCAAAATGATCTAATTTGAAATTACATCTTGCTTGATGTGTCATCTTAATTTCCAAATAGCTCATTGTGAGTGAACAGATGGAAGAACATGCAATCAAGGTTGATAAAGCATGACAATTTAATATTGGAATTGAGCCCATTAAACCATTTGCGATCGTCACATCTGCCTCTTAAAAGTGATTTATCATTGAATGAGCCCATTACTTGGTTTTCACCCAAATCACTGAGCGTGAGATCGATTAAGCCTCCAAAAGTCATTTTGTATGAGTACGGCGTGACGCCCCATAAGTCTCAAAGTGACAAACATGTTGCTGAAAAGTACGGCTGCTTTTCACTGCCCTCCTCAAACATCAGCATTCCCGGGCTGCTGTCTCGCCCAAACAATCAAAGGTGCTTTCATCCTGTGAAATTATGAGCTTGTTTGCTTGCAATTAGTTTGGTGTGAACCAACTCTATTAGTGCGGCTCAGTGATTTTCTCTCTTTCCTCCTGACAGATCGCTGGATTCGTGTTGTGTGCATAATTAACCATCAATGATTGGCTTCTGGGCTGAAGTGGAGAACATGAATAAGACAGGTAGCCGCCTAACTTGATCATGGACCCTTAAAAGTGTTCAAAAGAGACCACTGGCTTTTTTTTAATCTAACTCCGTTTAGATGAACCTGATCTCAGAAGTCAGCTCTGGTCAGATTTCATCTTGGACGCTCAGAATAATGACACAAAGAGAGGGGATCTCATCTGGTCCAGTCCAGGATCCACATTTGGCCTTAGTCATCAAGATGTGACCCAAAGTTTTGAGCCAATCAAATCTATTTCATAAAAAGTAGTACAGTAGTCTTTTTCAGAATCGATTTTAAAATCCTTTTATTGGTTTTCAGAGCTTTTAATGGTCTGGTATCACGGTTGTGTTTATCAGATTTGTTCAGATGCCCTCAGCTTCTGGAGTCATCTTTAAAAGTTCTCAACAGCTTTGTCTTGGTAAATTGAGTGTTTCGTTTCCAAATGGTGTTTCATTTTTGGTAGCTGTGTTTGACCATGTTCACAAGTGCTGAGTTGCGAGCTCGCTACTGATGTGACGATTTGGAACTCACTGTCCCACCATTGCTGGCAGCATGTGGCTGATGCCCCTTAAAATAAAAGCACAACATTAGAAATTCAATAGACTTCAAAATAAAAGTTTGACATTATTCTCCCTCTTCCTTTTTTTCACACATACGTCAACTCACTCCAAATGGACCCACTTTTGAGTCAGTTCAAAACCACTTGTGTATATCATCAACAGTTGCTCCCTGCACAACATATTTGGCACGTTGGTTTCTTTCAAACCTGACCAGGGTCATCTCCAACCTTAAGTATGTCATTTTTATTGTTACCATGACAACGCAGGTCATCTAACCTTCAAGAATAGTCCTACTCATTTTAACCCAACAAATCAGCGTCTCCTGAACGTATCAGATCACTTATTTTAACTTAAAACGTGATCCTTTCCTTTCCTGAACCCGGCCGAGTTGTTTTTGTAATAAAACCAAACCTTTGTTATTGCATTGTCACGTTAAAAAGTAGTTTCATTTTTTAACAGTGGTTTGTAGCAGGGATAGAAGGTGCGGACTGGTGACGGGGTTGTGCTGATGAAGTCGTCAGATTAGACGACATGTTGGTGATTTATTTGGAGGACTGCGTGATTGTATAACGCTATGTCAGATAAAAAGAGCAATTGTTGCGTCAGACACCATTTTTGACTCCAGCTGGGACGTTTGGTCAATTCGGGACTCATTGTGTTTGATTCTGACACCGTAGCTTTTCTCATAGACTTCCAAGTACATGAAAAATATGTTTTCAATACGCTGTCATGTAAGATTTGCAGAGAAGACTACAAACAAAAAAAAAATCTTTGTATCTTTTAATGGCTTATCAAAATATTGAAATTTGGTTAATTTTGTATCACTTAAAGTGATTTCACAACTGTTTCAGCTCAGTTAACATTTAAACTGTGAAGGCACTGGATTTATCATTTTAGTTTAAAATCCACTTCATCCTGCCCTGGACTTATGTTGTGCTTCGTACCCTCTGTACCCTCTTCGTCTGTGCCTTCAGCCGGCCTCTGAAAGATCCAGTAAATACAAAAAGTGGTAAATAATTAAAAAAGACAGGTGGTTATAGGTCAGTGCAAAGTACGGGGCCATAACTGACAATTATTTCTCTCATTATAATCATGTGGTGTCACAGATGGTGATCACAGCTTTCTGGGTGACATATTGCTTGTTTTGTTTACACCCCCATCCAAGACTCAAAATTATTCCGTTTACTGCCAAAGAGAAATGAAAATCAGTGAATCATCAAAATGTATCGGCTGGAGGTATCAACGCATCTGTGGAGCTCTGGGGAAGTTTGTTGTTGGGCCCCTAATCACCCTCACAGGACAAAGCAGGTGCATTACTTCACTGGAGAGCTGACAGTTGGCTCATCGACTGACAGAAAATGAATTTGCGTTCATTTTGACAACAGATTAGAAATGTTTTAAAGCAAGAAAGATAAACATGTTCTGGTATCAGCTTTTTTAATGTGAATATTTGTTTCTTTTAATTCTATGACGAAATTTAAGGAGTTTTAAAACCTTTATTTGAACTTCAGGGAACAGTAATTTCCACTTTCCAATATTTTTTGATACAACCAATCACCTCCTACAGAACATAATTTAGATGTATTGATAATGAAAATAATTGTTGCTTCCAGCCTGAGGCTACTTATGGAATGGTGATGAGAATGAGGAGCATATTTGCATCAGCCATAGGTCTATTTCTGATCGGAAGATTTCCCTAGTAATCACCATAGGGACCCCTGGAAGTCCCCTAAGGACTGCTGGATTTACATGTGCGGGTCCTCCTATCAAATCTTCCTATTCTTGCTTAATAATTTATTCTTGACAAACGCAGCCTGACAACACAGACTCTTTTCTCTCTTCCTCTCTCCCCGGGTGTCTCTGTCTCTCTATCAGCTGGGTTAATTCTCAGCGGACACTGATGCGCACAACAAGGCCTCTCTCTCTTTCTCTCTCTCTCTCTCTCTCTCTCTCTCTCTCTCTCTCTCTCTCTCCTCTCTCTCTCTCTCTCTCTCTCTCTCTCTCTCTCTCTCTCTCTCTCTCTCTCTCTCTCTCTCTCTCTCTCTCTCTCTCTCTCTCTCTCTGTGTGTCTCTCTCCCTCCCCAGGTTCTCTCCTCTATCCCGTCTCCCCTCCTCTGCTCTGCACCTGCTCCTCCCCTCCTGCCTTATTATCCTCAGACTCAGAGCAGCGCTCCGTCCTCGCCAAGTGATGCTCCGCGGCGGCGCACATCGGTGGGTTCTCACCGCCCGCTGCAGGGAGGACCGCTCCGGCTTGTTTTTCTCCCCTGAAAAACACGCACCGAAGGGCGACTGAACATGGGAATCTAACGGGGCTGGAGAGAGAGTGAGGTGGAGGAGGGCAGAGCGAAAAAGAAGCACACAAGTCCCATCCGAGAGAAGAGATAGGGAGGAGGAGGAGGAGGGGGACGCCGGGGAAACGGTCCCGCCGGGACGGAGGGACGCAGCGGATGGTTTTGTGCGCTACATAGTTTGGAATGGACTCAACATGCTGGTTTTGGTTGTTTGGCCGTAGAGAAGAAGATCCCAGGATTTAAAGGAAGAGCTTGCTGGAGTTGCGGTCAGTCGCTCGGTGCCTCTATTTGTGATGGAGTGAGTGGAAGAGAGGGCGCACAGCAGCCGAACTTCAGACTCACCATGAAATCAGTGTTTTTCAGCCGCTTCTTCATCCTGCTGCCCTGGGTCCTGATTGTCATCATCATGATCGATATCGACAGTAAAAGGACGATCCGGGTTCCTGCAGCCGGTCGGACGGCCAGGGCGCAGCGGACCGCCCGAACCGGCGCTCCGGGGTTAGGTGGCACCCACAACCAGTCCGCCCTGCCGGTTATCTACGCCATCACTCCGACCTACACTCGTCCGGTGCAGAAAGCGGAGCTGACCCGGCTGGCCCACGCCTTCCGCCAGGTGCCCCGCTTCCACTGGATCGTAGTGGAGGACTCGACGGTGCGCACAGAGCTGGTGGCGCGCTTCCTGGGCCGGTGCGGCGTGCCGTACACGCACCTGCATGTGTTCACTCCCCGCAGGTTCAAGCGCGCCGGGATGCCACGCGCCACCGAACAGAGGAATGGGGCTCTCGCGTGGCTCCGGCAGCACCGGAGCAAGCGGGACGCCGGGGTGGTTTTCTTCGCGGATGACGACAACACGTACAGCTTGGAGCTGTTTGAAGAGGTAACATTCGTCCACAGTGCATCATTTTCTGTCCTCATCACAAGAGCATCACGGGTGTGGAGTGGGTTTGGGAAGGTGGGGCACTTACAGCATCAGAAGAATACAGGCTAAAGGCTACTTACATTCTTCTTTTTTTTTTAATTAAAATTTAAAAAAATAAATAAAATAAAAATAAAAATATATATATATAATGTACAACATGTATACTTTAATAATGCAGCTTAATTAATATGAAAAATACATTAATTATGCCATATTTTATCTCGGCCATAAGATGACATACCTACCACAAATATTGAATAGGCTACCTCCTACTGCTGGGGCTACTCATATATTAAAGGACTTTTGTGCGCAAACAACATCCATCCAGTTCCCTTTGGCCTATGATCTCTGCTTGTGAATATATTCTTTAAAACATGACGAAAAATGTGACAGAAATTAAAAATGCAAGTAAAAGTAGGAAATAAAAAAATAAAAACGCTCTGTTACAAAGAAACACATCTAAATGATCTATCGCAGCAAGATGTACCAAAAGTGACGCTGTGTACCTTGTGAGAGAGAAAACAGAATACGTATGTAATAAACCACACCCTTCCTCAGGTCATCACAGCTTCATTTGCTCTGGTATGACTAGCAGGCTACTGTAAATTATGTTGGCCTATGTTTGTAAAGTTTAATGTTGAATTATGGCTTAGTTAAGAGACTCTGTGCCTCTTTATCTTTGCTGCTTATATTTTTACCTTGTGTTTTACTTTCCAACAAATTGTCACCTGTGACCACAGTGGCTCTTTCATGAAAGGTTACATAGGGTCGGTTTAAAGCATCAGAAGTTCTCAGCATGCAGATCACTGCTTCCGCCTGTATTCACACTATTAGCAGCATCAAGACCAAAATCCTGACTGTCTTTGTGCTGTGCTGTAGCCATTATGCTGCACAAAGAAGTCAGTGTTAGACATTCCCCCAGTGGGCTTATTTAAGAAACAAGTCAAACATTGAAAATGGTCAGATTCTCCAAGTTGATGGGATCCCACTGGAACCGTGCTTAAAAACCTCAGAGAGGCTCAGACCCCACTGATAGGGAGGTTGGTAAAGCTGCACTTGGTATTAAAGGAGTCTGTTCACAGAGTGAGAGTTGACTGAATGGTAAAAAAGACCCCCAAAAAATAGTCGGAGACAAAGAAGAAGTAATGAGTGACAGAAAGAGAGACGAGCGGGCTGGATGGAGGCGGTGCTGCTGCTCCGACTGTTTTGGTGCTGCCTGGTTGGCAAACCTTTTTCTTATCAGCAGCGTTTCTGTCCGTTTTTTCACTGATCCACTCACCAGCACTGAATTAATAGGCGAGATTTTGTGTGATTATGTTGTTTGATCCAGGTCGCTGTACCATGGGGGGAGATTGTGAGGCGCCGATGGTGATGCTGCTTGTTTTAAACTGAATGAAATGATCGACTTTTATCGTTATATATTATGTTTTGATCATTTCATACTCTTCAATTGATATCTAGATGTAAGACCGTCTGAGTCAGCATTTAGACGGTCTTCTAATACATAAAACCATATTGACTTGCTGTAAGCTGCAAATCACATTAGATGATGTGCCAGTATCAACCTCGTATATCGGTAAACTGATACCTCCATATACATCCACTCAGCGTCTGAGAGTGTGTTAATATGTTTCATGTTTATGTCAATGTGCTCTATATGTGGTTTTTATAGCAGCCAGTGCTTGTTTATGTGAAGGCCTCGCTGTCTTCCTTCAATACATCGTGCTCTTAACTTGCCGATGATGAAAAGAGATCCGATCGCAGAAGCAACAAAACATTCCTCGCACTCTCATCAATGCTCAAACCAGTCTGGAAGAATGCCTCTGATTGCTGATTGCTCCTCAGTCTGATTACTGCCATTCAATGAGCCCAAAATGTGAAGCTGCTTTAGTTTGAGATAACATCACACTTCTCATTCAGAATGCTCCACAGTTTGATGCACATTAGCTGAGAACTGAACTGAAAAAAAAAAAAAAAATCCATTTTAATATAGTCGATGTTTGTTTGTGTTGCTTTTGAAAGCGAGGTTGAGCAAATAGCATGCAGTTTGTTTAATTATTGGAGCTCTGCAGCTTCATCATTTCGTCATCCACTGATCAGACAATTATTTTACAAATCAACATTTTGATTCAAAAAGTGTCACAAAACAGCAAACAATGCCCGATACGATTTCCCACAGCTCCTGGTTCAGGTTTTGAATTGAATGTTCTGTGACCGTCACTCCAAAACTCAACAATAAGTTAATTTACAGTATTATGTTGTTAAAAAAAACTGTGAATTGTCACATTTGAGAATCCAGAAGAAGATTATGTTTTGCAATTTTGCTCAATAAACTACTTTCTCAAAATTAATTGATTGTAAAAACAGTGGCAGAATCATTTTCTTTGGTTTGGAATATATCAGCCAGTTAAACTCTACAGGGTTTAACACCAAAGAGGACAAACTAGAACTGCAACCACGTGTAGCGATTATTATTTATGAGAATCATTCTGAAATGACAGTTAATGATAAGTACATGTAACAATGAGGTAACAGGCTTTATGCTAAGCTAACATGCTCACAGTGTCGATGCTAACATGCTGCTGTTTCTTAACTAGAAATCTGCATCTTATTGGCATTAGCAAAGTCATTATTTACAGACTTCGATGAAAAATAGTGGTCTTGCCAACTTTCAAATCTTAATAAGACTGGAATGATAGAAAGTTCTGATAAATTCGACACTAATGTGGAAAACCAAACTGGAAAAGCAGACACAGTGAAACAGTTTAATGTCATCAAACTCACTTATATTGGTGTTATATTGTTAATGGATTATATTATATTCCTCACACAACCAACTCTACAATCATCCACCCATGCTGATGATATAAAGTCGTGATCCGTTCCTTGTATGCATGCAGCCGTAATCCGGTCGCAAACGACTCATCAATCAAAACGCAGCACAGTTAATTCTCCACTTTAGCCCAGACTAAAGAAATCCTGCTTTAATTAAGTACATGTTGGCTTTAGAAGGATTTCCCTGAATGCAACATGTCGGTAAAAAACCCTGAACCCAGACGACTAAAGCTATTCCTTCTCTCACACACAGATGATCGAAGATGATCACAGGCATACAAGTGCATTGAAATGTTTTTTTTTTTCTGGGCCCAAAGTGTGCTTTAAGGTAGAACGTTTTCATATTCAAAATAAATTAATTCAAATACAAGATATGTACAAACGTGACACACGATCCGTTAGATATGAACAGGGACATGCAGCGATGCTTTGCACAGGATGTTGACTCTGTTTGATTCGGTGACTGTGGCTCAGTGTAAAGAGCATCTGTTTGATTTGTTGATAGCACAGTGTCTTCTCTTCGTCCTCCTTCCTATTTCATTTCGCAGCTCCTCTGTGCAGGTAATGGCCTGTCATAGAGAGATAATAGGCTGTCATATGGCAGTAATAACCTGCAGAAACTGTCTGCCGGCTTTAGACTGATGACAGGCACTGTGCTTATAGTGGATACCAACTTCACATGAGAAACCCTGATATCATTTCAGGAGGAATAATAATGGTGGCAACATTTAAGCAACTAAACTATGATTTTACAACTATCCTGGTAATAACATCTTTTAAAGTAATTCATTGTGTTTAATATACTGTGCCTGCAACGGTTTTGTAAAACTACATATTAAAGAATGAGTTTGGGTTTCCTCAAGCCTAATTTTATCCAGTATTGTAATATTGGACATGAAGCAGTACCATCGTAGAGACACTACTGAAAACCCACATCCTCATTTGAGTTCCTCTGCACGATGCAGTTCTATCAGTCCATACTAAAAGTGAGGGTCCTGATCAGTCATTAGAGATGATTGATGCAGACATAACATAATCACCATCTGTGCCATGTGGTGATTTAAAAAATATGGATGACCAACAGTACTGCAGGTCATGTGTTTTGGCACCATTCACTGTAGTTGTATTTACATATTTACTATTCTAAATATGTCAAAAATACAGTTCAGAAATGCACAGTTTGGGGCTCTACGTGTAATTTAATTATCGCAATGCAATGATCATTTTTAGTTTTTTATTGGATAATCACATAGCAGAATGTTTTTGAAGGTTTTGATGGTTAAATGGTTGTTGGGTTAAATTGTTGAGCCACAAAGATTAGTGACATCTACCAGTATGGCTGTGCTCACACACTTTTCTGCCTCGTTAACTAGCATTTCTGGTACGCAGCTACTGCGCAACTATTCATGAGGTACCGAAGATTTGTCATTTTTAAACTCATTGTAAGTGAATTTAAAAGTTAACTGGATATCTTACAATGTCCAGTTATGTGAGCAGAGGTTGTGCTTCAGGGTCTGTAATTCCATAAAATCCGATAAGGATAAATTAGACCAAAATAATGTTCCTGTATTTGACAGCTGCAGTGGAGATAGAGAAAGGAGAGAGAAGGTATACATGCATTCAGCAGTTTTATAGTTCAACCACTTGCATACATTATCCTGCCAGACCATTAAATTATGAATCACTAACTTTTCCGTGCTTCATGGGGGAAAACGACTGTAATGGAGACATGGGGAATATCATGTAATATCGACTGATATAGTGATTGATTTATTCGTCCAGCTACTCAAATCCAATGAACACACTGACCAGTAACCTTTCATGCCATGTGACTGATGTACTGTGTTATCCTTACAATACATTTTGTAATGTAGACAACTAGAATGAGCACTTAGATTATTTTAATATCCTCCACAGTTTAAATGTACTGCTGTTATCTTTCCATTTCTTTCTTTAAATATTAAAATCTCAAAGCTTGCACTGGAGCTACACTTGAACAGTAAATATTTCCATTCTGTTTCTCTGCTCATTAACCCTCATTCATATAATGTATAGTTATATATGAGCACAGCAAGGACTCATAACTGGTAGCTTTTGGGTAAATATGTTGATTAAACCCTGACCATTTTTTAAAGTTTGACCATTTTTTTCTTCCTCAGCTGCCGTAGAGCAAAAAGCCCGGCTTTTCTGACCTGCAGCTGCCCAATTAACAAATGAGGTACTCCAGCTGGAGAAAAATCAGCCTCCTTCTGGGTTGTTGATTACATGAAAGTGTAACTGCCCGAGCTGTTCGGCTCGAGGAGCGCGCTACCAACTTCCACAGAGTAATGAGTGAAAGGTGTTACAACCACCCTTCGTTTGTCCCCGGTATGAAAAAAAGATTGGTACGTTGCAAATGTTTAACAGGCCTCTGCTCGCTCCCCTTCTCTCTCCGGCAGCAGAGCGAGAGCAGGAAGTCAGGTGGAAAGGCATTTAGCTTAAAGACAAAAAAGAAAGGGTGTGTTCTTCGTTTCCGCACATTAGTCAGGTCTCAGTTTGGCATGCTTTATTATGCACACGACTCGTTCCGGCCGAGTCGCCTCCAGGCAGTCGATGGAGTGTCAGAAAATGCAAGACTGCTTATTTAATGCCCCCCAAGCAATTACGCTTTGATTAGCCTTGAACACACACTGTTTCCTGTGTGCTCCTTGAAGGGATTTTTCCCTCTGCAGTCAGAGTGCAGCCATCACAGGAACTCTCTCACTTTTATTCTGCATGACTAGTCAGCATGATATTCATGTAGTTTACCTCATGTAGATTTTCACCTTTACATTGGACCTATTTTTTCATTCTTCGAAGATGTATTTTTGTGAGGACAGACAAGGTTGTTAAACTGCACTCAAACCATCATTGGACAGTGAAACTCAGTTTATGTCTGAAAATATATATATTATAGAATAATGGATTAAAAATGTCTTTGAATTTTTACTTTGCCTTTCATGTCATGAAAGAGTAGTACTATGTGTATAGATGGCACTCACCATGTTAATATCGGAGCTGTAGTATTGCATTGACTTTCCTAAAAAAGGACGAGGTAGGAAACAGAAGCAGCCGGAGGATCAGTCAGGATTTAACCCCGTAAACCCAAAGCTTTCTTGTTTTAACTCTGCCTGAAAAACCTCCCCAAATTTAGTCAGTAACACAACGGTGAGGACAAAACGACCAACCTTGTGCTCTGAGGATCAGACACTTGGGAGAAAGTTTTTCTTGTCTCAATCTGCTTCAGAAAACTCCATCAGAAAAGGACATTTTTACTTCTGTCAAACCAAATCTGTCAATAAAAGAGAATAAAATCCTCCTCATAACAAAGTGTCAGTGATACTGATGTTTTTTAACCTGTTCTAAAAATTATTAACTTAATTTTACCACATTTGATGGAACTGAAGTGAAGCACAGCAATATTACGGTTTCGTTCCCAGTTTACAGACAAACTTCCACGTCTAAGTCATCTTTAATTGTGTTCAGTGTCGTTGTCCACACACAAGTTTTGTACAATGCCGGATCATCTTGGTTTGTTTTTATGATTTTAGATTTTGCCCTGACTAGTAAGTTAGTACTGATGTTGGGGAATTCGTTGTTAGTTCTTATGTTGTAATACAGTGTTTGATTTGACTAATTAACTTATCAGTGGCTGCTAATGTGATGGTCTTTGAACAGTTTGTGGGCATCCTTGTGATTCAGATGCTTTAAACAAATCATATAATCATAACTACTTTCCAGAAATCAACTGACTTAGAGTAAGTTGTGACAAACCAGTATTATTAAATGAGAACTTATGACCCCCCCCCCCACACACACACACACACACACACACACACACACACACATTTACGTATAAATGGTTGATCTCAGAGTATTCACCAGAAAGTCCATTATTTTGACCTTAACTCTGCTTTGTCGGGTCAGTTTCTTGGCACACAGAGCCATTCAGACTTGGTTGCATAACAAGCAATCAGGAAAATTAAGCTGAACCCTTTTGTTAAATTTTTTTCACTCTTCATTCCTGAAAAGCTGACTCTGGCGATGGAGGTTTTTTTTTTTTTCAGCTGACGGCAGCATGGCAGAGCCGTTTGATTCAGCTGCAGCAGTCTGTCAGCCAGGCACGACTTTCGTCAGACCTTTTTCTGAATAATTGAACTCCCCTGGCCCGGAGAGCTCCACTGTCGTTACAGCGACTATTTCAGGGAGCAGGTACTGGAGCGAACGCTGTGTGCTGAGGAGTGACTCAGGAACACCTCTCTGGGATGGAGCCATATGGGTCTAGTGTTCATTTATTAGTTCTGATGTGGTGAGATGGCTTGTTAGATTGTGTTAGTGGTGGAAATCCACTGCAGCTAACATCTTGTCAATATTAATCAGACGGCTCGAGAAGGTGTGCTTTCATTTCATTTCTTTGAAAATTTATCTTTAGATTTGATTAGAATTTTTTTCCCATTTGTGTGTCTATATATATCTGTCATAGGTTATGCATGCCACTGAGGAGTCGGTTGGTCAGTCAGACTTTTATATTTTTGCAGGAAATGTTCCAAAGACCCACATGCAAACAGAAAGCCTAAATTTGATCATTTTTTTCCAAGCAGCCGACTGGAGGCCTGCAGAGAGCGGCGGGGTGACGGCAAGGTGGCACAAAGAAAAAGCTGGTGGGATAAAGGAACCAGAGCGACATGGGAAATTCAATTTCCTCAAACCCATATGAGCAATTATCATAATTACATAGTGTAGTGGGAGAAGTGAGGGGTGGGGGTTGTAATGTCAGGGAAGCGAAGCAGAAAAGAGGCAAACCTCGCGGAGAGAGATTGTCTATGGTCGGCTCGGTGAGAGGATAAGGATGGGGGAGAGAGGGAGATGACGGAGAGGCTTCAGGCTTTTAAGGGCCGATGTAAATGTAAAAGAGGTGTTATGCGGCGGCTCTCTGCTTATTTCCACTGCCTTCTTTTTTTTCCTGATTTGGCAGTTTGAAGAAACACCGTGTCTCTGCTCTCTACTCCCTCGTCAAATCACCTTTGTTCAGTTGTTGAGTGTGTGTAACGACGGCCGCTGAACAGAAGCTGATGTTCACTGAAGCTGATTTATTACAATAACATTTACATATCCTGCCTTTGGGGTTTGTGATAGGCTTGAAAAGGACACGTACAAAATCTTGAAACGTGTGTTCCCGGTTTTCAGTGTTCTTGTAGCTCGTTATATCGACCAGCAGGGTTCAATGATATCATAGACATTTTGTTCTTTGAATTTTGGTTTGCAGAACTTGAGATGTGTTTAGAAGCTGTATGTCAGCTTGTTGGTTGTCATTAGGGTGATGGTGATTGTGGATGTTGCTGCAGCAGTCGTGGAGGTTTGTAATCTGTTTTTAGTTGGTGTATTTCCTCCACTTCAATGTGTTGATATCTGGCTGTTATTCGTGGTTTAATGTGTGCAACATCAGAATGATCTTCAAAAGAAATTGTCCCAAAATGTTTCCTTTCTTTCAGAGAGTGAGAGGACAGGAACAACATCAACCTCATGTCTCGGCATTACACAGGAGCTGGAGGTCTGTTATCTGGATTAAGTTGCAGCAGCAATTTGTAGTGGTGGAACCATAGATTGAATATAAAAGCTTCCAGGTCTGAAATATGAGGCCAGAGTAGAAGTGCCTTGAGCTGCAATACCACCGAGGGCCGCAGAGTATTGGCTCTAAAAAATGAAGTACAAAGTCAATCAATTTTTTCCAAGTCATTACGGTGTCATTTGCTAAAGTCTTCTTACTAGTTTTCTGGTGGTCCATCTGAATATAATTTGATTGTCAATGAGATATTAGGCCTCAAAAATCGATATGTACCAGGGCGTGTCTGTTTGATTGACAGGCCTGTGGTGCAGTCAGGTTTCCACTATATTATATTAATCCAGTCTATTGCATGACTGCTTGTCTATGTGCAGCACTTTGGGTAACCTTTGTTGTGTTTTAAATGTGCTACACAAATACATTTTGACTTGACTTGACTACAAGTGGGCAGATGTAGTGTCTTCAGAGATCAAGTCAGACCCGCCGCTCGCTCCTCCTCAGGTTGTCCAAATATGGTCACATCGGCTCCAAAATAGTGAGATGATGACGGCCAACATACCAAACACAAGGCCCCAGAACTGACGTTCACAAACCAGTGGGTGACGCCAGGGTTAAATTGCCGCTTGGGTGGACAATGCAGCCAATTTGCTGTTGTGAACACCCAGGAGGATACAATGATTGCAAACGACTCCCTATGGAGCATACCCAGACCCATTATTCAATCCTAGGCTAGTATGACTGAATGACTGCATTGCATGAAGCAGTGAAACCAGTGCAAACAGCTGAGTGAAAAACTCCATCTAACACCACCATTAAAGTTGCCTTCATGCAACGTATGTGTCTGTAAGACCCATACATTAAAAGAAATGTAGTAATAAATTGAGAAATATAAAAAAAAAAAAAAAAAAAAAAAAAAAAAAAGATTTCATGGAGGGGTTAGTGTTGAAAGTATTTCTTGAAGAGCATTTTATCCATCCAATGAATGAAAATCGCTCAAGCATGTACAGCTTCATATCAGACGTGTTGCCAGGCATGTTTTGTGAGCACTGGTTTTACGTTTGGTCTCGGTATCAGGGTGTCTGTAGGTCTTCCAAACCACTGGTTTCACTTTCCTCAAGAAAAAGTCTTTAAAGGTATTCAAATTTGATTTACAAAATTCCTAAATATTTTTTTCTGGCCGGCCATATAAATAATGTTACATGCGATTTCAGCCAAAACTGGCAGAAAAATGTCCCACACTGTTGATCCAGACCTTTGTTATATGAAATATAAATGTGGATAGATAGATTATTTAGTTAAATATGTAATTGCTCCGTTTGCTCTAATCTAAATCCAGGTCACGTTAAGTGATGAATCATTGATATCAGTTGGAATTATTGATATGCTGCTTGAGAGTTCTGACAAAAATGTGATGTTAATGTTAAACATACTTAGTAAATAATTCTGGATTGTAATTATGGTTACACTCCTGGTTTTCATTGAAATCTTTGGCTGGTATGATGGTGAACACGGAGTAAATGTCCTCCTCTGTGGTCTTATTATTGTCTTTCTAATCCAGCAGGACCTGAAACTTTTTAGCTTTAACCACCAGGTAGTTGTTATTTAGTCTTATAAAACTGCTGAATTTAGCATATATATTTTGGTTTGTCCATAATTTTAAATATAGTTAATATAAACAGATGTGCAGTATATGTGCTTATACAGCTAGTTGAGAAGTACCATGGAACTACAATATATGTTTGTGGACACACCCCCGATACACATGCACCCTCATCTTGTCACTATTGTTTTTCCCACATAAACCCATAAAGCAGTCAACCTGCACACATATCATGCACCATTGCATCAGTTTCATAGCCCGTCCTCAGCCTCACTAATTTGATTCATTCTTTTTCTCCCAGCTCATTTCTTCCCCTCCCTTTCTCTGATTGCCTCCGCCATGCATATTAATAATGCACAGATAAAAATACGCTTGATTAAAATCACACCCGGCCCAGCCACCCGGACACTCGCAAACAACGCGGTGACAGCTCTCTCTCCGGGGCAGGAGGCAGGAAACAAGAACATCCATAATGGATTTCATATACTTCATCATTAAGAGTCTCTTTGTGTGTACACACTATTCACTTCTCACCTATTTGTCTGCAGGGAAGGGAGTCAGAGTTGATTACGCGACCGAACCGGGGCGCTCCCAGACAGAGTGTCCTGGCTGCGAGTCAAATGAAATGTGATTCCTCTCAGCACTCCATTCTTCACCCCCAGCTTTTCTTTTGTTTACTTGTAAATAGCACGCCTCTACCGACCGAGCTGCCAGTGGTGTAATTTGTCAGGACTTACAGGTTGTCATGCACTCAGCTGCATCTGAAATAATTGTTCATGTGTGGCAAAAATGAATTATTTGTTATCTCAGCGCAGCATCTGCCCTCGGGTGAAGATATCCATATTGATAATAAGATGGGAGCTTTCTTAACGCATGACAGTGTCCGCGGGTGGCCCCCCAGTATGCAGCTAAACCTGATGCAGAGCACAGAACAAAGGTTCAGATTTATCAGCGAAGCAAAGACAGCGTGGACTCGGAGCAACTGTTTTTAGACTGAAGGAATGGATTTACATTTTGCAGTAATATTTCCCATTTTAAAGTCCCTATAACTTCCTTATCAAACTATTTTTCCACACACAGATTTCATTCATTCGTATTGCAGAAATGTGGACTTCAACTCAGGTCAGACTCGAGTCTTAAATCGAGTCTGTGGCCGTAGAATTTGCAGCTTATCTTTAATATCTGTGACTCGTGACGGCACTTAACTTGACCGGTTTGTTTAGATGTGACTTTTCCCTGCAGAGTCACACTCTTCTTCAGAAAACTTAAAATGCAGAATGGTGGACTCTCCCGCTGACTTTAACGAGGACTATCGTGAGTCTTTTCACTTTGTTGGCATTTATTTAAATATACAAAGATACAAACGGTGGACACAGATACAGAAAAACAACGGGACACTCCTCAAAAACAGTGAACGTCAGGGAGATGATGTAATTCCAGCGCCCATCATCTGAATGAGAAGAAACATTCTAGCTGGAGTGTGACCTGCTGATATCAGACGAGTCCACAGACCCAGTCAGTGAGTTTGGAATTTCCAGCTCATATCAACAGTATCTTCCTGTTTAGGTATCTTACAGAAATCAACAAAAATAAAGATAAATACATATACATACTAACTTCTCAAGCTGATATTCACTCATCTAGTATCTACACTAGAACAGCTGGCTACATACAGGAACCTTGTTTTAAAAAAAATTAACAAATCTCATGAAAGAAAACGTACTAGTTAAAGGACAAAAATCACGAAGTTGCAAAGTGTGACACAGAAAACTATGATGGAAGTTTAGGAGAAGATACGCAGTTTATCACTACCCTGAGTTACATTTGATTGTGGCAGCACCCTCTAATGAGGGTTTCGCCAAGCAGGAAACGATGTGAGGTAGTTCTGGAGCATGACACGCACATAGAGAGGTTGAGGTGGACGGATGGGTCAACAAAACATTGGACTTTAACAGGGAAGATCGCTGCTCATTTCCTGTTTCAGAGCGACTTTTAGCCATGACTGTTCCATTACTTTACTGTATGTTTAATATTGGAGCTATGATGATAAAGGTTATATATAAATATAGCTTAAATAAACTACTGCAGGAAAACAGCCAGTCAAGGCTACATTCATCAGCAACTCTATATTTGATAAATGTATGTGTTCTAACTGATGGTTGACGAGTCATTCTGCTGATTTAGAAAAATATCTTGTCCACTTTGAAATCACACATTCATTTGCTGAAGCGAAAGATGTCCCAGTTTTCCACCGGTACTTAAACGCAGCATGTATTTTATAGATCTGTGTGGAGCTTCAGACACCCACGGGATCTGTGTGTATCAGGTGAAAAACAATGTCTGACTAATTGCTTTGTGTATTTGTGTGCTGGTATTGCACACAAAATGTTTTGCACATTTCTAAATCTTATTATAATTATTATTATTTTGTGTATGATACATCACTGTGAGCATTTTGAGTCTAATTTCTCTCCATAAAAACTCCTGTATCACTGCTGTCTCCAAGAGTCTTCTGTGATCACAAATCTAAATATTTCTATCCATCTCGACACATAAACTCTGCTGGTGTCACTGTAGATCCTTTAATACGTATCTGTGAGCATTTAGAGGCTAATTTCTCTGCATATTTTTGGTCCTGGTCCCAAACAATGCTTGGCTCAACACCACGGGGAATTGCTTAGCATCTTCTCTGATCCAAACCACATATTATCTTTTTGTTCCTCGACTGTTATTTCAGTTTATTGTATATACAGCTGCCATTTCTATCTGTTTTTGGAGGGTTGGGAGTTTTTTCTTATCCAAATCCGTTCTTTGAATAGAAATGGTTTTATATTACACAGACAGGAAAGTCCTTTGAGGCAGTTTTGTGATTTGTACGGACCATGTCAAGTTACTTTTCTTCTTGTACTGAGTGTAATTTTTTTGGGGCCTGGAGGGCTCTATAGACTTGTAATGTCAGACTACGTAAATAAGACTGATTTGACCCCCTCTGAAAATACAGTTCATTAACAGGTAATAAATATACCTCAGATTGCCCAGAGAGACTGTGTATTAAAATGAATGCTCACTCTAGTCAGTGTTGTACTAGTAACGGGATCCCTGATCAGTGTTTAAAATCTTTTCATGTTAAATTGAATTCATCTCCAATAAGGAAATTAATTGTCTTGCCCTAGAAATAAATGCACTCCAAGACATCTATCTGTAGATTTAAAATGTGCAGCTTTAAAATGTGCAGCTGCTGCTTCATAAACAATAAGAAGCCGAGTGGATGTGTCAAAGAATTTGTTGAGTTTTTACACCCCAAACAAAGATGCGTTATCTGAAGATGTGGAAACTCTCATCCAGAAAAAAAGAAAGAAAGAAAATGATCTCCACAAAATCCCACTGAGTGTTCTGGCAGCAACCTTTGCTGCTCTTCCTTCCCAGCAGAGTCCCCGTGGGGAGCCGGTGGAGTTTGCTCTTGATTTCAGAACCGATCATGAGGTTGAGCTCTGTGGTTTGTGGTCTCTCAGAGAGTTGTTTGTAGATAATGTTATCCAGAGCAGGTGCTCTGTACTGAAGCAGTACAAAACGGAAGCCCGCTTTCTCATTCTTTCCCCTTATTTGTCTTTTTTCTTAAAATACCTTCTTCATACAACTTTATCATTTTGTTGCTCTCTGCTGTGATGAACATTGAAGTAATTTCATAAAGCAGAATGCCAGCCTGAAATGATCAGGTGTGTGTTTTGCTTTCTGTAAAATCTATTTGCACATGGCTGTTAAAAGCTTTTTACTCATCTTGCTGTGAAAAATAGGCATTAAAAAGCATGCACACACACACACACACACACACACACACACACACACACACACACACACACACACACACACACACACACACACACACACACACACACACACACACACACACACACACACACACACACACATTTCCCAAACTAAAATACTTTCTGTGTCAAGGATTACATTCGAGGTTGTATTGATTTTCTTTTCTTTGACTCCACACTTTCCCAGGATTGTTGCAGTGTTGGTGACTGTTTAAAACTCAAATTCTGTAAAATAGGAATTTAATACAAAACCTTTTACTGATGAAATTAATAATATATTCTAACAATATTCTAAAAGTAGGAATGTTGTCAAATTACAATTACAAGTGATTTAAATTGTTTTTGTTAGTATTAAAAATAATGAAATGATGAAAGACAGACTGAGCTCCTGGTTTCCTTCTGAACTGGAGTTTGTATTTTGGCCTTGAAGGATTAAATCCTCAGCTTCAGTCAGAACTACCGGACATACTTTCTGAACTTGAACGTTCTGACGTGCAGATATGAAGTTTGATGGCTGTTTATAATTAATTCAGAATATGGGATCAGCTTTCATCACATATTTTGCCCTTTTTGATCTGTCACTGCCGATGTGTTTAAAGTGCAGCAGACCATCAATGTTACACCCTAGACTTTTATGATTCTGCACCAATAAGGAATTGTAGCATTATAGGTATTTTCAATCCTTAAATCTTGCCTCATGTTCCCTCTGCTAACACAGTCTGCTAGAAATTATGTAACTAAAATGCATCAAATGCAACTATTATTACTAATGGGATGTTGCCATCTCAATGCAATTTTTGCTTCCCATTCTCCATTAACACACATTCACACAGGAATGATGGCAAGGTTCCTGCCATCAGGACAACTTGGGGTTCAGTGTCTTGCTCAAAGAAACTGACATACAGGGATTGAACCCCCAACCCTACAATCTTGCTCTACCATCAGCTCCTCCAGCTGTAGTGAAAGACCCTTCTAACCCTGAGCCTGAAGCCTTTTGGTCCTCTACACATTAGGGACCATGTTGCTGAATGCTAATGCAAAAGCACAGACTGTATTATGTATGAAACATTATTACATAACACATTTAGATAGCTGGAATTGTATTGAAACTGATCATATCAGTAAGATGGTCATTGATATTTTTTTTTTCTTTAAAATATCCAATCGAGCTTTACGGTGTCTCCTGTGGGGATGACAGCATTGTTCACCTTGTATTTTGGTTTACATAGACACTTGCAGCTCCAGCACTATTTTCCAACTTGTCCTACCTTTCAGGAGTCAAGTTTCCAACTGTGGCACAAATTTTTAACTAAATTTCGAGGAATCTGTAAACTGTTTCATTGAGCTGCTAACTGTTGTCTGAATACTGGAGGTGAGATCACCAGTTGGTGCTGATTCTGAAGTAAAGAGTCATTGAATGATTTCAGACGAAGACGGATCAATAATATGACATCGCTCTCTATTTGAGTCGACATGAAAACGATGATCAAAACGTGATGAAGATCTGCAGTTCAGTTTCCTTCATAAATAAATTTGGAAAAGATCACAGTTTTTACAAATGGATCAGCTGCAATTTGTTGTGTCTCCAGGGAGCCGAAGCTTCAGTGGATGTTGAGTGCTTTGTTGCTTTAAAGAACAAACCAACATAATTATCTCAGCCAATCATAAACTTTTTAGCAACTTGAACTATCGAATTTCCAGCATTTCCACTCTGTTTTGATGTGCTACACAAAACCATCACTGTCCATGTGTCGTTTAACGTCAATGCAAGCTTTTTTTTTTTGTATTTCTATATTCTTATCCTGAAAGTCTCGACACTTATTTCTGTGAGACTTGACGTGAGAGTCATTGAAGCTTGTTTAACGACACAAACTTGTTTCAACTTGATGTTGATGAAAGTCAAGCTGTTTGTGAAATTTAACATTAGCATAACTGGAATCTGTAAAATTCTTCAAAAGGCAGCTTTTGCTTCCAGTTGTGGGCAGCGTTCATTCACCAAAATGTTACCCAAATAGTAAAATGAGTTTCCCTCCAAAAAAAAAATTGCCCTGCAGTCTAAAATCAGTTGATTTACAGTAGCTGCCATGAATGTGTTGTCAGAGCAGTGCTGTACTGGGACAGAAAAAGAGGAAAGAGTTCAGTGAGACACTAAAAACATCCTGCTGCTGTCCGTGACGTAGATAGAAAGCTGTTAAAGGACGGTGAAATCTCAGTAAACCACAAACCAAGAGGAGTTAACCCACTTTACATTTTGTTTTGGATGATTTCTGTACCATATTTAAACTCCATCTTCAGGCAGGTTGGACTGATGCTTCAAACTGGGGAGAGCTAGACTATCTCGTGTGGGAGACCAGGACCACTTCTCATTGTTATTTGAACACATAAAGACAAAGTTTTTCTTAAATCACTTTCATTTGTAAGAATGATTGTAGGTTTGTGTGGCTGACATTACAATTATCCATTAATGCAATGAAAGGAAACACTAATTAACTTATTAAATTGGTACTTAATGCAAATACACAGAAATCCATGCTGCTCTAAAGATCCAAAGACAGAGATTACAGTAATTTGCATATCTCTACTGCAACAGAGACAAAGAATGTAAATATCTTGTTATCTTGCTCAAAGATAAATGTACACTTAAACATCGTATTAACACCCTGACCGCTGTTCAGCCTGTACAAAGACTATTTTACTACTCTTACTTCTGGATCGTGTAGATGTCACCATAGACATGCTGCTGCCTTAACTGCTGTTATTATAGTAAACTTATATTATATTTAGCTCTTTGGTTCATTACTACAGATAATTTCACTGCATGCAAATGTTGTTATTTATTTGCACGAGGAAGCCTGGTCTAAAAATTGCCGTCTTATATCTCTTTTATACTGTGACACAACTTACAAACAACTGCTTATTATTATTATGATTATAAAAATAATAAAAACACTCCTAAACGTTTTGTAAATAATTACTCTGTATCTTCCTCTAACTAAGCCTCGGTCCTGTTTATGATTCAGTTCGTATCTGTTCCTGTCACATCACTTGATTTCTGTTTCACTGTACCTCCATGCTGTATAACAGTATGTACTTGTGCGCTCTGTATAAACAAAGGTGTAACCAGAAGTTCAGTGCTGCAAACTTTTCCTGTGCCAGCAGTGATCTGCAGACGGTGGCATGAAAACCAGCGTGTGCTAAAGCAGTCGCCACCGAGCAGAATAATGTACCATCTGCTGAAACGCTGTCACCCCACAGCTTTGTTTGGCTCCCTGCAAACAATGTGACATTGAAATGCAGCAACGTTGAAAATTAAAATTGAAACAGCATCTGTAGTCGAGTGCCTTCACCACCAGCACCCAAAAAACGGTATCTTTCTGACATCAGCTCAAAACTGTCTCCAAAGCTGGTGCACCATGACTATAATACGTAATATAATTCAACTTGATGAAGCTGATGCTGAATCCAACATCTCCTGATCACTACTGTCTGTCACTGCTCGCATGTTGGAGCAAAGATGAATTCATGCATTCATTTTTAATTCGATTTTTATCCTCGGAGCCTCAAACAGGGAGAACTAAAATCACATCACACACAGATATAATCTGGACACATTCCATTTGTGTTGCATAAATGAAAGCTATAAAGACAACAAATGGGAAAGCAGTAAAAAGTGATGTTGATATATCTTGGCACACGCTGCCAATGGTTTTTATTTCACTCATTTAATGCAGCATGGAGGAGCTCAACGGGTATTCATGTGAGACAGATGTATTTTAAGTGGGCTATATAATGGATTATTGACATCTCACTCCTTAAGCACGAACTTCCTGTGTCTGATGAGTGACATACACAATTCACTGAGCTGTCATTGGTCTCAAGTCATTGGCTCTCAACTGGAGAATCAGCACCACATAACTGTTATTCTTCAGATTTCACATTTTTACAATCACTTTAAGGCAAAAGTGTCAATATAATGAAAGAAGCCTAATTTGCTTTGTAACTGTAAACTTAACTGAATTTAAAACCTGCAGCACTTTTTTTTTTTATACAACCAATGGATCAATACCTGTGAAATGTGAAAGCGATACTAATAGTCACCAGCCCATCGATAATTATCACCAAAAATCTGTACTTCCCCCAGCTCAAAGGAGAATTTTAATATCTTTAAGCTGATTGTTGGTTTTTACAACAACTTAATTGTTCCTGTTGAGTCTGACCGCTGTCGTCAACCTTGTCTCCAGCAGCGGTTTTAGCGGATTCTTTCTGATCCCATAAAGCAAATTCAATGTACATTTAAATAATTTTTAGATGATGGTCAGGAGTTTTGAGAGTCATTGAGTTGTGACATCATCTAAACATTTTCCAATCGCTCTAATTTGACAAACACAATTTCTGATGGAACTTATTGACAGAGGCTATTTGGCTTCCAATGTGTCCTGATAACATTATACTCTGATAAAGGGTAGAGTTGTATTGACTGTTGTTCATTGTTGCTTTTTTTATATTAAGACAAAGATTCACAGCTGGTTGGTGTTTGAGAGAAATTATTCTGATCTTTGTGGAGTTTTACAAAGATTTTCTTTGGGAGACGTCTATGATGCAATAATTT
Organism: Brachyistius frenatus; assembly: GCF_029030835.1. Classification (NCBI taxonomy): domain Eukaryota; kingdom Metazoa; phylum Chordata; class Actinopteri; family Embiotocidae; genus Brachyistius; species Brachyistius frenatus. The sequence continues at coordinate 226,636 of NW_027210607.1, read as the reverse complement.
CATGGAGGAGACATGGCCTTTCAAGGGAATATAAAAAGCAAATTTCTTCACTCTGTAATTCAGCCTGATAGTTCAGGAAACTGCAAGATGCATGTAAAACACAATAATAATGTACTTTGGAAGTGCTTGAAAATGACTGAATCTGACTTGCGAAACCCCCAGGTGACAACAAAAACAGTAAAACCATAAAGACAGATAACAATAACTAGTTTATTCATGTAAGAAATTAGATGTATTCTCTGGTTTCTAAATGTCCATCAAAGGTCGGTCTTCAAAGTGTTCAAACATTAGACTCCCTGTAAACCCAGCTTGATCCTGAATGTGTTTGGATAGCCATAGACTCCATTCTAACGCTCTCTAATAATGTGTCAAACTGTACTGAGCTTTGAGGTGCAGCATTCAAACCAGGGGATCATTAGCAGTCAAACTAGAACTTTGCCGCTAGGCTAAAATAACGATCGTATCCAGGAACGATATGGGAACGACCATCGCACGGAGCCAGCCGCTCTTTCTCTCCTTTTCTTTTCATCTTTGTGTTTTCACAAAGCAGAGGAGCAGGAGTCTTTGAAAAATGACCTGAGAGAAAGGCAGACAGCAGCAAAAGAGGAGCGGGGGGTGGGGGGAGGCGGGGGGGGGGGTTCAGCATCACACGGCCAAACTCAAGGGGCCACGGTATAAATGGGGAAAGTGCTTCAAAGCTGGTGGTGTTGCTCAGGGGCCCAAGCAGGAAAAGAGGTGTTCGGGTGCAGGCAGGAAGAGACGGAAATAAGAGAAATGGAAGTAAACAGAGACGTGAAGGAGAGCAGAAGATGCTTATCTATGTTCTTGAGATGGAAGTGAGGTCAGACGCTCACTAAATGTTCAATTCATCCACTTCCTTTCATTCGGTTGAATCTAAAGATAAAGTCACAGCATATCATGTTATTTATTGGAAGATGAATAAGTTACAGTTATCGTCTCTGACAGCGTTATATAAATAAATGTCAATTTCCCGTTCTTTAACTCGGGGGCTGTGCAGGAGCAGCAGTAGAGACGCAGTCTGTTTCCAGCCCCCGAAAGCTTTTAGACCCGCTGGTCAAAACTACACGGGAAGTGATGGTTACTACTGGGGGATTAGCATTGTGATCATCCAGTGAAGGGTGAGCACTATGACGCTGGAGGTGGGATGTGTTTAGCCTAGCTTAGCATAAAGACTGGTAACAGGGATAAACAGCTAGCTAAGCTTTATAGAAATATAATAAATAATATATAAAAAAAGAACTGACCAATTCCAATAATGCTGAATCTTATTGGTTATCTGTGAGTAAAGAGAAATATGAAAACCTCAGTCTACAGTTTAGCTTCTGTATTTGAGCTCAAGCAACGCTCAATATGTGTTTTGCTCATTGACTGTTTATAAAAGTAGACGTAACTTTCGGGTCTGAAAAATTAGGCCGATGCAGAAGTGCCTTAAGCGGCAATACCACTGAGTGCCACTAGAGGTCAGCTCCAAAAAGCCTCCATAGACTCCCATTCAGCTACTCATAAAGTTCAAAGTGAATAAAATGTGTCCATCAGTTATCTCGGTGTTGTTAGCTAAAGTCACTCCTTCTTATTAGTTTTCTGGAGGTCCATCTGAAAATAATCCCTCATTCATTAGAAAAGAAGATTCAAGAAGACCTGGTTTTGGGGGCGTGTCTGTTTGATTGACAGGCCTGTGGTGCAGTCAAGTTGCAGCTATTGGTGGGCGGGACGTAGCACCGCCGGGTATCCAATCAGCTCCTCCCCCAGCTTGTACAAATATGGTTTTGCTGTCATTGGTCTTTGCTTGTGATGTTAAACTCGAAGAACCTGAATTATTCCAGAGTAAGTAGCTTTCAGCTGAGATCAACTTTGTTTTTCTGCAGGCCACATTATTCACTCTGCTCTTCTTGGTACCCTACCAAGTATCCTCATCCATGATTGTTTGGAAGTTTGCAGAGAGCTGTGAATCCTGTCCATATATTGCACTATATATACACTTGGTTTCCCATGGCTTCAGAAGATAGAGCTCAGTGTGATGTCTGCGTGCAGTAATGCAGCGCTGCTTACTGATTTGGTTTTGTTCTGTTGCTTTGTCATGAGCGACTGGCTGCAGGCAGTTTGGGTGAGCGATGAGGAGCACTGTTTGAACGAACGGGCTTCAGGGTGGCCGGGGGTTGGAACATGAAATCACACACACACACACACACACACACACACACACACACACACACACACACACACACACACACACACACACACACACACACACACACACACACACACACACACACACACACACACACACACACACACATATATATGTATTAACACACAAAGACAAGATACAGATGTCTCATACCTCAACACAAAAACTCTGTCCTCACACAGTCCACCACCACACACACACACACACACACACACACACACACACACACACACACACACACACACACACACACACACACACACACACACACACACACACACACACACACACACACACACTCACAAACATCTCCAGTCTTTTATCTCACTCTCTCTCCCCGTCTCATTTCTCGTCACACTGCTTCCGGCTGTGTGAAAATTCATTCTCTGTGAAAATGGAAGGCAGCTCTGCGCTGCACAGTTTCATTTCGTTCTGTATTCAGTTAGCCACAAAGTCACTGCACGCTGCTCTCCTCCACATTTCAGATGAAATTAAAGATTTCTAATCACTCATGCAAACTGACACTCAAGTAATTAATTTCAGCGGCATTTCACAGCCCTGCTCTCTGACTTTGTGGGGCCTCTGACGTTCCTTCAGGGTGGATGTCACCCACCGGCTCCGACATCATGTCTGCTTTGCTTTTGCAGAACTTTTATTGTGATTAGCAAGAAAACTGAACAGGGATCAGCCAAAGGTGTGGTCCTCTCACGGCAAACAGACTTTTAACCAGCCCCACACAGGATGTCGGAGCAGATCTGACTCCTGCTGCTTTTAAATAACTATCATGCAGTCAGGCTTCATATTATTACACAAGAGATTATATTTAGAAACCACTTAGGGAATACAGTTTGGTACAGCATGTCGTAACTAATCTCATTTTTTTCTTCCTCTTTGCAGATGCGCAGCACGCGAGGTGTGTCGGTTTGGCCCGTGGGATTTGTGGGTGGCAGAGCGTATGAGCGCCCCCTGGTGTCGGGAGGGAAAGTAGTGGGCTGGTACACCGGCTGGAGGCCGGACCGAACTTTTGCCACAGACATGGCAGGTAAGACTCAACTTGCAGACAAATGAAAACACCCATAGCAGTGAAAATGAGCTAAATCTGTCCCTTCTGACTGAATCTGAATACATCTGTAAAAGGTTCAGTTTGGGGGATTCAGAGGATGTATCAGCAAACATGAAAAATAACTTTCACAATTATTTCGTCACCTGAAACTAAGAATATTTGTGTTTTTGTTACATCAGAATGAACCCTTATTATCTCCACAGGGAGCAGGTCCTCTTCCATGCAGCATGCCATGTTGAATCATGTTTCTACAGTAGCCCAGAGGGGATAAACCAAACGCTGGCTGTCATGTTTTGCGACCACCGTAGATCGTGGGGTGTTCAGTTGGTTGCATTCTGCGACTTCACTGTTAGAAGCCACTAAATCCTTCACACTGCCCCCTTTACGTTTAGCACTTGAGTAAATGTTTAGTTACTTTCCAACGCAGTTTTTCACACGACTGGGATACACTCATTTTTCATGGCCATCTTCCGTCTGTTTAACACTTTAGTCAACAGCCACATACTGTGTCTCAACAGCTGCTGAATTTGGTCCATGCCACTGTATCCGTGATGTCATTGAATGACATCACCAGGGTTGTGTTTGTTATGTAGTATGCAGTTTGAAAAGCCTGACTGCCTCTATGTGAAGACTGCACTATACTGAACTGGCTGGAAAAGAAAGGTGAATTGGTCATTTTGGTTGCTCTTTTAAGCTCTAAGTGCTTTGTGGAAACATCAAAAGATTTCATCGATCAGGTCATGGATTATAGACGAGTCGAAGTCAGTTGGAGTGTTTTGGCCTGTTGGCTTTCATCAGAGCGCAGAACAAACAGAAAACAATACACGGTGCTCTTTCTGTCTGTGAGTTTACCAGCAGAGATCAGACAGCTTTTCCATCCAGCTTCTGTTTTTTCATAGATTAATTTGCTATAAAATGAGATCCGATCTTTCCAATTTAGTGTTCTGACTGCTACACCTCCACACAGGAGCTGCCGTGCTACTTCACTTGATTGTTTATTCCTGAGATAAATCATCGCGCAGGAGTGCAGTCTTGTTGAGTAGAACACTGCTGAAAAGCGACGGACTGAATGGAGTTTGAATTGAAGGGACCCAGTGGGGTGAAAATGAGGCATCAGGAGCCTCACCAGGTTTTATGTTTTGAATGCAGCCTGTTGTCTCAAAAAGACTTTTTGGGTCAGTCAAACGAGTCTTTTCTCTGAAAGTTTTCAGTATTCAGCAGTGACTTCTATCTACATTAAGATTCTAAGAGGAATTATGAGCTTTTAAATCACTGCTAACAGCTGATGTTGAAGACTTTTTTTTAATAATGCTTTGAACCTCATTTCTTTGCCTTTTCATTGCTTTTGCTTTCTAAAATAGCTGTGGTATTTACTTTAGCAGGCAAATGTCGCAATGCTGCTTCTTACACTGTATTTATGATAATTTCTACTTTAATGTTTTCCTAAAGCTCACATGTTGAAAAAACACTTCTGACTGTGCAGCTTGACCTCATCTATACCTTTTTTTTTTATCAATCAGAAAAGTGTATTATAGAGCTTATCATGGATATATTTCTATCTTCCTCATTTACATTCGGCAGGTCATATTCTTTAAAGCCGTTTTTGCTTGTTTTCCTCTTGTTTCGTTTCCTGAAGTGTGGATGCAACACTTCAGACCAAACCCATAAAATGCAGAATAAGTACAGCTGACAAAAATAAACATAGTGTGAGAGCAAACAAACAATAAACTCAATTCAATAATATAAATCCATATGATGTGTATAGTGCAGCAGTGGGATCAATGATGGATGACAACTACAGAAGAGGTACAGCTTTTCCTTTTAGTTTGCCCTCAACAAAAATATAGCCAAGTGTCTAAAATGACTTCTCTTTTCCTGACAGGAGAAAATGTTTGTCATTGCATTATTTGCTATTCCCTTTGTTTAAGCATCACAAACCCTTCAGGGGAGGAGCTCTGGGTCAATGGTTGGGCGTGAAAAGCATCCAAGTTGTACTAAAATACAAAAATGCGAATCTGAACTGACAAACAAGCATATTTACCCGAAAAAAAGATATTAGTTGATCAAGATGCACACTAAATAAGCTACTAACCTTACACGTATTGCGGTTTGCAGTTCAGCGATTACTTGAAGTTAAATCTCAGGTTATGGTCTACCAGGGTTTACTAATCCTCTGTTTACCAATCTGTAACAGACAATCTTGGTTTCAAGGTGTGACAAAGACTGATGACTCTGTCTGTGATCTCAGATACTGTATGTAGTTTTAATTGCTCAAATTTAAAGATGTGCTTAATGTGAAACAGAACACTTATAGTGCACCTGTTTTCTAACATGCTAGTAATATTAATGTTTTACCTTGATAATAGGGCCAAAAAAAGACAAGTAACACAGCTGTACGTTGAATATTCAGAGTTCAAATTTGCTTCACAATGTCAGCAGAACTTAAGATACATCAACAAAATGAAGGAAGACAAATGATGGCTATAACAGGCTGTCACATATAATATTTGACATTAATTTTGTCAGAATATGACACACAATAATCTGTCAAATAGCATTAATGTTAGATGTTTTAGAAAGTAAACACAGTATTAGCTCCCTCAACTTAACTGAAGCTGCTGTGTGGATGTGACAGAAAAGCTTTTAGCATTTTGCCAGGATTTTTTTTTACATTATGGAAGATGCTGACAAACAAGAAAATGCTCCTCTGATTGGAGCCGACAATTATGGTTGATCTATTTTGACTATTTAGTTTATTGGCTCCATTGATGACCTCATTTTGATGAGTAACTTTCTTTTGCTAATTATCTTAACAAAACCATAATTGTGAGGTGCGACCAAACCTGTACGACAGAGTGAATCCGTGTCATGCCACAATATTTGAAGGCAGTAATATGAATCTGGGTGGGTTAGAGAGTTTTCAGATGGAATCACAGCAGTCCAACTGTGTCTTTATACTTATTATCGTCCTAATGCAGAGTAAAGGCTGAGCCGATATCACCATTAATCTGTTTACATCTTCATATCTCCTGTGTAAAAAATCCAATCAGAGGAGTGATCAGCACCCACGCTCCCGCCGACCTGAGGGAAAATAATTAATCACACTGACCAAATAATAACACCCTGTCCGTCACCATCCCTTATGACACCTCACCCACACACACACGCTCCATTTAGACTGTGGAAGATGGTTTTTCTTAATCAATAGTATGAAGCGTCGGCAGAAGAGACCCTGCAGCGGAGGTGTGGTGATGGCATGCTTGTATCACTCTGAACACATATGTCGACACGCTCACACACATGCAGTAACACGCTCACACACATGCACAGATCAGCCCTCAGGATTGGTTTTAATTAAACCGTGATATCAGCAGCGAGCCTCTCGTTTTCTCTCCTCCACCTTTCCTGCTTCACCATGGCCAAGATCTCATGCCTCCATCCTACTTCCAACCATCCCATTCCACCTAATCTCTCTCTCTCAAACACACACACACACACACACACACACACACACACACACACACACACACACACACACACACACACACACACACACACACACACACACACACACACACACACACACACACACACACGCACACGCACACAGTGTAATTATCAGCCTTACTTTTACACTGTGCTGTATAATTACACTGTCAATTTGCAACGCTAAGATTTACTGCGGCGGCTGCATTACGAAGCATTTTTTTCTTGCTTTGAATTCTGCAAGGACAACAATGGCTGCGCCAAGCAAACGGCCCAAACTTTATTCATTCTTAGATTATTATTCATAGGATTTACAATGGGGTGTATGCAGAGCGCTGAGCGAGTGCCAGTGCGTGTCCTAATAGTATTGTGTTATACAGCGCTGTATTGTTAGGAGACCACTAAAGCCTCCCATCTACTGCTCTGTCTCATTTAGCCAGACACAATGGAGCTGGGACAATGACCATGTGGAGCACTATTCACCTCAGAGTGTATGTATGCCTGTAATTATGCACATGTGCACAAACACACACAGACAATTACATTATGTACCTACTGGAAGGACACGCTATAGCACCCCACACCTGCCAGCACTTGAATTAAGACGAGTGGACAAGCGTTCATGTTCCATGACATGCATGCAATTTCCTGAAAGCACAATGCAGCTGCAAAAGAGAGAAAATTAGTGTATGTGTGCACACAGAGTAAATACAACAATACAGGGTGCATGCACGCACACTGCCACACAAAGACGGTTGTACCTTTGTTGTGTGGCACTCGCGCCTTGGGAGTTCTCCCTGAGATAGGGACATGAAAGTGTTTAACCCCCAGTAACCCCGGTGTTTATTCCCTGCTCCTGAGCCGGTGAGCTGAGAGGAGCAGAAAACGGGATAGAGACATTTCTCCTGCACTGAAGGACTGCAGCGAGAACCAGAAAACATAGCAGTGAAATATATATCACACTCTATCAAAATATCAGGATACATGCAGATTGTAGCTGTGGACACTTCAAGGTTTACGTTGACTGTTTATTGTCAGATTCAAATTCATTTTAATTTGGTGTTTTAGTTCAAGTCTGAGCAAGCTTAGCTTGATTAAATGCAGAAAGCAGCTGAAGGTGTGGGAGGTTCATGCTGATAGCACAGCAGTGATGTGGAGGGGATGATACCCACATCACTGCACTGGCGTTGTGGTGGCGGGGTGTGGTTAGCTCAGCTGCAGGGGGTAGAGAGTGGGAGGAGTGGTTCAGGGAACGGTGCCGGGCATGTGCCATGCACAAGATGACGCCGGCGGATGACGTACAGGCCTTTATGGACATGTTCGAGTCGATGGCGGAGGCGTGTGCCTGGCCGGCGGCAGAGTGGGTGGTGCGACTCCTGCCTCTCCTGACAGGGGAGGCGCAGACAGCGGCTCTGGGGTTGCCTCCCGGGTACAGACGACGGTACACGGACGTGAAAAGGGTCATTATGGACCGGATGGGCCTGTCCTCGGAGGACCACAGGAGGAACTTCCGGGAGGCTAGGCAGGGGTCCGGGGACCGGCCATTCGCCTTCGCTCAGCGACTGAGGGACTCAGCGACCAGAAGGCTGCAGCCGGACAGTGCCGGCGATGGTGGACAAGATCGTGGGGGAGCAGTTCACGGAGGGACTGCCGGCCTGGACAGCGGCATGGGTCTGCTGCCACCGTCCGGCGATGCTAGAAGCTGCCATCACCCTTGCCGAGGACCACCTCGCGGTTCATCCCAGCGGGCAGGAGGATGGCGGTCGGTCGCCAGCTGCAGCCCAACCGATTCCTGCGCCGCGGAGGAGGATCCAGCAACCGGGGTGGCTCGGGCCCTGCCAGCTCCGCGGGCACTAACAACCCCCAGGTTCACCGATCCCACGGGTCCAGCCGGCCCCGGCGCCCTTCCCAACCTACAGGGGGTTCCTCAACCACCAGGGCAGGAGTGTTGGAGGTGTGGTCGACGAACTCCTGGACTGGCTGGGCACTGCACGTTTCTTCACGACACTGGATTTAACCAAGCGCTACTGGCAGATTCCTCTCTCGCCAGAGTCCAAGGAAAAAATGGCCTTCTCCACTCCGTTTGGATTATACCAATTCACTACACTTCCCTTTGGGTTGTTCGGTGCCCCGGCCACTTTCCAACGCCTCATGGACTGGGTGCTTCGTCCGCATGCTGCATATGCGGCATATGTATCCTACCTGAATGATGTCATCATCCACAGCACCACCTGGGCGGAGCATGTGCAGCGGGTGGGCGCGGTGCTGGAGTCCCTGAGGCAGGCTGGGCTCACCGCCAACCCAGGGAAGTGTGCACCCCTAACTTCTCTCTCCCCTTTACTCTGCAGACTGATGCGTCGAACAGAGGGCTGGGGGCCGTTTTGTTCCAGGAGGTGCGGGGGGTGGACCGCCCTGTTGTGTACATCAGCTGGAAGTTATCGGAGAGGGAGGCCAGGTGCAGCACAGTGGAGAAAGAGTGCCTGGCCATCCGGTGGGCGGTCGACTCCCTGCGGTACCACCTGCTGGGACACTCATTCACCCTCTGTTCGGACCACGCTCCGCTGCAGTGGCTCCACCGCATGAAGGATACCAACGGATCACTCGGTGGTATCTGGCATTACAGCCTTTTAACTTCAAGGTGGTCCATAGGCCGGGGGCGCAGATGACTGCGGATGACTTCCTCTCCCGCTCTCTGGGGGGGAGGAGGAGTAGGTTAGGCCGGATGGCTCCCGGCCTAAGTCGGGCGGTGGGGGTATGTGGTGGTGGGGTGTGGTTAGCTCAGCTGCAGGTGGTGGAGAGTGGGAGGAGTGGTTCAGGGAACGGTGCCGGGCAGGTGTAATGAGCACAGCTGAGCCAAATAGGGACTGATGAGCTCTCCCCTATAAAGGGAGCAGGGAGAAGGAAGAAGAGAGAAGCGGTTGCACATAGACATTGGTGTATGGACCAGGCAAATAAAGGCATTTTACACCCGAACGTACGACTGAGCGGGTCATCTGTGTTCTTTTTTGTATGCTCAGTTCGGTCAGATGAACTTTAGATAGAGTCTTGGTTCCAAATGTCTTCCATTTTATAATTACTGATGCACTGATGTGCAAAAAGTGAATAGGACTAAACACTTTCTGAAGTGACTGTGATTGGATATTGTATTAAACACATGCCCATATTTCATGCCGATAATTTGGTAGTAAAACAACAATCCTTTGGCCATTTGTAGAGGCAGATTTTGGGGAGTATTGCATAGACATGTTTGGAACTCAATTCCCACCATTCAACACTACATTCTGAAAAAACTCAGTTCTTTGTCTTTTGTGTTTTTGATTTGATTTTGTTCATGAAATGTCAGAAAATAGGGATGTGTAGTGTCTGTGTTGTTTCTTATTAGTGTCTGAAGGAGCATTTTGGAAGGCTGAATTCATTGTTTGTCATTTTGGAGCATGAAAATCTGAAATTGGATGAAGCAGGAAGAGTCTTTGTAGAGCTGAGTGGGTACAACTACATCAGGTGACTGAAACAGCTGCCAATGAAGTAGATGTACATCACAACAAACATATTTCAAAGCTATGATTAATGAGGCACATTTGCTAATGAGTAATATGTAATTTACTGACACTGTCCTCTGAGGTTTCCTGGACTCATCACTGAGTGGACATTAGATGGACTCGGTCTCTCAGCTTTGTCCTGTTCGCTTTTGTCAGTCGTTGGTGTCAGGTGCTTGTTGCCGTGGTGTTTCTGCACTGCACATCCCAGTAGTCACTTGTCAATCACAGTGTGGTCGGGAAGTGACACCTTTCTCCTTGGATTTTCAGTCGCTCTTGTCATTATTCAAAACAAATAAAAAGCCTTTCCATCTATCACACATCATGTGGTGTGTTCAGAAGAGCAAATAGTCAAGTTTCCTGAAGTGGATCTAAATGGGCACAGACGTTACATAAACAGTTTGGTCCTTTTTTGGCTTCTGATTTTAGTGTCACAGCGTTGTGGTTACCAAGTCTGCTTATTTATGTTTTTGCCCCAGAGATAAACTCTTTTGAGTTTCATATCAGCCTGTGAGTTCAGAATGAATCAGAGCAATGGGCAGGAACGGAGACAGAGAGACGGGATGACTAAAGGAGGAAACAAAAATAAAGAAATTGGCTGCACGCTCTAAACCTGTAAACTGGAGGGCAACGGTGTGATCGCACGGTTCCCTCAGGCTACCAAAGCTCCAGGTTATACTGATAAGATAAATCAATAAAGAACATCACGGTGTGCCAGGCATTGTTTTCTTTTTCAATTCATGTTTTTATTTATTGCTCTTTTCACCTGTTTCTTATTTTCTCATTTTAAATTGCTCCACGTTTGATTTAGATTTTTTGATAGATGTAATATAAAGTGGAATTGAATTATTCAGCACTGGAGTCTTAGTGTCATTCAAATCAGAGGGTTACATCTTTGCTTTATCTCCTGTAGCTCATTACAATGCAGTTTCTCTAATGCGTTACATTTCATTTTATATTTGGATGTGTATGCAGCTGCAGATTCAGAGAGATGGTGCTGGAGGATAAAAGCGTCTAAAAATCAAGACCAGCCAGTAACTTTTGAAATTATGTGGCAAATGCCTGTCAGAGCAAAGTTTTACTTGGATGTCACCAAGTTCAAATTCAAAAGGTCAACAAAATCATAACAAATGAGTCATAGAAAGACAGCTAATGTTTCTACAGGAACTAAACACAGAAACTAAATTGGGAGCCAAGTTGTGTTTGCACATTCCTACAAGAGAGCCATAAGAATCCGGCAAAATTAAGTGATAACAAACAAGAAAACAACAAAATGCTGGTGTTTCAATTTGAACCATCAGGAAATAGTTTTTTTTGTATGTGTGACTGATGAATGGATGTAATAAAAGGATGCACAGGAGACCTCAGAGGTAGAACAAGAAAGTACCATTTTGTTTCCAAAGAAAGTGTTGTACAACAACCACAATGAACCAAACGGCAAATTCCCTCTTCTTTTTTTCTTTGCTCATTAGATTTCTTGGTTTCTGCCGCCCTCCACACACGCACACACACACACGCACACACGCACGCACGCACACACACATACACACACACATACACACACCCCTCATCCCCCTCGTTCTGACACATTCTGTCTTAATCACATTTTTCAAGCTCATCAGGTGGCTGACTTTGTTGTGAAAGGTACCCTGTGGAGTTTTATTGCAAACAAACAAACAACTCCGCATTACTCACCAAGGTGCCCTGCTAGCATCCTACAACAAATGTGTGGAATGCATTTCATTTCTTATAAAACATTTGAGAAGCTGAATTTTCTGAAGGACTTGAAACCTTATGTTGTTTACTTGCTCGCAGTGTTCATTTTCACTGCATTTGTTGGCTCAGTTTTGTGTTTCTTGACATGTTACCATCACCCATTTGATCGATAAATAGTGTGAAACCCAGTATCACAGCAAAACGTGAGATAGACACGCTTTGTGTGTAGAGCCATGTGATTTACAGGAAAAATAAACTTTTAGCTAAACACGTGTTTGTGGTTACTAAATAAGCACATGGTTGAGGTTAGGAGAAGGAACATGGTTGAGGTTAGGAGAAGGAACATGGTTGAGGTTAGGAGAAGGAACATGGTTGAGGTTAGGAGAAGGAACATGGTTGAGGTTAGGAGACTTACATTGTTGGAGTCAGGGAAAACTAACTCCAACCATCAAGCCACCCCTCCTTCCTTCTTATACTGCCCAAAAACGGCATTTGTTGCCTCAGTTGCGGGACCTTGGTCACATGATCCCGTGTCACAAGACATTTACGTACGTGTAAGTTTCACGCTTTCAAAACATGTAACTTCCACGCCTAGACAGCACACAGCATGGCTATTTCACATTTTGGTATTACTATTGTCAGGAATGGGAAGTGGGGGTGGACATTACAAGAAGTGTCCACCACACCTAAAATCAATACTAGTGGCACAAAGTAGCCTACTTACACTGTGAATGAAGCTGTACATGAGCCGAAGCAGCTGACAGATCTGTGTTGAACAAGTGAGTGACGTTCATCATTTCGACTGCCTCGGTTGGCTGAGAAACTAAATGTCCTTCAATAAAAACACGTGAAGTTCTTGAAAATGCTTTTAAACAGAAATAATTCTATTTTCACTGAATAAAAACTGAAATGCAAAGGGCCCATTTAATGATGAGCTACAGGACCACACTTTTCTCCAGACAACGTAACGCATTACTTGCAATAGATACATAGTCAAATAGGTCATCAGGAGTAGGTCAGGAGTAAAGTGGGACAAAGTTAGTGCAGAGTCTGGACAATAGCCTCTTGGGCAAACATGGCTCAGATAAGCATTGATCTCTATATCACAGCGTCTGGCTGCAGGGTTGAGAGATGCCTATCTTGTAATAGCTCATATCTGTCTGCTCCACCTGAGCTGCATTTATCTCTGTGATTAGCCTGCAGTATCACACACAGAGCAGTAATACGCCTGACACCAGCATTACCTAATAACTGTATAGGTGTCATGTCAGTTTGTGTGTGGCGTTGTGTAGATAAAAGTTAGTTTGCAGGAGTGGGAATGAGCTTCGTCTTTGGGATATTTTTTCTTTTTCTTTCTAAGATAAGATGGGCAAATTAAAACAGCGGTTATCAGTGCAGAGGACGGTGTAGCTTTGAATGTATTAACATTAGTTGTGTCAGAATATATTTTTGTTGATGAGGATGTGTTTCTGGAGGCGGCCCCAGCCTAAAATGCAGCAAACTTAAGCCTATCGGGAGCCAAAGCCATTTGCATGTCTACAGTTTCTCTCTGTGACCCACACTGACACTAACTTTACTCAAAGGACCGCCGTCTTGTCTGCTGGCCGCGTGTCGCTACCTCTGGATAGCTGCAGCCTAGAAACTGTTGTTCAGTCAGGAGGGGGAGGGGAAAGGAGGGAGAATAAAAGAAGCGAGGTTGGCGAATTACAGGGGGTAAATTCCTGCACTCATGCACTGATTGCCAAGGTGTGCCACCCACTAACGATTTGCATAAATAAATCTTCGGTAATTATTCCGAGGCTTCGTTCATGGAGGACCGCAATTTCTGCACATTCTGTCACGCTCAAACTTCAGCATCCCTCTGAGGAGTAGCTGATTTTCTTAAAACACAAACACCTAACACTTTAATTTTCACTGTGGTGATGGGGAGGTTAAAGACTATACAAAACATTTGCAAATTTACGAGAAATTATGAATTAAATTACACAATATAGTTTACATTTCGCAGTGGTTTTCCTTCATTATAACCACTAATTTCAGTTTCTTTGTCTTTTTCTAATTTTCTTTTTCATCAACTTAGTTACATTATGCTTGAGAGGACATGTTGTGAAAGCATCAATCATGTCAAAAGGCTACTGGCTTTGTTGCATTCAGGTGTCAGTGCGAAGCGAAAACATTTGAAACTTTAGGGTCGGGTCAAACATTTAAAACGCAATAGACTCTGCGTGTTTGGTTGTGATGGAGTTTCCATATTTAAAGCAAAAATTTTCATTTTAAATAAATACTCTTTACTTTCTGAGAGCAAAACATAGACTGACACCAATTTCATGTCTGCGTTAAACCTGCAATTAAGGAAGTGAACGCAACATATTATCACTTTATAAATTCATGTGGTTGCCTATTTACCCATTCAGCAGTCATGAAGCAACATTTTCTTTTTGTGTGCGTTTCTGGCCAACAGCTGAATGTTATTCCAATATTTAAGCTCTGGTTTTGGTCTCCACCACCTCCTGATTGAAATATCAAACACTTTAGTTGTTACATGTGACACTGTGTTTACCAGCTCTAACTTTGAATGCTCTTTGGTATTTTTAGAACTTTTTTATGAATAAAAAAAAAGGCTTCCTTCTGCAGCCAAAACCAAACTCTGAACGATGAGAATGAAACCAACCGTAAAGTTATTGAACAGCTAAACAATTCAATTCACTTATAGATTTTCATAGAGCCGAGAGGACCAGAAGAACTGGGGGACAATTTGCTGTCGGTTCACTGTGAGCAACTTCTTTCACATCATACATTGTCATACATCGGCATAAAAATATCAGTTTAAAAATGCAGCTGGAGATGATTAGCTTCGTAGAATTAAGTGGCCGGATGTACCACGACCTACAACACACTTCTTATGATGATATCAAACATAAACATTCATGTTAAAATTACAGGTTATAGTTTAGAATGAGTTACATGCCTGAACTATTTCTTGATGAACAACAGTTTATTGGTCCTTCCAGTACTTTTGCAGAAGTCACTTGGCGAAGTAAAACCACAAATTCTCACTGATGCATTACTGTTTCTGCACAGATTAAACAAACAACATGTGTGTTTGTGGACATACATTTGAATTTTGGAGTGGGCCAAGTTAGCTGTTCCCCTCTGCTTTCAGTCCTCATGCTAAGCTAAGCTAAACTAACCTAAGCTAAGATAATCATTTCTCAGCTCCACTTTGTGCCTTAACACACAGACATTAGTTCAGCTCATGAATCCAACACTGGATTGAAAGTGTAAAGAATAAACTTCTAATGTTTTAAGTGAGCCAAAGTTTGATTATTTCCATCTTAAATGTATGTGACTGCAGGTCTCTTCCTCTGTTGCTGTTTCTGTCCTCTGACTCAGCAGGAAGGTCTGAGGGAGTTATGCAGGTAAAATAAAGAGGAGAAGGTGCTGATGGGGTTCGTTTTCAGCCCAGAGGGGGTGTCCGTAGGGTGGAGGATGGAGGGTGGGGGCGTACAGGGAAGAAAATAAATGGTGCAGTGTGTACAGTACCTCGTGTTCTACCTGGAAAGTCCAGCTAACAGCTAAAAAGTTAATTTATCCCTTCGGTCCAGACTGAAATGAAACTACTGTACGGATTGTATGAAATACGATGTCCTCACGGTGGCTTGCAATATCTTTGTTCATCCCCTGACTTCTCATCTGTTATCATCCCAAAACTTCAGTTAGCTTTTATTACTTTTTTTTAAATTTTGTATTACTTTGCTTTATGACCAAACATTGTCAGCCACAGCTGTACTCTGGGTTTAGTTCGAATTAATAAACACGCTATCACATAACAAATATGCAGGATATGACTATGGCTGCTAAACATCAGCATGTTATCATCGTGAGAACAATGATTTTCACAGAGCTGCTACTGCACCTGCAGACCCTCAAAGTGCCTCTTCATGGATCTCTTAGCTTCACTGTGTGAATGAGTGACGTACTGTATGTAAGGGAAACCACAACGCTGATGGCTTTCAGTGATGTAGGAGACATTTTGTATCCGGTAACTTTTTAAATGAAAAATATTTGCATATTAATAGATTCTGGATTTTACAATGAGGAAGGAGGTGTAGATGTAATTTTAAGAATTTGTAACTATAAAATAGAAAGGGTTTTCGATGAAAAATATTTTTCGAACTACTCATACTTATATGTCTTCAAACATATCTGGAGGCCCAGATGAAACACATGAAATACATATATGTGTAAAATCTTATATGGCCATATATGGTCAAGTACATGTGAAACATGTATTTTACCCAAAGGAAACGTGGTTTTGGAACATTTTCATGGTGTAATATATGACGCCGTTTACCGTTCACCATGTTATCATGTTACAACATCCATTAAAGAAGTTACAGCAGTAACATACAAGTCACTGATAAGCTTATTTTGACATTTCTTTACCAAAAAGGAGACCGTTTACGTTTAGTTTCTCTTTTTTATGTACATTCATTCATTAAAAAAAATAGCTATCAGCAATCTGAACAGCATGTATTAATACATGAATATAGTTTAAACTTCCTGGAAGACTTGTTATCCACTCAAATGTTTTTGAGAAGCCAGAAAAGTCCTACATTTTCCACGAGATTGTGAGTGTGTGGTTTAAGTAACATCAGATGAAGGAGTAAATAACTGACTACTGTATTTTGTGATAAACGCTGGCTGTGAAGATGTGGAAGTGGAGGAAAAACTCATCTGAGCATCACATGAAAAGGAAATCATATTGAGCTGAGGGCCAATTACCCGAATTTGTTGACTTTAAAATCTGACAATCAGTAATTACATGCGTCTTTCCAAAACAACTTCAGGCAGTTACAAATCAACGGAGGCCTGAGTCCTGAATTTCAAGAGAATCAGTCAATAAAAATGCAAAATTACTTACTGTGGCAACAATGTCCCTCAAAGCCAGACAGATAAACTGCAGACTGCTGGCAGAGTAAGACCAGAGATCAATACCTCATCTCATCGGCAGGCAGAGGGCAGAATAAATGTTACATCGTACCCCAGAACTCTGGAAGAGCTTCCTGTGGGGACCATTTGGAAGCAACTCATCCTGAAAGGACTCCCACTTTACCTGCTGCTCTCTTTTTGTCCGTCGCTCCGTCTCTGAGCACTTCGTCCTGACAGAAGGAGGGCAGCTAGGTGGAGGCCAAACATGTAAAAGAGACGCGTCACTTGTCACCTCCAGACCTCTGGCCTCGAGGTCACACAACACATCAGATGTGTGAACGACGTGTTCTCCACACACACTTTCTACGAGCTGCAAGGTTACGTATAGTACAGCAGCAGAAGGGGTTGTATTATACAAAGTGAACGTAATATGAGTTATGGAAAATATTTTGAAACACTAATCTTACAATCTGAATTACTTTCCAACCTTCAAACATATCTGTGGCTGCAGGGCAGCTAATATCTTTTGGCTTTTGTAATTACAGTGTCAGATAGCCAGTTCTCCCCCACAGGTACCATGTTTTTTAATCAGATTGATTAAATCTGGTTGCGAGCCAGCCATTAATCCCCACCTCTGCTCCAACACACTGGCATCATGAGCATTTTGACTTCCCTCTGACTTTCTCATGTTTTCCTTCTCCTCTGTGGTACAATTATCACAGACCCCTGTGGTAAATGAATTTCATATCAGCCATATCATCACCATTTGATACACTAATGAACTGCTGCGATTATAACGGACTCATAATGTGTTTTTAATCCATTCTGGCTAACGACCTCACCTTTTTTCTCTTCTCTCCCCTTCTTCCTCGTCCTCCTCTCCCTCAGGCTTTGCGGTGAACGTCCAGGTGATCCTGACCAACCCGCGGGCGCAGTTCAAGCGACGGGGCTCCCAGCCGGGGATGCAGGAGTCCGACTTCCTCAAACAGATTACCCAGGTCACCGAGCTGGAGCCCAAGGCCAACAACTGCACTCGGGTCAGTAAGTGGGCACCTCTGTCACTATGGCAACAGACTGAAAAGACTGAGGGGATGTTATGATGTGGGTCAGACACTGCTGCTGATTGTGCTTTCGTGCTGACAATCAGGAACACCAGGCACCAGCAGCTTATTTTCCATACAAACAGCATTTTAAACGTCCCGTGCCGCACGTTCCTCTGCGGATCAGTCCACGTATCTGCACCAGCTCATATTTCACTCACACTATACGCCCATAAACAATTTTTTCCCCCATTTATACATAACTCCAGTGATTGTTTATTGTACTCTGAGCACCTCGAAGCCTGAAAGTGGATCTTGCTCATACTTCACCCTCCGTGTAGACACAACGTTTGAGTTTAATCAGACACTGTCAATGTCCATTCAGGACAAATGTCACAAATGTTTTCAGATGTCATTAAAATGGGTTTCAGATCTTGGCACATAGTCATGTTTTCTTTAGTATGAGAGTGATGCAGCTCATGGTTTTCTGCACAATAACTTTTCATCAGCTTTCATCATAACAGGACATGGTCCAACCTTACATCCCAGCCGCTCCCTCCGCTCTGCTTCTAACAATCAGCTTGTTGCTCCTCACTGAGTTAAACTCTCTACAAAATCCTGACTGTTTGCTGTCCTGACTCCTAAATGGTAGAATGAGCTCCAACAACATCAGAACAGCAGAAACTCTGAACATCTTCCACCACAAACTAAAAACACACCTCTTCCTCCTTCACCTTGAACAGTAGAACTTTAGTATCTTAACATGGAACTTACTGATAGAACTTTGTAGGTAGGTAGGTAGGTAGGTATATACTTTATTAATCCCCGAGGGGAAATTTTTTCGCCACAACAGCATACATACAGGAGCAATAATAGAAACAATAGAATAAAATAATAATAGAATAGAATAATATAATAGAAAAGCAATAAAATAAAAAATATAAATATAAAAAATAAAATGCACAGTACATACAGTATATATACAGTACATTAAATATCTATATATATTATATACAACAAACCAATAAACACAGTCAACATATATATATATATATATATATATATATAGACATACGGTACAGTATATATCTATATATATAATATACATATAATATACAAGCAAGAAACCAAGAAACACAGTCAACAGTGTTATTGTACTGTGATGGATTTTGCCAGAGGTGAGTTATTGTAAAGTCTTATGGCAGTGGGCAGGAATGATTTCCTGTATCTGTCCTTGTGACAGCAGAGCTGGAGGAATCTTTTAGAGAAAGTGCTCCGCTGTCCCTGCAGCAGGTGGTTGAGAGGGTGGACAGGATTATCCAAGATGGACAATAGTTTGTTCAGCGTCCTCCTCTCCACCACCTTTTCCAGACTATCTAGTTTGTAGCCGATGATGGAGCCGGCCTTCTTAACCAGCTTGTTGAGTTTGTTGGTGTCACCGGCTCCAATGCTGCTCCCCCAGCAGACCCCAGCGAAGTACAATGCACTGGCCACAACAGATGGTAGAACATCTCCAGCATCATGCTGCACACATTGAAGGATCGAAGTTTCCTCAAGAAAAAGAGTCGACTCATCACCTTCTTGTAGACAGCATTGATGTTGGTCTTCCAGTTCAGTCTGTTGTCGATGGACACACCCAGGTACTTGTACTCCTCAACCATGTCCACCTCCTCGCCCAGAACTCTCAGCGGTTGTGGAGCCGTCGTCTTCCTCCTGAAGTCGACCACCATCTCTCTGGTCTTGGCCACGTTCAGGAGCAGCTGATTTCTTCCCGTCCACTCCACAAAGTCCTCCACTACTGCCCTGTACTCATCCTCCCGTCCATCCCTTATACATCCCACCACGGCAGAGTCATCAGAGAACTTCTGCAGATGTCTTGACTCTGAGTTGTACTGGAAGTCAGTGGTGTATAAGGTGAACAGGAAGGGAGACAGAACAGTTCCCTGAGGAGCTCCAGTACCACTGACCACCGTATCAGACAGCACACTGCCCAGACGGACAAACTGTGGTCTGCCTGTCAGGTAGTCATTGATCCAGGAGACGGTGGGCGCATCCACCCCCACCACCCGCAGCTTCTCACTCAGCAGCAGTGGTTGGATGGTGTTGAATGCACTGGAGAAATCAAAGAAAGTGATTCTCACAGAGTCACCGGTTCCATCCAGGTGAGACTGAGCTCGTTGCAGCAGGTAGATGATGGCATCGTCTACTCCCACACGAGGCTGGTACGCAAATTGCAGAGGGTCCAGTGAAGATTTCACCAGCGGCCTGAGGTGGGCCAAGACCAGCCTCTCCAGCACCTTCATCACATGAGATGTGAGGGCAACCGGTCGGTAGTTGTTGAGGCCAGATGGAGTCGTCTTCTTGGGGACAGGAACCAGGCAGGACGTCTTCCACAGCACCGGGACTTCCTCCTGCTTCAGGCTCAGGTTGAAGAGGTGTTGTAGGACCTCAGCCAGCTGGACGGCGCAGGTCTTCAGGACCCCGGGGCTGATGCCGTCAGGTCCTGCAGCCTTGCGCTGGTGGATTCTCTCCAGCTGTCTCCTAACCTGGCCAGTCGTCACAGAGAGGGGGGTGAGGGGTGAGGGGGGATGGATGGAGGAAGAGCCCTGTGAGATTGAGAGCTCTACGCAGTTCACCAGGGGGCGCAGAGGGGAGAGGGGGGGAGGCAGCAGAGGTGTTTTGGAGGTGTGAGGTGTGGAGGAGACAGTTTGGCTTTCTGGAAGAAATTGTATTTTCTTGATTCCTGTTGTTCTGGTTTTGTACCCTCATGGTTGAAATGCACTTATTGTAAGTCGCTTTGGATAAAAGCGTCAGATAAATCAAATGTAATGTAATAATATTTGTGCGGTGGAGAAAGAGGTTTCACTGATTTTACCTCATGACCTGATTCTAAAGACGATCAGCTTGTGTGACTTCACAGTACACAGCAGGTTAACTGAGGTGAATGTAGGCATGCAAAGATTTTAAAACTTAGATTGTATCTAAAAGTATGTAGTACAGTCCAATGAACTCACACACTTTTATCAAAGACACTTCAGTCCAACTTTACCTCCTTCGGAGCCTCCTCCCGTCATGTACACAAGCTGCAGTCTTTAAAGAGCAACTTGAAACCTCGTTTTAGAAAAATGGATTCAAACCAAGACTCACACCACCAACACATTCCCAGTGAAACTCTCCCACACCCTCCCAACCCCAGCCCTCTGTCAGCTCGGTCAGATCATGTCCAGTGGTCCTCTGGTCCCTCTGGCTCTGTTTCCTACAGTAACATGTTTTACCCATTTTCAGTCATTTTAATGTCTGGACAGTTGATCAGAATTCACAGGCTTCAGTAGACACAGCAGGCTATAGCTAAGTTTACTAGTCATTGTAATGGTTGTAGTTCCTCTATCACATCTCTCAGTTTTCAGTCTCTAAATTTAGGTGGAAGGTGGGGGTGTCGACAGAGTACAGAATGACTGGGTATTCGCCAGAAAAAGACACGTAGACAACTTCTGTAGAAGTGAAGGCTATAAAATGGAACCAGGACTGTTCACCACTTACCGTCTTCAGAAAGCAGATTTAGTGGTGAGCATTTCTACCAGAACCTTTAAGTCAGCTTTTATTCCGACTTTTTGAGCATATCCAGCTTCATTATTTGCTTAAAACAGAAACACTGATCAAATATTATGCTATTTGTGTATTTTGTCAGCACCTAACTGAATGAGAGGCATGAAAAGCTGGACAAAATAAATAAATGAAAGCAGACAACTTGTAAAAACGTCTGGTGTGAGCCTTCATATACTGTAACTCAGAATACATATGCATTTTTTTTTTTTTTTTTTTTTAAATAAACACAGCTTAGCATTACTCCCCTCATTTAGATGCAACCTCCTGCTGCAGTTAAGATTTCATCAAAACAACAGGCAGTTTGTATTCTGTATAAAACAAAAGTGACTTTCTGTCTTTCTCTCCTCAGTCTCTGATGTTTGACTACGCAGGCAGAACCGATCCGCTCCATAATAAGTATGTAATCAGTCAGCACTGACCTGCATACTGCAGGTGAATGACACAGATGAGGCTTTAATAAAAGCCCAATTTATCAGCACTTGCATGTTCGTGTGTTTGGGACCGTTATGAAACTGCAGTCATAATACCGGCCACCATCACAGCAGTAACCAACCGTGGGGCATCTCTCCCCACTATTGACAGCATGAGTCATGCTTTAAGCTAGTGGCACAGTCTAAACTTAGACACACACAGCTTGAATTGGATAGAAATGGCGTTATAGCGCTATAAATTCCAGTTGTGTGCTTAGACAGCTCAGATCGATGCAGCTCATCTCAAATCACCACAGCCCCTGTTGGCACTTGGTTTTATGAAGCCACTCATCCTCTTGACAACCATCGCGGATCTGCCTTAAAGGACTTTTTGTGAGAAATGGATCCTATTATGTTTCTACCTTTCAACTTTCACATGAGCTTAAATGCGTGACGTCCGCCGTTGTTCCGGGCAACCACCGAGCCTGCATGTGGAAATGTATTTACAGACTCTTTGAAACTGTTCTAGAAATTGCTTTGCTGCATTTTGAATGATATTTACAATCATCACATTGGTTCATCACTATGGGCATTGTATTTCCTGTCTTTTCAGTGTATGTAGTTCAACATCACATTTCGGAGGTTTATTTTGTTTCAATCAATCAGCAGTGTATTCATCACATTAACGTCATGTTCAGTGCAATCAAACACATTTCCACTCCAGCTGGACATATACACAGATTTGAGAATTATTACATCTTTAACCACTTAACAGTCACTGGTCCAAATTTGGGCCGAGGGACAATGCTGTTGTTATTTTTTGAATAGTATCAGGCTGCTGCAGCCTCGTGATTCAAATGGTGTAAACAATTTTAAGATACCAAAATAACATCATCAGGAGCAGCAGTATTTCATTTCTTTATCATTCGAGTGTGTTCACAGTAAAACAGTAGTTTCTCATCTTTTCTGTTGTCTATAGGAGCACATTCAGAAATGATTAGCGGTAAATGTCAATGGGATTTGGAATGAGGATTTCTTGCTTCTGCAACAGCAGTCTGAAGTTTCCGCTCCACTTCAGCTCTCTGCAATGTTCACTACTGTTTACCATAATGACCACCACAGATGCATGATGTACACAGTAGATGCATTAAGTGAGGATGAGGCTTACAGTGGTCAGAGTCCACACTGTCAGGCTACAGCGCTGCTGCTGGAAAAGCTGCAGCAACACCAGAAGTGTTGGTTCAGTCCTGTAATTCTGTGTTGTGAGGTCCGACAGACATAACAACATCTGAGAGGTACCAGCATGAATATGGTTTTGAATTTTGCTCCAGACTGACTTAACTGAATTATTTTAGGCTTGCAGCCAAGTCTCTCTCTAACACCGCAAACATTTTGTTCATCCAGAGAAATGCAGGAAGCAGCTGTTTCACCTGGAATCAGCAATTATAAAATCTCGATTTCCTGGTTTCGCCATATGTGTGCAGGTCACATCGCCGCACTGTAAGTCCCTGGTGGGTGATGCGTAAATGTTTCCTGTGGGGAAAAGGATAAAGACCCCCGGAGCTGCTGGATCATCATTTACAGCTGGCTGCTGCTCCGACAGCTCTGTGTTGAAACTATCATCATCATTATCGGCCCCATTACACTAATGGAGGTGCCCTGCCGCTGATATTAATACAGGCTATTAGCAGGCAGTGACATCATCAGTCATCGCCCAGCACCGCACTGACAGGAGGACGTGAGATCGGCATTCATCACGTCACAGTTACAAC
This sequence comes from Brachyistius frenatus, assembly GCF_029030835.1. NCBI lineage: Eukaryota > Metazoa > Chordata > Actinopteri > Embiotocidae > Brachyistius > Brachyistius frenatus. Next base: position 202,866 of record NW_027210607.1, on the reverse strand, counting down.
AGCAGCGGGATGTGACATCATCACTCATGAAGGATGACATCACTCAGTATGTTCAGAATACGGTGCTTGTTGCACCGTTAGCGATGCATCAATGATTATCATTCATGTAACTGCAGTGACAAGTCGTTGGATGTGACATCATAACTCATGACCAATTACTTTTTAGACAATTGTGACATCATCACTCATTTACACTGTTGCGGTGCAGACAGAATTGTCATGAAATATGCTCGTGCAGTCAGACATGGCTTCGTTATTATTATGTGATTGATGTGCACAGAAAGGAGCATTATAGATCTACATGTTTTAACAATAAACAAACAACAATACAAGCAGTACAATTTAATATAAATTGATTAAAGCATTATTAAAAATAAATAAAAGTAGGTAAAAAAGCTAAATAGATATAAAAATATGAATCAGTGCTATAATTAAACAGTAACCAACACTATAATGAACATATAGTTTTAGAGCACTGTAAGTGACATCTTTAAAACTAAAGCGGATTTTATTGTTCCACAAAAAACATTAATATCAGTTGAACTTTCTATTAACAAACTCAAAGTCAGTACATTTTGCTAAATTAAATTAAAGAATTATAAGGCAAATTAAAAGTATATATATATGCATATTTTCTTTCCTGCACAAATAAGATGAGGTGTTATGATAAATATGGAGCCGGAGTCAGCAACTGTTAGCTTTGCATAAAGACTGGAAACAAGGGGAAACAGCTAGCTGGCTTTCTACCAAGTTCAGAAAATTTATCTACCAGAAAAAAAAAATGATAATTTTGGGGGTTCAGTAAGTCTGGTGCAAGAGCCACAATGCTGGGAGGTGGAGTTTTGTTACCTTTGAACAGAGCGAGCTGCCGTAGCCTCGTATTCATCGATCACGTATTGATCATCACAGCAAATGAGTAATGTGGACGTAACCTCATCAGGAAGACGGTGTTAGTAGAGAATCAAGAAACAAAACTCCTTTAGATTCAGAAAAAAGTAGGAATTGAGAGAAAACAAGCCCCCAAAGGATCATCCTGAAGGACGAGTCTACTTAAGAGCGACGTGAGACTTTTTCATGCGTGCTGTCACAAGATTTACTGACTCAACTCAAAAAACCCTTTCTGAACTTCTGTAAGGTGAAACTGTAGAGAGTGAACACGTCCAATTGGAACTAATCGAAACGGAAAATTGGAAGTTTGTGAGTAATCAAGGCCAAATATGAAAAAATACTGGTGATTTATCTCCCGACAACAGAAGAGAGTGAAATGACGTCATCGGATCCTAATTTTGCTGATCGCTGAACCCTGACAGGACTACAAACATCTGAGCTTTTACACCTCATTCTTGTCAGATTTGAGTGATCCCGGACCACCTTGGCCGGGGTTCGACTCCTCTGCGCTGTCTGATTGAAACAGTTTGATAGCGCTGCCTTCACCAGCAGCCGAGACGCACCTTAACTCCAGGCTCTGTCCGCTCCGAGGAAGGTAGCACAACCTGAATGCCGACCTTGACAATGTAGGGCAGAAATGCTCATCTGATGGCCGGGTCAGTATCTGGAGACGACTGACAGGAGCTGTAATGTAGTTAGAGCAGGGGAGTAATGGCAACAGACAGCAGTGACAGGACAAGAAAGGAGGAGGGAGGCAGGAACAGATGGAGACAGATGATAGCGCAGGAGGAGAGGAGAGGAGAGGAGAGGAGAGGAGAGGAGAGGAGAGGAGAGGAGAGGAGAGGAGAGGAGAGGAGAGGAGAGGAGAGGAGAGGAGAGGAGAGGAGAGGAGAGGAGAGGAGAGGAGAGGTGAGGAGAGGAGGAAAAGCCTGTAAAGGGAATGGAGAGATGGATTGATTGAAGGTGGCAATAAACAAGAAGACAGAATGACAGAGGAAAGAAAAGGGACTCAGGGAGGTCTGCTGAAACACTATCCTGCCGTCTATTTCATTTGCATTGGCTCTCGGCTCCCTGCTAAACTTAATTCTTATCATATTATTGTGGCTAAATGCATCTGCGACCACTACTTGGTCTGACTTTGGGTGATGTGATCCTCACAGCATCTTGAGTGCATTTACAAATTAGCCATTCGATGCACTTGAGCTCCCCGTCAGATTTAAGGCACACTCTGCTTTATTGTGATTTCAGACTAGAGATCGAAATTTAGAAACGGCAGGTGACGAGAAGTTTTTGAAATGCTTTAAGAAAAATTGAGGATGTGAATGTTTAAAGCTTCTTGATAATCAGGTCAAATCCTTCAGGATATCTTTAAATGGACGTCGTGGTGAAATTGTTTTGAGGAATTTTGTTTCATGAAGAGAAATAAAACAGAATAATCTTGTGTTCATTAGAATAAAGTGCATGTAGCTGAATCTGATTGGTAAAACTGACTTTGTTAAACAGCAAACAGCAGGCAGCCTCGCTTTAATGTGCTGGTTTTTTTCATCTGTGCTGCTGAATTCTCGATGACTTCACACTTTCTTCCTCGCAGTGTCACGATGATCGGTTCAGCATGACTCGGTAGTTTTCATCCGGGAACAACAACAGCTGAGTTTGATTATCTGATGGACTGATCAAATCAGATGGTTGGTTGAATTTCAAATGGAGAGTGGCATCTCTTTCACTGGTATTAATAAAACTTGACTTAGTAAAGATGTGCTGATATTGAATAAAGTGTATTTTAATGGGACACTATCACCTGAAACAAAACCCATCTCACCCTGACCCGGTTTGTACTGAACTCTACTGTTACTCTAGTTTTGTATTGCTGCTCTCCTTAATGACAGTCGGGCTGCATTTCACTGCATGTGAAAGTTAAAGTTACAATGTGTGAATTGAAAGAAATACTTTGAATGAATGAACTCTTATCCAAACCGACCACAGTAAACATCCATCACAGTTTACTAACTGACAGGTTCAACTGGTTTCACTTCACTCACTGCAGCTACACCAATAAATACGGGATTTTTGTTTTTATTCAGCTGAGAAGTTTAAGGTGATTTAAAAAAAACAGCTGAAATATCCTGCTTCGTAAATCTTCATCACTCCTCTGTAATAATCACTATTTACGGATCCTTTTCAAAAATGTTGTTTATGTTATGGGTTTACAAAAATGGCCAGAATGTTTTTTTTTTAGTTTTTTTTTTTTAATCACCTTAAAAATACTTTAGAGGAGATGAACACACATGCAGCCAAACAGGAGGTCATGCAGGCGCTAATCAGAAACAGATCGTAACGATAACAGCAGATTAAGAAGGTTTCATCATTTTGGTCTGATTATCAGGTTATACAATGAGTGTATTTATTTTGTGCCTGAAAGACATGACGGTCAAAGCTACAAAAATAAAAATGAAATTTAAATGCATTCATCCAGGACGTAGTTTATCTTCAGGTAAAACTACTTCTCCACATATTCTTCCCTCTGATAAGAAGAAACTGGCCTCCGTCTGTCCTCTCCTGCTACTGAGGGAAAAAATAAAAAATAAAAACCCAAAACAACCTCTAACCTGGCAAAGCTTTTCGTCTCCGAGTTGCCTGAGGGAGGAAGAGAAAGACAAAGCAGGAGAGAACTGAGAGGTAAAAACGAGAGCAGAGCCGTAAGAGAAAAAGTGGACGTGATGAATGAGGAAAATAGAGAGCAAACTGGGAGGAAGAGAAAGTGAGGTGTGTGTGTGTGTGTGTGTGTGTGTGTGTGTGTGTGTGTGTGTGTGTGTGTGTGTGTGTGTGTGTGTGTGTGTGTGTGTGTGTGTGTGTGTGTGTGCAGGCGAACGGAGAGGGCAGTCTGCCTGCATAATTGGTGTGTGTGCACAGACTCGAAACACCATTTTTCCCCCCCACAGCTCTGGAGCTTTAGTGGCTGCTACATTAGCCTCGTTAGATATGCAAAGCGGGACAATTAGCAGCACAGTGGGCAGAAAGTGACATGTTCCACCTGAAGAAACCCAGAAACAATGTCAGTGTCCGCAGCCAGCAATAAATCATGCCTCTGTGCTTCTCTCTCTGTGTGTGTGTGTGTGTGTGTGTGTGTGTGTGTGTGTGTGTGTGTGTGTGTGTGTGTGTGTGTGTGTGTGTGTGTGTGTGTGTGTGTGTGTGTGTGTGTGTGTGTGTGTGTGTGTGTGTGTGTGTGTGTGTGTGTGTGTGTGTGTGTGTGTGTGTGTGTGTGTGTGTGTGTGTGTGTGTGTGTGTGTGTGTGTGTGTGTGTGTGTGTGTGTGTGTGTGTGTGTGTGTGTGTGTGTGTGTGTGTGTGTGTGTGTGTGTGTGTGTGTGTGTGTGTGTGTGTGTGTAGCTGTGGACACACTTGAATTATAGGCTCATTAGATTTAGTTCAAAAAAAAGAAAAAGAAACGCTCCAAATAACCTCACTCGAATGGCGGAGGAATGAATTCAGCCTCCTCACCAGAAAAATATCCATCTTTGCATCCATTGCGGCGTTTTCTCACCAATATATTGATGTGAAATTGTCTGCAAATACGAGACAAACAGCTGCAGCGAGGTGCGTGTTGCTTTTGATTTGATCCATTTCGGGAGGTGTCAGACTGTTTCCTGTGTGTGAAATCCCTCCTGGACCTCTGCTGAGCATCAAATTCAACGGCAGCAGCACACAATGCAATCTGTGTTGCAGGAGAAAACAGCAGTGTCTTTCATTCGGCTGATACAGTATTTCATCAGAGCATCGTTAAGGAACGAAGCCTTCGCCTCAAAAAGTATTTTCGGAGAGGGAAAAACAACCGTCCACCGGCTTTATATCAATATATCAGTCACTGAAGCGTGTCTCATTCTGCTGCTCTCGGATGGTTGTGTCAATATATCCGATAGCCAAGAGGATCCCGACGAATTCATATCAGCTCTGATCTGATGAAATTATCTGAGCAGTAGCAAAAGAGTTGAACACCTTCCGAGTCTTGACGGGCATCACGCTGCAGACTGGTTCCCACAAGACTCATTTTGTGTTTGGGGCTCATTGTTGTCCGGTCTGTTGGGGTTTGACATTCAGGTCTGACTCGCCGTGATTCTTTGTCAGATAAGATCTCAGCTAACGTGTTGAGTTTAAAAAGGCCTGAAGAAGTCCAAGGAACAGTTCTGTGAAGAAATCCACTGGAAACACAATCTGACAGTTTTACTGTTTTCTTTACATAAAAGAAAATGCTACAAAATTTATTTTATTACAAAATATTAGCCATACAATAAAGGTTGTAATCTGTTCTTTGATATAATCGGAAAATGTAATATTATTCAATCAATTAATTGCCTTGAAATTAAATTGAATTCTATGTAAAAATACAAAAAACATGCACATCTTTTGCTCAGTTAAATCAACCAAGTGCAGCAGTGAGTCTGTGTGACCTGCATGGCTGTATTACAGGAAGTGGATATTGGACTCAAACATGGCGCCCACTCACTTGAATTGAAATTGCTCACCTGGTGTATGAGCCAAAAAGTGTTGTAGCTGACAGGTCTGCTTCCTCGTTGTGTGGCCCGAAGCACACGAGCATGTTTTCCCTGCTGGTTCTGCCCACACGTTCCTGCTTGGCTCGTATGACTTTACAAATATGGAACCTCCATGGATTAAAAATTCAAAACAGAAAACATTATTTTTTACAATGGCGGTCTATGAGGAAAATGTTTCTCAGAGGGTGAGGATTTTTTTTGGTTGCAATACTATATTTGACCACTAGGACACTGGTGGCGCTGTATCCAGATCTCTCACCATCAATGGTGAACTGTGGGTAATGTCTGCAGTGTACAGATTGGGTCATATATATAGACTGTATATAAAAGTGTTCGTACCTTCTGGGTCTGAAACATGAGCCCGATGCAGAAGTGTCTTCAGCTGCAATACCAGCGAGTGCCACTAGAGGTCGGCTCCAAAAAGTCTCCGGCTCCATAGACTCCCATTCAACTTCTCTCATCAAATCCAAAGTGAATAAAATGTGTCCATCAGTTCTCTCGGTGTTGTTAGCTAAAGTCACTCCTTCTTCTTAGTTTTCTGGAGGTCCATCTGAAAATAATCCCTCATTCATTAGAAAAGAAGATTCAAGAAGACCTGTTTTTGGGGGCGTGTCTGTTTGATTGACAGGCCTGTGGTGCAGTCAGGTTACAGCTATCGGTGGGCGGGACATAATATTCCAATCAGTGTAGTCAGATCCACCGCTCGCTCCTCCCCCAGCTCGCCCAAATATGGTCACTTCCTGCTCCAAACCGCTCCGAACTGGCAAGATGGTGCCGGCCAAATTCCAAACTATAGACTCCATAACGGTCGTTCACAAACCAGTGGCGTCACTGCTGCTGCTTGGTCATACTTCAACTGTAAACTAGATGACTTTAGCTGATAGTTTGTTTCCAGTCCGTCTGATTACGACTTGCGTCACTTTCACCATTCAACCTTGTTTTTAAAAAATGTTTTTGCATTCATCAATCTCAGCAATAAAAGCTTTTAAACGCAGCCTCCAGAGTTTATCTTGACATCCTCAACAAAATACATTGTGTGCATCCTTGAGATCTAATAAACAAGGTTCCTTCTGTTTCAAACATTTGTAAAGCCCAATTTTCAAAAAAGTATTAAAAACACTGCTTGATAGTACTAAAAGTGATTAAACTGAACCTTTAACTTGATTAAGTACAACGTCATTATTACAGAAGGATTGCCAGTTGAGATGAAGATGTTTTACTGAAGCAGAATTATCGTTGAACCTGTTGTTTTCAGTGTCTCATGATCTCCTTAAAAGCTTTTTTTCTATACTGACCAAAAATTCTTTGGCACAAAATATCAGGGATCAGCAGCTTTAATCCAACGGATATCAAGCTAAGACTTTGGTCTTACCTGGTATCAGTAAAGCTGCATCTACCCAAGCATAACAGCCTATTCGGTCTTTTTTTCTTTTTCTTTTTAATTTATCGTGCAGCTTTCCCTCTGTCAGCAGCTTTTCTCATTCTTCTTCTTCTTCTTCTCTTTTTCAGGTGCTGGTTTGGCACACTCGAACAGAGAAACCTCACCTCGCAAATGAGCCCAAACATCGAAAGGACACCGTGGTCATCGAGGTGTGATTGCTGCTGCCCATCATCTCATGGCTGAGACTAACAAAAGCACCCTACTGTCTCTCCGGGTCGGGTTAATACAATCTGTCCCACGATGGACACTGACTCTGAGACTGAGGAGCTGCATGACTCGACTTCTGGCTGTCTGTCAGGCGTTGCTCGGTGAGAACTGGACGGCACAGGATGTGTTCGTTTTACAAACTGGGATGACTTGGCCTGTTCATTTCCTCCATCAACAGCTTGCTGATGTAAAAACTCAAAGTAGAAAAATGTAAAAATATCATGTTGCTGGACTGGAAAGTGCCACGTGACTCATTTTTGAATCATTAATATGTCGTTTTTAATTATTAATACATCACTGTCAAATTAACTGTGACGCCGTGATATAATTACCATACAAAGAAGGCTCGTGGTCCAGATAATTGGTAACTGCCTCATGTTATGACAGTGGTGTTGTAATGCTGACATCTCCCGAAGTACATTTTGCAAAAACATGCTCAATGCTTTCTTTTCATGAGTGTGATAAGAAGATTGATACACATTTTATACCTCGGCATTAAGGACAACACCGGTTTCAGAATGCAGGAGGCGTAAAGCCAGCTTAGCGTAACGACTGGAAAGAGGGGAACAAAGTGAAGAAATAACTTGAAATACCTTTAACACTCTTGTTTCATGCTAACGGAAATGTAAAGATGACAACCTTTGGGTGACGTGGTGTTTGTACCATCAGGACACCATCAGTACCATCAGTGTTTGCCAGGACAAAAACATTTGTTAAATATGCCGAATACGATGTGTCCATTAGCTCCAGAGTGGTTCATGTATGTCATTTTTGAACTTTGGAAAAGGCCAAACTCCAAGTCTTTACGCTAAGCTCTGCTAGCAGTAACGGCCTCAAATAATGTTCTCCCCTAACTCTTGGGAAAGAAAGCTACGGCGCCCCCGGAGGGTCACGACATGAATGTTTTTGAGGACTACTTTTGCGTTCCGCCCGCAATAGGTTTCGTGTTAACCCACAATACTTTTGACGATCCCACGCAATGTTTTTGCATGACCTCTACTTCCTCCAGTCCGTCTGAGCCACATGTCTGTTTGCACTGAACTGCTTTGGCTTTTCTAAATGAATGAGCACTAAACGCACCACAAAATGTCACATCATCTCTCCTTGCCGGAGTATCTGCAGTGTTCCCTCGAACTGGAAGCGTGTTACAGATGAACCGGACCAACTGTTCAAGCAGCAGAGTGCAAACAGACATAAGGAGAGGAAGGAGAGGAGGAAGGTCAGTATTGCCAGGGAACGCAAAAATAAATGGTATTGACTGAATTATTGAGCTATTGCTGTAATTCCCGTAACCTCACAGCTTTTAGTGAGAAAATTAAAAGGCTGGACGGGTTGTTGTTGTTGTTGTTGTTGCTGTTGTTTTCTGGCTCACCTCTGTACCCGTTTGACGTTTTAGCTTTACGTCGTCACAGTGGCTCCAACCTGTAAAGTGCCAGTCAGATGTCGACAAAAGCAGCCACCTCAGTCTTCTATGTTCAAATGAATCACATGAATGTTTCAAAGTTAGTGTTGTAATGGTTTATTGATGCCTAATTGCTATTTAATTCTCCTTTAAACCAGCCTGAACTGATCATATATATGTAATGAAGTGGAGCGACCTTCGGTGTCCTCTCCTTCTGTATGTGTGTGAAATATGTGATTAGGTTTGGAAATGGCCAACGTCAAGTAACAAGTAACATCACTCCTGACAATCTGCTATTAATAATGCAGAGTCTGCGTGCAACAAATAAATCACACCTGCCGACGGAGGAGTGAGAAGGAATGAAGCGAGTTGACGGTATATAAACGGCACATCAGATCGGCTGCTACTTTCACAGCTCAAACGTGTAAAGAATCCTTTTCTGACAGCAGTATTGAGTTTAGCACCGAAGTTCAGAGGGGAAGTGAACGTGTGATGGTGTACACACACACACACACACACACACACACACACACACACACACACACACACACACACACACACACACACACACACACACACACACACACACACACACACACACAAAACAAGAGTAAATCTAGGATTCAACAGCTTTTATTCCAAATGACCCTCTTGTAAAACTTGGAACAGAAAAAAAGGAGCAAACAAACAAAATTCTCAAAAGATAAACAGTACTTTTAGAGTTAAGAGTCATTGGACAAAGGTGGCCACAGAAAACTTCCTGTATATTTACGGTTTTAATGCACGAAAACCACTTTTTTTTTTCTCTCTGTACTAGGCACCAGAAAATGTAAACACACTGGAAATAAACCTGGAGGACTTTTCATTTATTGAAAATGTTTTTAAGTGTCGTTCGCACTACAGTTATTGCATGGCAGAGGGACCCTGTGTATACCGACACGAATCTCTGCACCGGCGCTCGGCAGTGTGATCTCCGTGCATACGAGTGTGTGTTTGTGTGTTTGGCCCGTCTGTTCTTAGAAGGACTGGACGGCGATGAAGGGACCCGTCCAAGGTTTTCATACAGGTCCCATTCCACCGCATCGTCCTGCCTGTCAAGCCCTCTGATTGGTCATCCAGGTTTATTTGCTGCAGACTAACTGTGCTTTTCTTGTACTGCACACAACAAAAACAACACAATAAAGATGGCGGATGGCAGAACACAGTTATACTGTCAACTGTATATGGAAGGAGAAACATTTTGGGTGTCACACTGGTTTCAGGATGTCAAATAAAAAGGTGGACGTCCTCTCCGGCAGCTGAAAGAAAGCTGACAGTTCGCTTGTCTCTGCTGTTCGCTGACAACAATCTGAGAGGCGAAACCACAACACAGCCAGAGACACAGTACCTGCTCTGCTATTTAAAGTGCAGGAAAGACAAACTGCTGGGATTCAAGTAGTGTTTGAATTAGTGTCGGGGCGCGCGGAGGGAAACAGCTCATTTCAGCAGCAAGAAATGCCTCGACTGGGTTAGACCCCGGCTTCCGCTGAACCCAGCTCGTTTGGATTTAAAACACTTCAAAACGTCACAGAGGACCGGAGGGCCGCCCAGCCGTTACTCACACTTAAAGGGAATCCTTGACATTTGGGGATTTGGACTGTTTTGAACCAGCAGGCAGTTTGAGCACCAGAGCCAGACCCATATATTCATCTGCTGATAAAAGTTCAGATGCAGGATAACACAAGATGTTTTTAAAATAGCGACTCTCTAATTGTGACTGACGAAATTAATTAATTACAGTTTTTAATTGTGTGTAAAATGTCTACAGAATAACAACTGATCTATTGCTAAAAGAACAAAAAAAAAAAATCAAATCTAGCAGTCTATGAAAGGGTTCGATTAAACCAAAAAAAAAGACGACACACTGAGCTGCAGTTTTGGTTTGTGTTTGTTAGTGACATATATACGTCCGTGTTAATAGGTTTGAAAGGTTTGCGATCACTACTTAGTCTGTCCCTGCTGCGCAGTCGGACAGCTGATGCTAACTTTCCAGCTGCCAGGTGAGCAAGAAACGTAGATCCGTCGGTGAGCACGGGTCTATTCGGATCTACGTTTTGGGAAATATCTTTGAGTTAGTGTTTGTGCGTTAAGTATGGCGCCAACGTGAGGACGCAACTCGCTTAGCTTGGCATAAATACTGGAAGCAGAGGAAAGAGCAAGGCTGGCTCTAAAGTTAAAACCTCATTAAAACCTTCAGCACACAGTATCTTGATGTTTAACAGAGACACAAAGAGAAATGTAAAGTGACGTGTTTTGGTGGGCGGTGTAACTTTTACATTTCTGTTTGGGTAAACAAATGCGTTACACGTTTTTAGTTTTTTAAATTTTGCACAGAGCCAGTTCAGCTGTTTCCTCGGGTATTTATGCTAAACTAAGCTACTTGCCTTCCAGCTTCAGCTTTGTATTTAACACATGATAGGGGTGTAAAACTTCTTCTACTTCTTAGCAAGAAAGTGAATAAGCATATGGCCAATAATTGTCTAATTGTTGCGTTGAGTGCAACCAGTGGTGCAGTTCTGTTTAAAACCCCAAACAAAAACCAAGACTTAAGGACGAAAGAACAATGTGTGCAGCTCAGATGTGTTTGGTCTCCTAATATTTCCCACTATAAACTCCCAGATGTGTTGTGACGCCTGGAGGTTTGCAGCCCTGCAATTGGAAACCACTGGTGTATATAATCAGTACACCGGCTGTTGGAGGAATGAAACTGAACCTGCAGCGACTGTAATAGGACTTTGCTTGACACAATATTTTAAACGTCTTGTGGGAAAACGGTTGAACTTTGCAACTATCGGTGCAAAATAAAACCTTCTGTATGAGCAGCTTTGAACCCATTTAGCAGTGCTAAACTTCACAGGAGAGTCTCACCTCGTCTTTATTTCCCCCCTATGGAGCATCTCAAGATGAATAAACTCAAACCAAACAAAGTCGTCCAGAGCTGAAGTATCGACCTCCCTCCTATGGCTCTGAAGAAGCGAGAGGTTCACATCATTTTCACATGAATACAGTACTGCTCAGACGATTATCTGCTACGAGGCTCCGCTCGCCCTACAGAGGGAGGAGAGGGAGGGAGAGGGGGTACGATATACACTGCAGACAGAAAGGGGGGGGGGGGGGACAGGGTAGCACAGATCAACCACAAGATAGCCATATCTACTGTAGGTACTGAAGGACTACTCACTAACTATCCATTTTGGTAATGATATTACATTAGTACAACAGACACGGAGTTGTTGGACCAGCAGCTTTCTGTTCGGTCTGTTCTGCTGTTTTTGTCTCTTTCTTCAGACGACAACAACGAAAGGAAATCAGAAAAAGAGGAAAGTTAAAGACAGGAGACGACAGCTGCCAGTCTTTTTTTTTTTTTTTTTTTTTCTTCCACTATGTCCTCTGTGATGTCGTCTTGGCTTTTTAAAGGACTCGCGGTGAAGGTGCGTCGGGCTCGGAGAGGGGGGGTGTCTCGGGCAGTCGACCTGCCCCCTGCTGTGCGTTCTGTTATTTCTGAGCTGTGAGGAGATGTGTTGGTTTGGGAGCAAATTTTGGCTGTTTGGTTGCCATGTGCCCTCCAATGCCCCCCCTCCCCCCACTCACCACCACCACCACCGCCACCAACTAAACCTTCTGGACCCCCTCCTCGTCACTTCCACAGCTGAGTGCTGAGGGTTTGGCCTGAAGCTGGCGGAGGAGCCGCGGGCCAACCGGACGCAGTGGTGCCTGACTGGCTAAAAGTGCCTGGCGTGGGGCCTTCGCCGCTCAGAGCCATGCCTGACATCTGCTGGGTCATCTGAGGGAGAAAGGAGGGGGGGGGGTAGAGGAGTGGGTCGTCAGTGTTTGAACTCATCAGCGCAAAAATAGACAGTTATTCCTTCAGGTGAGGAGCAGGGGGAGGTCTTCATCCTTCAGCTCCCCTCCCTGGTCTCCATCCACCACTCTCTTCATCCACCTTCATCACTCCTCCCACTTCCCAACTCCTCACCCTCCTCCTCCTCCTCTGCTCCCCCCACTCACCCTCCTCCTACCATCCTGTCTTATCTATTATGAATGTGCTTTGGTGCAGCGCTGCTCGCTTATCTGGTCATCTGAGAGCTGTGGGTGAGTGCATGTGTGTGTGTGTGTGTGTGTGTGTGTGTGTGTGTGTGTGTGTGTGTGTGTGTGTGTGTGTGTGTGTGTGTGTGTGTGTGTGTGTGTGTGTGTGTGTGTGTGTACTTGTATGTCTATGTTTGTGAGGACCAGTCTGACTTGTACATATTGGCAGGGAGAATATTCTGGCCAGTCCTGACTATGGGCCGGTCAGGCTTGGTTTGGGTAAGTCGTGGGGTTCAGTATTTAGTGTTGATGGTTGAGGTTGGGAGATGACAGTGAGGGAATGCATTATGTTCATGAATGTCCCCACAAAGATAGTCATAAAAATGTGCAAGTGTCTCTGTGCTGGTTTATGAGGTCTCATTAACCTCCCCTGTCATTAACAAGCTGACAAGACTTTTGAGTGCTAAGTACACACACACACACACACACACACACACACACACACACACACACACACACACACACACACACACACACACACACACACACACACACACACACACAGGCAGATGTGTCTTATCAGAGTTGTAAGCATTTCACATGATGTTCACAGGAGACTTATGGTATTCAAACAGGATGAGACGATCTTCATGTTCTGTAAGTCACAACACAAAGAAACTGTGATCATGTAAAAGATCACAAAGCAGTCGGCTACATGCATAATTTTCCGACATTGGTAATAATCCAAAATCACTTTGTTGTTAAAAGTGAATGAAATCCAGTGATGTGTTACAGTTATACAGTGAATGAGAGATTTTTCCACTTCCATATGCTGATCGTTGACACTCTTGAATACCGCAAAAAGCACATTTTGAATTTTCAGGCTTCATTGGACGACATAAAAGATTAATTCAAAGAGTAACCAGATCCTCGCCAGTCTCAATCTCCTCAAAGCTGAGTAAACCTCAGTGGTTTTAACTAATATACATTTGTAATAATATGCATGTTATAAACAGCATCTCGCTGATGGGCCTGACTCAGTTGGAACAGATGTTCACAAATACTGTCATGCCGGTGCTAAAATGTTTATAGCCTAAAAAAAAGGGGCGTGTCCTACATACAGTTTCCAAACTTTTGGTTTTGTCTGCCCAGCAGGTAGGCGTGTCCCAGGGGTTGAGTTTCTCATCAGCGTCAGCAGCTACAGCTGCTCTCAACTGCTTCGATTAAAATTGGTTAAAATGAACTCAAACTATCCACAGAATGTGAAGAAATAGCCCGTTTGTCTCATGACACCAACCCTTGCATCAACAGGTGAAATGAGCAAAATAATAGAAACATTGGACGCAGCTCATGGTCATTAAAGGAGTAAAGTTTTATGCTGAACTTGTAATATTTCTTCTAGACTGGTAAGTAAACATTTAATAATGCTAACATGTATGTAGCAGCAGCTTATGAAGGCAGTTGATTTACTGGCCATCGGGCACACTGGGAAAAATCCCAGTAGGTCCCCAATGAAGCTGCCTGTTCGGCTGCAGACTCAGAAGTTGTAATAGAGCACCCCACATAATTACATATTAATAGAACAGCTGCTGGTGATGTGTCACTGGAACACAGTGGAAATGAAGTCTGAAATAAAATGCCATCTTTCAAAAGCAAAGCACTCCATATTGATATTAGAAGACAGAATATTACATCCAGCATTAGTTGATGTTACAGTCAGTTGTTCCCAGGAAATAGTAAACAGTAGAAATCCCCACAATATTAATATACTCTGAGTAAACTGGCAAGTCATCAGGATGAGTGAACAGAAAATTAACTGTGAATGAAGCTGATCTCACTTACTTCATTTTCAGCATCATAATTAAAATTCATCCTTCATCATTAATGATTGATAAAGCGGGCCCGGACTGGTACAGTCCATTAAAAGAGTGAGGACTAAAGAGCTGGTACTGTACCAGTGACACGATTTGAGGTGGTTGATGGAACAAATGCTACATTACAGGAGAAGAAGTCAGCGTTTCCTCACACTGTCGATCTGCCTGTTTTCAGTGACGTAATTTTCAGTTTCCACCTCATCAGACAGTTTACGACAAGCTAATGGATCGAAAATGATATTTTTTTTTCATCCGAGCGGCTGATTTAAATCCTCCCTTGATGCTGACCAGCAGACTACTTACATATCCTGTTAGCTTTAACTTAACTCGGCTGATGTTGTTATTAATGGTGTCACAGTTGCACTTGAGCTTGATAATTAACGTCTTGTTTAATTAAATCCCTAATTGGCAGTGAGACTGTGTGTTGAGCCCATCGAGGCAAATGTGTGGTTACATATTAGAGAATTAACTGGAATAAACTGAAACATATTAAACGTAAGACCGCTTTGTCACCTGGTAAACGTTTTTTATGTTTGTCTGGTGTCCTATCTGAATAAACAAAAAAAAAAAAAAAAAAATATTTAAAATAATCCAATAAGCTAATAGCTCACGTCTTTCTTTCTCCTCTGCAAAGGGAAAGTAAGTAAAGTTGATTGAGCAGCTCAGCTTCCTTCGTCCTTGGACTTATAGCGTTTGTTGACAAGTCTGCCTGCCCCACCATCCTCATTTGCATGTTGTTATCTGACCACTATGTGCGTAGAATCGTAAAAATACGAACGCTTTTGAGATGTGTGAATGAAAACACCGGCAGTCATATGTTTTTACTCAAAGAGTGACTACAGATACGTGTTGTGTGTCTATAGGAGGTGTAAATGGGGCAGAACAGAATGAGCTGTTGTCAGAGCTGCTGCAGCTAATTAAATCTATAAATACAATCTGCCCAGCGTCGGCTCCATACTGTAAATGTTTAGACATCTGTATCCATCAAATGGTTTTTTTTTTTTTCAGGGTGTACGGGTCCTTAAAAAGTATGAATCGCAGTTTTTCAACTTGTCAAAACGTCTTCAATATTATTTATAAAAGTCTTTCATATTTTTCTTTTGTAGGCTGTAATGTTTCTTACTAAAAATATTTTTATATATTTTAGCTTAAACTGGTTGGAAAATCACCAGTACAATTAATCTAGACCTGTGATTTTACCCAGAAATGCGTATGTAGATCGTAAATAATGAAATGGTTAACCCTTCCTTCCATTTTTCAATCTATATTCTGCTGCGTATCCTGGTCCAGTTCATGCTTGATGATTATTTAATACAATTTATTAGAAGTTATTGTTACATGAGGACGGACTGATTAAAGCTGCTCCTCGTGGGCTTTCAGAGGCTGAAGGGTTGAGATCAGGACTTCACTGAGCTCTGCACAGAATCAGGAAGCAGAGCGTTGCCATAGACCAACTGTTAGGATGAGGATGGTGGGACTCTCACAGGCGGTGTGCAGCAAAAAGATGAGATTTATGAGATTTTTGTTTGGGTCACTAGAAAATATAGTAAACTTTAAGTAAAATATTCATGTGCAGAAAAAAACGGTGTGTTCTTGGAGCACTTTAAATGATCAACACAGCTTTGTTGGCCTTGTGTGTTACCTGGTTCATATTCCACTGTCCTTGCTGCATGTTGTACATGTTCTGTCCTTGGTTGGCTGGCATCACGCCCTGCTGCTGCTGCTGCTGCTGCTGCATGCCCATGTAGCCCCCGTTCGGCAGAGTCATGGCGGGCATCATGGCCCCTCCACCCATCATGGTGGTGGGTGGGACGCCTCCCCCCATCGCCGGGGCGAAGCCCGGAGCGCCGAACTGCATCTGAGGTGGGCCCATATACACACCTGCTGGAGCAAAAGACACACACACACACACACACACACACACACACACACACACACACACACACACACACACACACACACACACACACACACACACACACACACACACACACACACAGATTGCTACTGAGGACGGGTCGACTGAGCCGATACCGAACAAAATATTGGTAATGAAGGAGACCGAAAACCGATAATTGGAACTGAAATACATTTCAAGTTAAAATGGAAATCTTTGTGTCGAAATGTGGAATAACAAACCGTGACATAGAAACGTCAAATGCCTTTGAAATGAATGAATGCCGTTATGTAATCTTATTTTGAAGGTATATGTTTGGGTTATTTGTTGTAAAAAAAAAAAATAATAATAGTAATTTTTTTAAGCTCCAGCAAAATGTTTAATATACGATTGTAAAATGTTTTTCTGTGGCAGGTGCAATGTAAAGGTTGTTCTGTGACCTTAAACTTTTTGGAAAGGGGTCCAGCCCCAGCTTTGCCTCACAATGTGTCTTTACTCATGAGGTGTAACCAATCAGAGAAAGCTGACAGAACTGCAAGTAAATAAACTCTTTTCTTCACAAACGGCAGTTAATCCCGTTTTTCTTTTGCTCCACTAAAATCCGCCAGAGAATAATTCATTGAATTTTTTAGTTAAATTCTAAATATAAGAATCTTCAGGGTGTTAAACCTCATTCAGTCCAGCTGAAATGAAACTACTTGAACTCTCGTCCTGTTGGGAAAGACTCCCTCTCTCCTCTTAGTGAAACATGATTTACATAATAAGTGAATATCCACAGTTGTGTATCCGTCACCGACTCCCACTGTCTCCTGTCAGACTCGTCATCTTTCTCTCTGGCAGTCAGAGTCTTGGGTTGATCGTCTGTGACGGCTGTAATTCTTTGGCTCTTTAACAGATTTTCCGGCAGTGAAAACATCGGGAGATGCTTTGAACTAAGTTTTTAGCCGCTAGGAATTCATTTTCCTTATTTATTACAGGAGTCCTCGTGAATCACTAACTTACTACGAACAGACTGAGAACACACCAGCCTAAAAACAACCCATAATATTCTCTCCATTCAAAAACATCTGATCATGTGAAAATGAGTCAAGCCGTCCTTGAGGACCGACATGTACACTGAGGACTCACAGGTCCAGTAAATATAAAACATGCTCTTCAACACGAATGTTCTTAATTTCATGTGATTAGTAGCAGTCTCACTCTTTACTCTCCTGAAGCCACATCAGAGCATTATTACATTATGAATAATACAAATGGAGCATCTTACTGCTGCTCCTCCACTGCGAAAGCATTCGACAGTGAAGCAGCCACAGGGGATGCTGTGTATCAGGCACAGTCGTTGATGTGTCAACAAAACCACAACGACATTATAATTGTTGCTGATTTTGTCAGCACATCAGTTTGAAATACTACAAAAGAAAAAGCCAAAAAGAAGAAGCAGCAACGGGGAGTTGAAGAGCTGCAGGGACGAGCTGGGATTGCACCTCCGCCGCGCTGCTGTGTGGGGAGATACTCGTGCATCGTGCAGTATGAAAGCATATGATGATAACGAAGGCAGATTCTTCACTTTACTCTCCTATTAAAATATCATGAGCCGATAAATAGAGCCTCCAGCTGCTCTCTGCGTTTTCCAACCGTCAGCACTGCTTTGCGTGCTGCGGAGCTTTCGGTTTAAGCAGCTGATTTACGTTCCAGTTCACCATCTTTGGTCATATAAGCTCTAAAAGGTGGAGACTGAAAGAACAAGATCACAAATACAAGCAGCTGATGTGAGTTTCCTCTGTGGAGCTGACTGGGCTCAGCGTGAGCAGTGACATCCGGGGGTGAGGGGGGGGGGGGGGGGCTCCAGCTGCTGCTCTGTCGGGACCGTATGCCTCCGGAGAGATTATAAAGGTTAAAGGCCTCCAGGTCATAAATTCATAACAATGCATATGTTGCAGAACTTAGTTGCTCGCTGTGATTTCGGTTTCATAATCATCGATACATGGTTTCGGAGTGATGCAGCATGAATAGATTTCCTTTGCGACGACAGCAGGTGTTTGTGTTTTTATCCACAACGACCCATGTCCGGATAAAAAAAAAAAACAACCTCAAAGAGCAGCGAGATGAGCCCGTTTAAAAGTGTGAAAACAATTTGTAATATTAGTCTGCTACGCTCACAGCATGTAGAGACCGTTAGAGACTTCTAGCCTGGCTCCGCCCACCTGACGCTCACAGCTTCAGTTTTCTTCTCCGTGAACAACACTCTGGTAACTCGGCTCGAGTTAAAGTTTCAACAGCCACTCTGAAGGGCGGACCAATCAGTGTCAGTGGTTAACCGGGTTAGTCCCGCCCCTCCTTCACTGTGATTGGATGGCTGGTGACAGTGTAGAGCGTAGCATTCACATTTTTCAACTCTCACTGACCAGAAGAAAAAAATATCGCTGAACGCTCAGCACATCTTCACGCTGCTGGTGTTCATTAAAAAACGTTAACAAATATACTCAGGAAAAAAGGCTTTGGTGGACACGGTAGGTAGTTGCAGCAGTGGCAGAGAGTCGGCTTTGGCGCATGCTGATTGGTTCAAATAAACCTCTGGTCTGCGTCTAGTAGAGCAAGTAGGGCAAGACACTGAACCTCAAGTTGCTCACCATCGGTGGGTGAATGTGTGTGAATGTAGTCCTGATGGCTGGATCCTTGCACCTTCAATCAGCATGGCAGATCAGTCTCATTAGTGTGTCAGTGTGAGTGTGAATGGAAAACTGTGTAAAAGCGCTTTGAGACCGTAAGGTGATAAAGCTCTATACAAGTGCAGACCATTTCCCATTAATACGATGGAACAACTGCAAACGATTCCCTACAGAGGGGGACCAGACCCACATTCACAGAGTTCAAATCCCGTCGTGACAATGGGTCTGGTTTGCACTGGGCTGAGTCAGTATCGGGTATTGGATCAATAATGGAGCCATTGATCTCAGACTGTGGAATATTTTTTGCCTTCTCCAGAGACTATTCTGACATTTTGATGATTAGCTGCACTTAGAGCCACATCTGTCCTGTCACAACACAGAGAGGCACACATGGACCCTCTGACAAACACACACATAAAGTACACACAGGATGAAAGTGGGTGATTTGGGGCATTAGCCTGGAAAGGTTCTTTTAGCTTTGATCTCCATCAGCATGTATTTGGATTCAGAGGACAATAAGGCAGCAGAAAGCTCCTCATCCTGATTTCCATTCTTAATCCTCTATACATCAGTGTAAACATGGAGCGCTGTAATCAATATGCACGTATGCCTGCTGCCTACCATACCCGGCCGTGCAGAAAACAAGGAGCACTAATGCCTCCCCACACGCTCCAAACATGCTCAAGTGTGATGTATGAACACCCGCCTACGTGCACCCATACACAAACAGTCATAAACAGTCTTGGCACTTCAGTCTTTCCACATAATAACTGTGAGCTGAGAGTGAATCTGCAGACACTTCTCTATATTTACTGCTGCATTGGGACTCCAGTAAATGCAGCGCTGAGCAGACCCGGCTGCTTTTTCAGCACGCTGACCTTTCATCTGCCTTCACTCTCCTCCATTTTTATGAGGCATCTCTCTTCTGATGTGTGTGTGTGTGTGTGTGTGTGTGTGTGTGTGTGTGTGTGTGTGTGTGTGTGTGTGTGTGTGTGTGTGTGTGTGTGTGTGTGTGTGTGTGTGTGTGTGTGTGTGTGTGTAGCAGTGTGTAGATGTGTGACTCTGTTAATGTAGAAACACCTACGTTCTTCTTATACGCTGGGACTCGTCCTGTTTACGAGAGTAAACAGGTAGTTATACTATTTGTTTACATTCAACATGAGCAACACATTTCAGCCCTTTGAGCTGCCAGTCCAGGAGTCCAAATATACTGTATATAATGACTGCGGAGGATTCTCGCCTCAACAACTCATTAATCGCAATGACAATGAAAAAAATAGGATGTATTCCTGAAAAAAAGAAAAAGGTAACTCCCAACCCGGGGATCAGGACGCCCTGAGGGTCAACCTGTGAAGGTGAAGAAGAATCCAGGAATAATAAGAAACTAGCGGTTGTGTGCCTCTTCCAACCACCCAAGTTGTAGCTTACATGTCTATCTTTCCAAACCAACATAGATGTTGAGAACACGGTGACTTTGACCTTTGACCCCAAAATATAATACGTTTATCCTTGGTATCAAGTGAATGTTTTGGCCAAGTTTGACCAAATTCCCTTGAGACGTTCTTGGGATACAGATTCGGATATGAAAACATGATGCCGTGTTCATAAAAAGATTGTACACCTGCTATTCAAACTTTATTCTGGTTATTCTTTATTTGGTTTTTCGTCCTCTACAAAAACTATCCAGGATTGTGAAATGCTGCGTAGTTTTACCGATTCGTCTGCCTACAAGTCATGATTTATTCCAATTTATCAGAAACACTCCAAAAACTCCTGTTTTCCAAGCCGTTGCTGCAGAAAACACTATTAGACTGTTTTAGGATCACTACATTTTAGTGTATGTTATTATCACAGTTACTATCAATGACAGCCACTGGGCTGTAAGGTCCGCAAATAAAATGAAATAAATAAATAACATTGGAGGGCAGTTGAATTGCAGGAGCTTTCCGGGTTGGTTCGGACAATCATCCCACGCAGATCAATACTTATCGTGTGTGTTTTGTGCCATATAGTCTATGAAACACAATATAAATGTACAATCTATACAGGACATGATATTTCAACGTAAATATCACTGCAACCCAGAACCTGATTGTCTGCACCGGCAGAGACGGAGGCTGTGGACTGAGGGAGAAAGATCTTCGAACTTTCTCTCTTCTGCACGTAAATGCAGCTGAAATGGCAGCACAGCTGTTGTCTTGAAGTGACGTGTCCAGTGAGACCACGTTGTGGTTATAAAATCTGAATTTGAGCAGTGCAGAGCAGCAGCTCAGAAACCACTGTTGGTTAAACGTGTAGCGTGACCGGGCTGCGTTTCAGTTTCACTGTTTCACACTCGTCCTGTTGTCTGACAACAGAAACAGAATAATATGTGAATGAGAAGAGCTTTATTGGTACGTTGGTTGTGTTAGAATGTAAAGGGCTGACACCCCAGGAAGTATGTAAACATAACATCGTGCAGCCTGTGACACCAGCAGATACTTTGGAGTTGGTCCCAAAACAAAAAGGTTTACGACTCCTGTTCTATATTTTCATTCTGGGTTTCTGCAAAGCTGAAGTCCGACTGAAGTTTCATACAAATTTTATAAAAGTATTATTAGTTTTGTGGGAATTGTTGGGTTTCTCTGTATAATATTGTAAAGTTCTGCTGTAAGGATGTCTATGTGTTAAGAGCCATGAAATAACCTGTGTTGTGATTTGGCACTATGTAAATAAAATTGAATATAAATTGAAGTGTACAGACGACAGCCGGCTACAAACACACACATCAACGCTGCCTGCAGAGTCTGAGAGCTCAGCCTCTGACTGCTCGCACAACTCACCCACAACTTTATGCTATTTTCCTCCAGTCTCTCTACTTTTCCCTCCGTGCATCGATGAAATGACGACACAAAGCCTCGAGATAAACAAACCTTTTTCCCCGGCTGAAACATTTCCAGCTCATCCAGAGACGCACAAATCCACACTTGTTTGCAGCCGCTGGTGCAACTTTTGAATGATTTTGGCCACATGTGGACCTTCTAACAAGCTGAAAACCCACCATGTGAGGTTTTATCCTGTTTTAAAGTTACTATGGTGACCAAACAGTTGTCTATTTATGCAACCACAGAGCAAATTGGGATTTGTCTTTCAAAAGCTGCTCTTCAATGTCTATTAACACTCATTTTATTTGCGGACCATAAAGCCCATCGGCTGTCATTGATAATAACTGTGATAATAACATACACTAAAATGTAGTGATCCTAAAATAGTGTTTTCTGCACCAACGGCTCGGTTCTCCTGAAGGAGAGCTTCTCCCTCCTGACTAATGCGTAGCTTCGACTCTTGGATTCCACCTTGTGTTTCCATCAGAAGCGTCTCCCCGCTCTTCTTCACTAAAAATACACGCCTGGTCTATTTTCGATGGAGACTTCCATCCGAACTGTATTACGTTATCTGGAGGCTACGGCACACAAACGTAAGAAAACAACAACAATAAACACAATTCTAACAAACAAACCCGTGCTCGATGCACAAAATGTGGAAGAGTGGGAAAAGTGATACGATAAGCAAGTAAATAAGATGCTAAAGAGCTCAGGTCACATGTAGCTCAGGATGAGCAACACACACACACACACACACACACACACACACACACACACACACACACACACACACACACACACACACACACACACACACACACACACACACACACACTAGAATCCAGTAACAGCAACAACCCTGTGGAGAATGGAAATACGAGGTTTTGTTGGACAACACAGCGTTTTTGTCAGGTCTGCGTTAAATTGAGCTTAAATGTCTTCGGTGATCAGTGGTTCATCTTATCACTGAGTGTCGCTGCATGTTTGTGTAGATGAGAGTTGGTAGAACAC